>NC_047121.1:43964994-44300619 GCF_902500255.1 Thalassophryne amazonica
CTCCACTTCAAACCCAAAGCAAAGAGAAGAGGTGCTCCATGCAAGAAACTGAAGGCCAACAGTTTGCAGTCAGCTGAACTGAAAGCAGACTTCCAGGCAAACTTACAGTCTAGGCTTGGGGATCACAGCTGTCCAACAGATCCCTCCCAGAAGAGCTTTGGGAATAACTCGAAACCTCTATTCTGCAGTCTTCTTCAAAAGTTCGTGGATTCTCTACCAAGAAGAACAGAGACTGGTTTGACAAGAACGACCAGGAGATACAGGAACTACTGGCAGAGATCCACACACCAGGCCCATCTAGCTCAACTCTCCTGTCCTGTGAGGAAAGCCGCCTTCCGTCTGTCATGCAGCAATATCCAGCGCAAGCTTCGTGAGATCCAGAACGAGTGGTGGAGCAACCTTGCAGACAGAACTCAGTTTTACGCAGACACTGGTGACTGCAGAGGGTTTTACAAAGCTCTAAAGGCAGTGTATGGCCCTTCTTACCAGGTCCAGTGTCCTTTCTGCAGCACAGATGGTCAAACTCGTCTCATGGACAAGGCATCCATCCTGAGCCGCTGGTCGGAACATTTTCAGATGCTCTTCAGCACTGTCCACTCAGTCCAAGACACAGCAATTCTTTGCATCTTCCAGAAACCAGTGAATACTGAACTAGATGTAGCACTGACTCTTGTAGAGATCATAAAGGCCATAGAACACCTGAGGATGGGCAAGGCAGCAGGAGTTGATGGAATCCCTCCAGATATCTGGAAGCATGGGGGCCCAGCATTACATGCCAAACTCCTTGAGCTCTTCACCTGTTGCTGGGAGCAGGGCAAGCTACCTCAGGAACTCTGTGACGCAGTCATCATCACACTGTAAAAAACAAGGGAGTGAAGTCTGACTGTTCCAGTTACCACGGGATTACACTGCTATCCATCGCAGGCATAACTGTAGCCAGGGTGTTGCTGAACAGACTGGCTACAGTTATGCCTGCGATGGATAGCAGGGAGGTGTTCTTTTGCAATGGCTGGTATCAGCCTGTTCAGCAACACCCTGGCTACAGTTATGCCTGCTATCCATCACAGGCATAACTGTAGCCAGGGTGTTGCTGAACAGACTGATACCGACCATTGCAAAAGAACACCTCCCAGAGAGCCATTGCGGCTTCAGAGCCAACAGGAGCACTACTGACATGGTATTCGTTCTCTGTCAGCTCCAGGAGATGTGTCAGGAGCAGAATAAGGGTCATTATGTCACGTAACCAAAGCACTTGACACTGTGAGCAGGAAAGGTCTGTGGGCAGATCTTGTGAGCGGCATGCCACAGGACCAGGACAAGCCAACAGTATGACAAATACGCTACTTTCAGTCACTATCAGCAGAAATACGCTGTCCCAAATGCTGTTTGATCAGTTATCACAGTGCTTTTTTCTTTTTTAGAAAATACATTTCTCTGCTTGTTGATTTTAGCCATTTCACGCCCCTGTCACAAAATAGTGATTGTAGCGCAGTGGTAAAGTTTCCATCTGATAATCAGAGCGTGCGGGTTTGAATCCTGTGTTATTTTTTTCTTTTAACCAGGATGATTTAACTGCGGGGTTCTGTATTGCGTCCCCTTTTATGTATTATTTATATCAACCCAGTGACATTCACTAATTATACAGCTGGTTTTTATTTTATTTTCCTCCACATCAACGGTGCAGTGCGGTGCACCTTGTCCCATGGAACACAGTGCGAGCTGCTGCAGCTGCTTGCACTGTGTTCCTGCTCGAAAGACACCATCAGGTGCACAAACTGTCGTACCAGCATCGTGCACACCTGCCCGTTGGCGCAATGGTTCGTGGTGTGCTCATACGAGCTCTACCGCCGTGAGTTGCCCTGAGTTGTACGTATTTGCACGATGTGTGAAGGCGCCCTTAACACTGAACAAATTTTCAAAAATTCATAACCCTTTCAAAAAAGATCAAATTTATTTCATATTTGAAAGCATTACGCAAGATGGTATCCTTTTCTGACTGACAAATTTTGACCCGGATCTGATCCAGATTACAGATTTTTTGGCCATTTAAATTTAACATTGAAAACCCCATTTAATGTATATTTTTACATTATATCTTAATCAAATGTGCTCCAGTCACTCTCATATTTGAAAGTGAGGTGCAAACTGGCACTCACTATCACCTGGCTCACTATCACCGGATCAGATCCAGATTGTGAATTTTGTGGACATTTAAATTTAATATTGAAAAGCCCGTTTGGTGTACATTTTGCATTATATCTCAGTCAGAAGTGCCTCAATCACTCTAATTTGTGACGAGGTGCAAACGGGCACTCTCAGTGAATAGACTAAGTTTGATCCGCATCTGAGCCGTATTACGGATATTTGATTTTAACATTGAAAAGCCCTTTTGATCTATATTTTGTGTTATATTTTAGCTTATGAAAAGTCACTTCTAACCGGACTATGACCTTAAAATTTTTTTCCAAGGTAAAAATTTGTGGAATTGGAAACTAGTGTTGGCAGAGGTTTGCGCTCTACGAGTGCAGTGCTCTAGTTTTCACTGTTGTCTCGAATGCCATAGTTGATAACCTGCACCATCAAGGCCCTTTATAGGGTGATTCCATAATTTATTCCTCAGAATTGAGTGAGTCCTTATTTTTTTCCCTCTGCTTGGTCTAAAAAAGTAACCGTTACTGACTGCCACAATTTTTTTTTCTTGATTTCTTATAGTGTTTCTTAAAGCCAGAAAGTTGCCATTTGAAATGACTTTAGTGTGTCATGTCTGTGATCTGCTTTTTTTCTACAAAATTAAACAACTGAATGAACATCCTCTGAGGCCTGTGATTCCATAATTATTACCAGGGGTTGTACATATGATTGCGCCATACAATAGAAACACAGATTTGGCAGAGAGCTCATGATGTCACAACAGTAACACAGTGAGTCAAAATTTCCACACAAGGAAATGTCCAGAGTAGGTGTAGCGTTGCGGTGAGACGTTCCACACTCATGATTAATCCTTCATCGAATGAAGTCTGGGGTTCGTGATGAAACGCTTGCGTTAGCGCAGTCGCTTCAAAGCATCTTTCATCTTCTGTGATCGTGGCCTCTTCAAGCACCGACTTTCCTCAGAAAGACAGTGGAATTATTCATCGCCTGATAATGTGTGCTTGTAGTGATGACATTTAGACGCTGACGGACGTTGTTCGATGTGCTCCACACATGGGGAAAGGATGCTTTGTTCCAGATGACAATTCATTTACAGATCTCACTACAGCATTTAAAACAACTTCCATAAGAAAAATACTTCAGTTTATCCTAATTTACATTAATGGTCCATTTTACAGTGAAATATCAAAATGACAATAACTTCAAACACGTCTGTTTTCACTGCAAAGCCGCCGGCTCATCTTGCATAAAATTTTGACATGGTTTTGCACAGAATTGTCTTGAAAAACAAAAACAAACAAAAAAAACCTCACAATTAACTCCAGAAACGTTGCCACCTTCTCTGGGCCCAAGCTCCTTCAAATGGACAGACGCAAAGTAGAAAAATGTGCTGTGGTCTGATGAGTCCACATTTCAAATTGTTTATGGAAATCATGGACATCGTGTCGTCCGGACAAAAGAGGAAAAAGCCCATCCAGATTGTTACCAGCGCAAAGTTCAAAAGACAGCATCTGTGATGGTATGGGGGTGTGTTAGTGCCCATGTCATGGGCAACTTACACATCTGTGATGTTATGGGGGTGTGTTAGTGCCCATGTCATGGGCAACTTACACATCTGTGATGGCACCATCAATGCTGGAAGGTACATCCAGGGTTTGGAGCAACACGTGCTGCCATCCAAGCAATGTCTTTTTCAGGGACGTCCCTGCTTATTTCAGTAAGACAATGCCAAGCCACATTCTGCACGTGTTACAACAGCGTGGCTTTGTAGTAAAAGAGTGCGGGTACTAGACTGGTCTGCCTGCAGTCCAGACCTGTCACCCATTGAAAATGTGTGGTGCATTATGAAGAGCAAAATACGACAACGGAGACCCCGGACTATTGAACAACTGAAGTCGTACATCAAGACTGGGACAGAATTCCACCTACAAAGCTTCAACAATTAGTGTCCTCAGTTCCCAAACGCTTATTGAGTGTTGTTAGAAGGAAAGGTGATGCAGCACAGTGGTAAACATACCACTGTCCCAGCTTTTTTGAAACATGTTGCAGGTATCCATTTCAAAATGAGCAAATATTTGCACAAAAACAATAAAGTTTATCAGTTTGAAAATTAAATATTTTGTCTTTGTGGTGTATTCAATTGAATATAGGTTGAAGAGGATTTTCAAATCATTGTATTCTGTTTTTATTTACATTTTACACAACGTCCCAACTTCAATGGAATTGGGGTTGTATGTAACAATGTGATTTGGGGATGCTTGGCTGCCGTGTGCACAGACACACACACACACACACATTGCGTGATATGGCCCCTTTAAAGGTGAATGTGTGGAATGGGTGTAGAGTTGCACACAAAAATTAGCAAAGGATTGATAACGTTTGTTCAAATTGTGCTTTTACAATCAACATATTCATTTACACATTACAGGCTTTTGATGATCAAATCAAAATGTGTGGGAGTTTCATCCTGTAGCATAACTCTACTGATGATGTCAAATTACACAATGACGTCTCACATGTGATAATACACAAAATAAGCTGACTCAGTCAATCGTGTCACACCCGCTGGTGGGAGATGACTGGGATAATTTTCAACATACGCCACCTACAACCACAGAACACGATGCACATTTGTATGAAGCTTGTGGGATTTCCAAAAGCAAATATTAAAAATATGGGGGAAAAAAATGACAGCTACGTAATCTCCAAAAATACACTGTTGTACATGACACAATTTAACTACGTTCACATCAAGTTCAGTAATCACTGCATAGGTGACAGCGTCACGAGCACAGATGAGATTTGTCATATCATGCCTCCGTTGAATAAATATTACATAAATATTTTCACTGATTTGCTTTTGATTTCAATCTCCTTCCGAAGCTGACACTCCTCGGCAGCTGTGCACCATGTCATAAATGTGACAAAAATGTTTAACACTTAAAAAGAAACTATCAAGCTTTTACACATTCATAAACAAGAAATAAATAAATATACTCAACAAAAATATAAATGCAGGTCTTTTTTTTTGTTGTTCACATTTTTCATTAATTGAAGTAAAACGTCTGAGGTTTCCTCTGTGCATAGAAAATGTTTGTTTTCCTTGAATTTTTGTGAGGACTTCACCAATGCTAAGATGATCCATCCACCTGGGAGGTGTGGCACTAAGATACTTTGGCAGCACGGTGTCTTAGTGGTTAGCACTGTTGCCTCACAGGCCATGGGAGGCCATGGGATCGATTCCCACCTGTGGCCGTTCTGTGTGTGGAGTTTGCATGTTCTCCCTGTGATTGCATGGGTTTCCTCCGAGTGCTCCGGTTTCCTCCCACATTTAAAGACATGCAGGTTAGGTGAACTGGAAACTTTATAATTGCCCAGGTCTCCCTTGCAAAAGAGATTGTGATCTCAATGGGACTAACCTGGTTAAATAAAGGTTAAATTAAATATAGTGCTTACACTGCATGATTATTGTATGGGTGCATTTGGCATGCTGACTGCAGAATGTCCACCAGAGCTGTCACCCGTGAATATTCATTTCAGTACCATAGGTTGTCTCAAATGTCATTTCCAACCAGACTTGCAACCACAAAGCATGTGTAACCATGCCAGTCCAGGATTACCTCATCTGGCTTCTTCACCCAGTAAACGTCTTAATTAAAGATCAACTACGCATTTTCGAGTGGATACTGTCACAAGTCCATGGTACATCTTTGCAATAATCATGCTGTTTAATCAACATTTTGATGTGAAACACCAGGCAGGTTGAATATATTACTCGTATCTTGGCAAGAGTGAACTGCTCACTAACACAGATTTAAACAAATTACATAGAAAAAAATTTACGTTTTACTTCATCTCGTGAAAAATAGGAGTCAACAGGAATGTGTCACAGTTATATTTTAGTTGAGTATAAAGCTTCAAGTGGGTTATGGGTAACGTTAAAACGAAAATAAAAGCAGTGCATTTGAATTAAATCATTGATTAGCAGTACAAAAAATGCAAATTATGGCTTACCACTAGCTTGCATTCAAAGAAAAACATCTCATATGGACCATTCATTACTGGATCATTCAGATCTTCAATCTTCAGGTTGAATAGCAATGATATTTTATGTTGAGACAAGAAAAAAAAATCTTAAAGCACAGCCTTCAACATCGAAACAATCGCTGCACAGCCATACAAAGGATTATCAGCCCCAGTACCATTTGTCAAGGTTGTTGAATGTCTTGTATTCTTTGTGCCTACGCACGTACTCACAAGCCAGGCATGTGTGCTCAGCCCAAAAGAATGCCTTCTTCACTTTAAAGTGATGTCGCCACTCAAAGTACCGGAGGTACATTTCCTCATTCTTGTCCAGGAGCAGTAAGTAGTCGGCCAGTTCTTTAGGCGACGTGAAGTCATCTACATGGATGAAGGCGTCTCCCTGGACAAAGTTCTCATAGTTCTGCCTAGGTGGGCCGAGAACCACTGGTACCGTCCCCACAGAGAGCGGGTTGTACAATTTTTCAGTGATGTAGTCCTTGTGGATGGAGTTTTCAAATGAAAGGTAGAACTTGCAGCTAGCGATTGTGGGGAAGTAGTCTTGGTCTGAGATGTATTCCCCAAAAGCTTGCCCAAACGCATGCACCTCAATGTGTTTGTAAAGCTCATTGTAGTATTTCACACGCACGTGGTCTGGGTTCCAGTTGCTCACAATCCAACAAATCAACTTGCTTTTGCTGGGTGGGACGAAGTCCTCTTCACCCTCCGCTGCTACTATGGACCCATAAGGCACTTCAATGTCAGCATCCTGACGATAATTAAGGGTCAGATTAAACAGGTTCTCAATCCCAGGAAGTTGGGAGGAGTGCGACGGAGATTCCAAGTTCATCCATATCCATTTCTGGAAGGGTGGTCGCTGGAGCGGTGGCAGGTTGGACAGGTCAGTGCTAATGTCTCTGTGATGGATGGAATAAGATATGCCCTTTAAGTAAATACAAGTCCTTACCGTGCTGCGCCTCACTTTGCAGTCAGATTACAGTGTTGAAAGTGTAATTGAGTTGGACACACCCTATGTGTATCTGTGTGATACACTTTGGACTCATCAAGACAGAAGTGTCTTTCTGTCTCCAAAAATAACACCATGATTAACTGGTTTGCTTTTCTTTATTTTCTTGACACTATTAGACAGCTACAGTTCAAAACAACATTTGGCAAAACACAACATTTTGGCAAAAATAATCCCTATTCTATTGAAATACCATTTGTATTGAAACTTCCGTGTTCAGCCACTTCACACAGCAGATTTAACGACGCTGTTGCTTTAAGGGTCAGAGGCGTCACTTCTTCTGCTTCTATGATTTATCCACAAAATCAGGGGACATACAGGCAGATCCTCTTTGTGCACACATAAGGAAATGAAAACAGAAGAGGTATTGACAGCAGAAACAATAAGTCTTTTGTTCCATAAAGCCACCAAAAACAACATCATGAAACCTGCTGTACAACCCCTGGCAAAAATTATGGAATCACCGGCCTCGAAGGATGTTCATTCAGTTGTTTAATTTTGTAGAAAAAAAGCAGATCACAACAACAAATGCCTGCACAACAGTTAAGGACAGCCTGCACCACTGCCATCATGTGGTCAGGAGTGAAACTGATTCAACTCACTGGACATCTCTTGCTGTGGACATTACAGTTAAACATGTGGATATCACTGGGATATTTACACTGTGATTTCTTTTCCATATACTGATGGATTAGACACCAGCTAAAGATATGAGATAGACAACCCCTGGCAAAAATTATGGAATCACCGGCCTCGGAGGATGTTCATTCAGTTGTTTAATTTTGTAGAAAAAAAGCAGATCACAGACATGACACAAAACTAAAGTCATTTCAAATGGCAACTTTCTGGCTTTAAGAAACACTATAAAAAATCAGGAAAAGAAATTGTGGCAGTCAGTAACGGTTACTTTTTTAGATCAAGCAGAGGAAAAAAATATGGAATCACTCAATTCTGAGGAAAAAATTATGGAATCATGAAAAACAAAAGAACGCTCCAACACATCACTAGTATTTTGTTGCACCACCTCTGGCTTTTATAACAGCTTGCATCTCTGAGGCATGGACTTAATGAGTGACAAACAGTACTCTTCATCAATCTGGCTCCAACTTTCTCTGATTGCTGTTGCCAGATCAGCTTTGCAGGTTGGAGCCTTGTCATGGACAATTTTCTTCAACTTCCACCAAAGATTTTCAATTGGATTAAGATCCGGACTTTTTGCAGGCCATGACATTGACCCTATGTGTCTTTTTGCAAGGAATGTTTTCACAGTTTTTGCTCTATGGTAAGATGCATTATCATCTTGAAAAATGATTTCATCATCCCCAAACATCCTTTCAGTTGATGGGATAAGAAAAGTGTCCAAAATATCAACATAAACTTGTGCATTTATTGCTGATGTAATGACAGCCATCTCCCCAGTGCCTTTACCTGACATGCAGCCCCATATCATCAATGACTGTGGAAATTTACATGTTCTCTTCAGGCAGTCATCTTTATAAATCTCATTGGAACGGCACCAAACAAAAGTTCCAGCATCATCACCTTGCCCAATGCAGATTCGAGATTCATCACTGAATATGACTTTCATCCAGTCATCCACAGTCCACGATTGCTTTTCCTTAGCCCATTGTAACCTTGTTTTTTCTGTTTAAGTGTTAATGATGGCTTTCGTTTAGCTTTTCTGTATGTAAATCCCATTTCCTTTAGGCGGTTTCTTACAGTTCGGTCACAGACGTTGACTCCAGTTTCCTCCCATTTGTTCCTCATTTGTTTTGTTGTGCATTTTCGATTTTTGAGACATATTGCTTTAAGTTTTCTGTCTTGACGCTTTGATGTCTTCCTTGGTCTACCAGTATGTTTGCCTTTAACAAGCTTCCCATGTTGTTTGTATTTGGTCCAGAGTTTAGACACAGCTGACTGTGAACAACCAACATCTTTTGCAACATTGCGTGATGATTTACCCTCTTTTAAGAGTTTGATAATCCTCTCCTTTGTTTCAATTGACATCTCTCGTGTTGGAGCCATGATTCATGTCAGTCCACTTGATGCAACAGCTCTCCAAGGTGTGATCACTCTTTTTTAGATGCAGACTAACAAGCAGATCTGATTTGATGCAGGTGTTAGTTTTGGGGATGAAAATTTATAGGGTGATTCCATAATTTATTCCTCAGAATTGAGTGAGTCCTTATTTTTTTCCCTCTGCTTGGTCTAAAAAAGTAACCGTTACTGACTGCCACAATTTTTTTTTCTTGATTTCTTATAGTGTTTCTTAAAGCCAGAAAGTTGCCATTTGAAATGACTTTAGTGTGTCATGTCTGTGATCTGCTTTTTTTCTACAAAATTAAACAACTGAATGAACATCCTCTGAGGCCGGTGATTCCATAATTATTACCAGGGGTTGTACATATGATTGCGCCATACAATAGAAACACAGATTTGGCAGAGAGCTCATGATGTCACAACAGTAACACAGTGAGTCAAAATTTCCACACAAGGAAATGTCCAGAGTAGGTGTAGCGTTGCGGTGAGACGTTCCACACTCATGATTAATCCTTCATCGAATGAAGTCTGGGGTTCGTGATGAAACGCTTGCGTTAGCGCAGTCGCTTCAAAGCATCTTTCATCTTCTGTGATCGTGGCCTCTTCAAGCACCGACTTTCCTCAGAAAGACAGTGGAATTATTCATCGCCTGATAATGTGTGCTTGTAGTGATGACATTTAGACGCTGACGGACGTTGTTCGATGTGCTCCACACATGGGGAAAGGATGCTTTGTTCCAGATGACAATTCATTTACAGATCTCACTACAGCATTTAAAACAACTTCCATAAGAAAAATACTTCAGTTTATCCTAATTTACATTAATGGTCCATTTTACAGTGAAATATCAAAATGACAATAACTTCAAACACGTCTGTTTTCACTGCAAAGCTGCCGGCTCATCTTGCATAAAATTTTGACATGGTTTTGCACAGAATTGTCTTGAAAAACAAAAACAAACAAAAAAAACCTCACAATTAACTCCAGAAACGTCGCCACCTTCTCTGGGCCCAAGCTCATTCAAATGGACAGACGCAAAGTAGAAAAATGTGCTGTGGTCTGATGAGTCCACATTTCAAATTGTTTATGGAAATCATGGACATCGTGTCGTCCGGACAAAAGAGGAAAAAGCCCATCCAGATTGTTACCAGCGCAAAGTTCAAAAGACAGCATCTGTGATGGTATGGGGGTGTGTTAGTGCCCATGTCATGGGCAACTTACACATCTGTGATGTTATGGGGGTGTGTTAGTGCCCATGTCATGGGCAACTTACACATCTGTGATGGCACCATCAATGCTGGAAGGTACATCCAGGGTTTGGAGCAACACGTGCTGCCATCCAAGCAATGTCTTTTTCAGGGACGTCCCTGCTTATTTCAGTAAGACAATGCCAAGCCACATTCTGCACGTGTTACAACAGCGTGGCTTTGTAGTAAAAGAGTGCGGGTACTAGACTGGTCTGCCTGCAGTCCAGACCTGTCACCCATTGAAAATGTGTGGTGCATTATGAAGAGCAAAATACGACAACGGAGACCCCGGACTATTGAACAACTGAAGTCGTACATCAAGACTGGGACAGAATTCCACCTACAAAGCTTCAACAATTAGTGTGCTCAGTTCCCAAACGCTTATTGAGTGTTGTTAGAAGGAAAGGTGATGCAGCACAGTGGTAAACATACCACTGTCCCAGCTTTTTTGAAACATGTTGCAGGTATCCATTTCAAAATGAGCAAATATTTGCACAAAAACAATAAAGTTTATCAGTTTGAAAATTAAATATTTTGTCTTTGTGGTGTATTCAATTGAATATAGGTTGAAGAGGATTTTCAAATCATTGTATTCTGTTTTTATTTACATTTTACACAACGTCCCAACTTCAATGGAATTGGGGTTGTATGTAACAATGTGATTTGGGGATGCTTGGCTGGCGCGTGCACAGACACACACACACACACATTGCGTGATATGGCCCCTTTAAAGGTGAATGTGTGGAATGGGTGTAGAGTTGCACACAAAAATTAGCAAAGGATTGATAACGTTTGTTCAAATTGTGCTTTTACAATCAACATATTCATTTACACATTACAGGCTTTTGATGATCAAATCAAAATGTGTGGGAGTTTCATCCTGTAGCATAACTCTACTGATGATGTCAAATTACACAATGACGTCTCACATGTGATAATACACAAAATAAGCTGACTCAGTCAATCGTGTCACACCCGCTGGTGGGAGATGACTGGGATCATTTTCAACATACGCCACCTACAACCACAGAACACGATGCACATTTGTATGAAGCTTGTGGGATTTCCAAAAGCAAATATTAAAAATATGGGGGAAAAAAATGACAGCTACGTAATCTCCAAAAATACACTGTTGTACATGACACAATTTAACTACGTTCACATCAAGTTCAGTAATCACTGCATAGGTGACAGCGTCACGAGCACAGATGAGATTTGTCATATCATGCCTCCGTTGAATAAATATTACATAAATATTTTCACTGATTTGCTTTTGATTTCAATCTCCTTCCGAAGCTGACACTCCTCGGCAGCTGTGCACCATGTCATAAATGTGACAAAAATGTTTAACACTTAAAAAGAAACTATCAAGCTTTTACACATTCATAAACAAGAAATAAATAAATATACTCAACAAAAATATAAATGCAGGTCTTTTTTTTTTTGTTCACATTTTTCATTAATTGAAGTAAAACGTCTGAGGTTTCCTCTGTGCATAGAAAATGTTTGTTTTCCTTGAATTTTTGTGAGGACTTCACCAATGCTAAGATGATCCATCCACCTGGGAGGTGTGGCACTAAGATACTTTGGCAGCACGGTGTCTTAGTGGTTAGCACTGTTGCCTCACAGGCCATGGGAGGCCATGGGATCGATTCCCACCTGTGGCCGTTCTGTGTGTGGAGTTTGCATGTTCTCCCTGTGTTTGCGTGGGTTTCCTCCGAGTGCTCCGGTTTCCTCCCACATTTAAAGACATGCAGGTTAGGTGAATTGGAAACTTTATAATTGCCCAGGTCTCCCTTGCAAAAGAGATTGTGATCTCAATGGGACTAACCTGGTTAAATAAAGGTTAAATTAAATATAGTGCTTACACTGCATGATTATTGTATGGGTGCATTTGGCATGCTGACTGCAGAATGTCCACCAGAGCTGTCACCCGTGAATATTCATTTCAGTACCATAGGTTGTCTCAAATGTCATTTCCAACCAGACTTGCAACCACAAAGCATGTGTAACCATGCCAGTCCAGGATTACCTCATCTGGCTTCTTCACCCAGTAAACGTCGTAATTAAAGATCAACTACGCATTTTCGAGTGGATACTGTCACAAGTCCATGGTACATCTTTGCAATAATCATGCTGTTTAATCAACATTTTGATATGAAACACCAGGCAGGTTGAATATATTACTCGTATCTTGGCAAGAGTGAACTGCTCACTAACACAGATTTAAACAAATTACATAGAAAAAAATTTACGTTTTACTTCATCTCGTGAAAAATAGGAGTCAACAGGAATGTGTCACAGTTATATTTTAGTTGAGTATAAAGCTTCAAGTGGGTTATGGGTAACGTTAAAACGAAAATAAAAGCAGTGCATTTGAATTAAATCATTGATTAGCAGTACAAAAAATGCAAATTAAGGCTTACCACTAGCTTGCATTCAAAGAAAAACATCTCATATGGACCATTCATTACTGGATCATTCAGATCTTCAATCTTCAGGTTGAATAGCAATGATATTTTATGTTGAGACAAGAAAAAAAAAATCTTAAAGCACAGCCTTCAACATCGAAACAATCGCTGCACAGCCATACAAAGGATTATCAGCCCCAGTACCATTTGTCAAGGTTGTTGAATGTCTTGTATTCTTTGTGCCTACGCACGTACTCACAAGCCAGGCATGTGTGCTCAGCCCAAAAGAATGCCTTCTTCACTTTAAAGTGATGTCGCCACTCAAAGTACCGGAGGTACATTTCCTCATTCTTGTCCAGGAGCAGTAAGTAGTCGGCCAGTTCTTTAGGCGACGTGAAGTCATCTACATGGATGAAGGCGTCTCCCTGGACAAAGTTCTCATAGTTCTGCCTAGGTGGGCCGAGAACCACTGGTACCGTCCCCACAGAGAGCGGGTTGTACAATTTTTCAGTGATGTAGTCCTTGTGGATGGAGTTTTCAAATGAAAGGTAGAACTTGCAGCTAGCGATTGTGGGGAAGTAGTCTTGGTCTGAGATGTATTCCCCAAAAGCTTGCCCAAACGCATGCACCTCAATGTGTTTGTAAAGCTCATTGTAGTATTTCACACGCACGTGGTCTGGGTTCCAGTTGCTCACAATCCAACAAATCAACTTGCTTTTGCTGGGTGGGACGAAGTCCTCTTCACCCTCCGCTGCTACTATGGACCCATAAGGCACTTCAATGTCAGCATCCTGACGATAATTAAGGGTCAGATTAAACAGGTTCTCAATCCCAGGAAGTTGGGAGGAGTGCGACGGAGATTCCAAGTTCATCCATATCCATTTCTGGAAGGGTGGTCGCTGGAGCGGTGGCAGGTTGGACAGGTCAGTGCTAATGTCTCTGTGATGGATGACAACTCCATCTGACTTGTTATAGAGGTTCCTGTCTGCTGTGACAAAACAACCCTCGATGTTGAAGAGAGAGCTGCAGACGCTCAGGTCATAGTTTTGTCCGAAAGGCCAGAGCCAGATCAGCACGGTGGTCAGGTTTTTATCACTTCTGCCCGTGAAGAAACTTTTCACTCTGTCTGTGGATACTGTTGACTCAACAGGACTTGACAACCAGCTCGTGGATGGTTTAAAATACATCAAAAACACAGTCACGAAACAACCCAGTATGAAAGTGCCAAGGAGAAGCGGTCGCAGGATTCTGAGATAAGGTGCAGATGGCATACTCTGTCCTGTTAAGAACAAACCAGAGAAAAAAAAAAATCTGTCAAAGGCAGTTTGTTATATATTGAGGCAGAATCAATGGGACAAGTGATGGACAAAGCAAACCTCAAATAACACATTCTTGCACCTTGTCAACTGTATTGTCCAGAAACACACTTAAACTCTAGAATCTGACTAAAACAATAAATGTGCACACGCATCCAATTTGCCACAGTTATAAAGCTGTGTGTATGTGACGGAAGCCAGTAGGAGTTGCTGTGCCATTGCTGTGTCATTCTCCCTTTCGTATGGTTAGCATACTGGCATAGCATAGAACTATGCTTCCTGTGCTTTTAAATTCAGTTTATTAGTAATGGAACAGGTCTCTGCCTCATATATATCTAAATTTGGGGTCTGTTAGTGACGCGTAGGGCTAGCGGTCAGCGATCACCTTAGTATTTTCTCTGCTTTATTGTTGATTAAATGTTAACAAATTATACCTTAGGTGTTGTTTTTCCGGCCGACTGACTCTGCTTTTTTTCTCCCTGTCCGAGGTGCGGCAGGAAATACGCGAGAGTGGCGCCTGTGGACAGCAGGATGTTGGACTGACAGTGGGATCCCATGCCTTAAATTATTGCAGCTGATGTTTTGTTTTTTCCAAACTTCATTAAACTTTGTAAAAACCCTGTAATTGTTAGGATGGCCTAAGCAGTGGGTCACCCTTTGAGTCTGGTCTGTTTGAGGTTTCTTCCTCAATATCAGCAGAGGGAGTTTTTCCTTACCACTGTCACCTGTGTGCTTGTTCTAGGGCTTGGTAAGGATAGGCCTTACTTGTGTGAAGCGTCTTGAAGTAGCGTTATTGTGATTTGGTGCTGTATAAATGTAATAAATTTAAATGTTAAGAGAAAAATAAAGAAAACCAGCCCACTATATAAACTTGCTGCCAACCTTTAAAACTGAATATGGTTAAATTCCATTAAAAGATTGTTAGACACGAACTACGTAAATTACAAGTGTTTTGCTAAGAAGTTATTTATTGCCTGATTTATTTTCTTTTGGGTTTCTTTTGCAATTTTAATTTGTCATGTCAAACTGGGACCACGTCAGGCGAGCTTTCTCTTGCCAGTCTGCTCATAGCACTGGCACTTAGTGTGGGAGGCTGATAATAGTGCAACAGATATCCCCAGAATACTTCAGTTCGTGATGTGAGCGTGAAATCGGGCACAAATACTCTCTTTGGTCTACTATGTAAAAAAAATAAAAAATGGCGCTGGCCATGAAAAAAATTTCCAAGATGCATTTTCTGAGATGACTGCTAAACCATATCCTCAGAAAAGTCAAGCTGGTAATAATCATTTGTCATTTCACAAATGTTAGTGGTAAAATACTCTTTTTTTTCTAATTTATTGCATAAATGTTGACTTGTTTGCCATATATTGCAAAATTACCTGTCACAACAAAGATGGCATCCAAGATGGCTGCCATAAAACGTAAAAAATATCTCAATAACAAATAAATATGGAAATACTACTGTAAGATGACAAATAGGTAATTAGGGTAATGGATTTCATTAGAATTATTAATTATTTTGCAGATATCATTTGAGAGGGTGGAGGAAAGCTTAGCATAATTATAACAGACTGACGTCAGCACAGAACCAGGGCACACTGGTGACATGACTGCTGTGGAACTCAGCATGGGGTTCAGTGTCAGCTGATCTAGCTTTACTAATGCTGCAGTAATAGACTAGCTTTTGTTTCCCAAATACTGTCTAACAGTGCCATATCCAGTACATAGTAAACAGTAGTTTATATTTATTAGTTTGTAGTGCCTTCCCTACTCTTCAGAGTTTGGGTGTAGAGCAGTTGTCAGTGGCATTTGGGCAAGGTCAGAGCCTATGCTGGATCACTGTACATGACATCTCAACCTCAACTCAACTCAATCTTTATTTCTAAAGCATGTTTAAAACGACAGCAGTCGGCCAAAGTGCTGTACATAATTAAAAAATGAGCACCAAGTTACCCCGACTCATAAATAAATTAATTAAAAATAAAAATAAAATTACAACAGGCAATAAAACAGATAAAAGACGAAGTAAAATAAAGAGTAAAAAGCAGTAGGAAATAGTTTAATTTGATTTAATTAAATTTTATTTACATAGCGCCAAATCACAACAATGCTCAGGTGAAACATATCAGTAAGGTCTAACCTTACCAACCCCCAGAGCAAGCACACAGGCAACAGTGGTAAGGAAAAACTCCCTCCGAAGATATTGAGGAAGAAACCTGAAGCAGACCAGGTGCAAAGGGGTGACCCACTGCTTGGGCCATGCTACCAAAAGACTACAAATAAGGTAAAATTTGTCAGAATTAAGCAAAAGGAAAAACAGAAGGAATACTAAGGTGAAACAGAGATGTAATCGCTCATTTAGGAAACGCCAAAGAAAATAAATAGTTTTTTAAAGAGCCTTTAAAAGTATCTAGGGACAGGGATGATCTAATATTAAAGGGGAGACTATTCCAGAGCCTGGGGGCAGACCATCTGGAAATTATTTACAGTGCTTCACTTTTTCCACATATTGTTATGTTACAGCCTATCAGGCTCGGGGACACACTCCCGTTGAACACAAATGCGGGACTCACACTCAGATGGTCGGTGTTAAAAGTTCTTTACTTGAGTGACATGCGTGGTTCTGTACACAAAAAGGCAGTCAGACAGCAGCAACAGTAACCAAAGCATTAGGCAAAAAGCAGAGACCAAAAAACAGGCAGGGGATTTTTTTTTTTTTTAAAACACACAGTAAGGCAGTCAGTACACAAAAACCTCAGAGGACAGGCTGGAAGTGAAGGCACAAGGCGCAACAATCTGGCCAAATAGAAGGAAGGAAGAGAGATTTAAATAAGGCGAGTGATCAGCTGATGATGCAGACCAGATGCGAGCAGGGTGGGGGAAAAAACGAAGTGACACACCCACCACCAAGCACCCAGGTGACAGACAAAATAATGCAGGCACAAAACCCCAGACAGAAAAAATAACAGAAAAGACAAAGCATAAGCAACAATAATACAGAAATACCAGTCTGGCACAGCTTAATTACAAAATGGACTAAAAAAAAATTTCCTCTCAAAATTCTACTTGCCGGTACAACACTCCATAATGACAACATGAAAAAAGTTTTTTTTTAATTTTTGCAAATTTATTAAAAATAATAACTAAGAAATCGCACGTACTGGAGTATTCAAACCCTTTGCTCAGTACTTTATTGATGTACCTTTGGCAGCAATTACAGTTGTAAGTCTTCTTGAATATGATGCCATAAGCTGGGCGCACCTATGTTTGGCCAGTTTTGCCCATTCCTCTTTGCAGTACCTCTCAAGCTTCATCAGGTTGGCTGGGGAGCATCAGTGCACAGCCATTTTCAGATCTCTCCAGAGATGTTCAATCAAATTCAGGTCTAGGCTCTGACTGGGCCACTCAAGGGCATTCACAGAGTTGTCCTAAAGCCATTCCTTTGATATCTTGGCTGTGTGCTTAGGGTCATTGTCCTGCTGAAAGATGAATCGCCATCCCAGTCTGAGGTCTGAGGTCAACATTGCTGCATTCATCTTTCCCTCAATCCTGACTAGATGTTGCCACCATCATGTTTCACTGTAGGGATGGTGCCTGGTTTCCACCAAACATGATGCCTGGCATTCACACCAAAGAGTTCAATCTTTGTCTCATCAGACCAGAGAATTTTGTTTTTCATGGCCTGAGAGTCCTTCAGGTGCCTTTTGGCAAACTCCAGGTGAGCTGCCATGTGCCTTTTTACTAATGAGTGGCTTCCATCTGGCCACTCTACTGTACAGGCCTGATTGGTGGATTGCTGCAGAGATGTTGTCCTTCTGGAAGGTTCTCCTCTCTCCACAGACGAATGCTGGAGCTCTGACAGAGTGACCACCAAGGTCTTGGTTACCTCCCTGACTAAGACCCTTCTCCCCGATTGCTCAGTTTAGACGGGTTGGCAGCTATTGGAAGACTCATGGTCGAGTCAAACTTCTTCCACTTATGGATGATGGAGGCCACTGTGCTCATTGGGACCTTCAAAGCAGCAGAAATGTTTCTGTACCCTTCCCCAGATTTGTGCCTCAAGACAATCCTGTCTCTGAGGTCTACAGACAATTGCTATGACTTCATGCTTGGTTTGTGCTCTGACATGCACTGTCAACTGTGGGGCCTTATATGTAGACAGGTGTGTCCTTTTCCAAATCATGCCCAATCAACTGAATTTACCCCAGGCAGACTCCAATTAATCTGTAAAAAAAAATCTCAAGGATGATCAGTGGAAACAGGATGCACCTGAGCTCAGTTTTGAGCTTCATGGCAAAAGCTGTGAATACTTATATACATTTCCTTAATATTTTATTTTTAATACATTTGCAAAAAAAAAAAAAAACTTTTTTCACATTGTCATTATGGGTTTGTGTATAGAATTTTGAGGAAAACTAATTAATTTGAACCATTTTGGAATAAGGGTGTAACATAACAAAATGTGGAAAAAGTGAAGCGCTGTGAATACTTTCCAAATGCACTGTATACGTTTAATATATTATAAATATGGTTTATAACCATATGTATCATATAAATCCTAAAAAGCTTTATTATGTTCCAAGTATTAGGCTGTGAAAATGGTTTATAGTGGCACTATAAACCACTAAAATTTTCCGTTATACCGTCCCGGGTTATGAGAATTCTTGACAGGCAGAGCGGAGGCGGCCACTGCCACCCTTCCCCCAGGCGCGCACCTCTGTCTCTGTTTACAAACAGGCAGCTAACGTTGGGATAGCTCTGCATCATGGCTGAAGGAGGCGAAGCCTGCACTGAATTTTTCCCTCCGTCTAAAAGGACCAAGTTGGCTTTTTTGTTTTATTTTCCACGGAATAGCCCTTCAAACAAAAACGACAAAGGGCAGGTCGCCCGAAACATTACGTTTTGTTTAATAAAGGTTTTTCTGTATCGGAGCACTGTGGTTGTGCAGATCATTTGGTCAATTTGTATTAAAATTCTAATGTTTTAAATATTTTAAATATTCTTTGTAGTGTTCTTTGTTTATGAGTCCTTTCAAATGTTATGTTATTACATGTTATGATATACTATATATTATATATACTATGAACCTTTTTCATGTTCATATGATTTATAAGAAAAAAATTATTCTTCAAAATCTTACGAATTTTTTTTTTTTTTGAAGAATAATTTTTTTTTTTTTTTATCTTATGAATCTAAATCTAATGAAATCTCCCCCTCTAGCTGCCACCTTATCGTGGTGGGGGAGTTTGCGTACCCGGATGATCCTAGGAGCTATGTTGTCCGGGGCTTTGTGCTCCCTGTAGGGTCTCCCAAGGCAAACAGGTCCTAGGTGACGGGTCAGACTAAGGGCAGTTCAGAACCTCCATGACCAGTAAAAGATCAAGGACCGTGACGTCGCCCGGAGCCGGGGTCCCACCCTGGAGCTAGGCCTGGGGTTGGGGCTCGCGCGCGAGCACCTGGTGGTTGGGCCTTAGCCCATGGGGCCCGGCCAGGCTCAGCCCGAAAGAGTGACGTGGGCCCGCCCTCCTGTGGGTTCACCACCTGCAGAGGGGGCCATGGGGGTCGGGTGCAGAGAGGATTGGGTGGCGGTCAAGGGCGGGTGGCCCGGCGGCCCGGTCCATGCTCACAGCCCCTGGCTGTTGGGACGTGGAATGTCACCTCGCTGGGGGTGAAGGAGCCTGAGCTTGTGCGGGAGGTTGAGAGATACCGACTAGAGATAGTTGGGCTCACCTCCACGCACAGCTTGGGCTCTGGTACCCAACTCCTGGAGAGGGGCTGGACGCTTCATTTTTCTGGCGCCGCCCACGGGGAGAGGCGGAGAGCTGGGGTCGCATTGCTTATTGCTCCCCAGCTCAGTCGCCAAGTGTTGGAGTTCACTCCGGTGAACGAGAGGGTCGCGTCCCTACACCTTCGGGTCGGGGACAGGTCACTCACCGTTGTCTCGGCCTACAGGCCGAGCAGCAATGCAGAGTACCCGACCTTCCTGGAGTCCCTGGGAGGAGTACTAGATAGCGCTCCGACTGGGGACTCCATTGTTCTCCTGGGGGATTTCAACGCCCACGTGGGCGGCAACAGTGAGACCTGGAGGGGGGTGATCGGGAAGCACGGCCTCCCCGATCTGAACCCGAGTGGTGTTCAGTTGTTGGACTTCTGTGCTAGTCACAGTTTGTCCATCACGAACACCATGTTCGAGCACAAGGGTGTCCATAAGTGCACGTGGCACCAGGACACCCTGAGCCGGAGGTCGATGATCGACTTTGTAGTCGTATCATCTGACCTTCGGCCACGTGTCTCGGACACTCGAGTGAAGAGAGGGGCAGAGCAGTCGACTGATCACCACCTGGTGGTGAGTTGCATCCGCTGGGAGGGTAGGAAGCCGGTAAGACCTGGCAGGCCCAAACGTATCGTGAGGGTCTGCTGGGAACGACTGGCGGAACCCTCTGTCAGCGAGGTCTTCAACTCCCACCTCCGGGAGAGCTTCTCCCAGATCCAGGGGGAGGTTGGAGACATGGAGTCTGAGTGGACCATGTTCTCCATCTCCATTGTTGATGCGGCTGCTCGTAGCTGTGGTCGCAAGGTCTCTGGTGCCTGTCGCGGCGACAATCCCCGAACCCGGTGGTGGACACCAGAAGTAAGGGATGCCATCAAGCTGAAGAAGGAGTCCTACTTATCTTTGTTGGTAGGTGGGACCCCAGAGGCAGCTGACAGGTACCGGCAGGCCAAGCGTGCCGCAGCCCATGCGGTCGCAGAGGCAAAAACTCGGGTCTGGCAGGAGTTTGGGGAGGCTATGGAGGAGGACTATCGGTCGGCCTCGAAGAGATTCTGGCAAACCGTCCGACGCCTCAGGAGGCAGAAGCAGCTCTCCACCAGCACTGTTTACGGTGCGGGTGGAGAGCTGTTGACCCTGACTGGGGATGTTGTCGGGCGGTGGAAGGAGTACTTCGAGGATCTCCTCAATCCCATCGTCACGTCTTCCTAAGAGGAAGCAGAGACTGGGGACTCGGAGGCGGACTCATCCATTACCCAGGCCGAAGTCACCGAGGTGGTTAGAAAGCTCCTCGGTGGAAAGGCTCCTGGGGTGGATGAAATCCGTCCTGAGTACCTTAAGTCTCTGGATGTTGTGGGGCTGTCTTGGCTGACACGCCTCTGCAACATCGCGTGGCGATCGGGGACAGTGCCTCTGGATTGGCAGACCGGGATGGTGGTCCCTCTGTTTAAGAAGGGGGACCGGAGGGTGTGTTCCAACTATAGGGGGATCACACTCCTCAGCCTCCCCGGTAAGGTCTATTCCAGAGTACTGGAGAGGAGAATTTGACCGATGGTTGAACCTCGGATTCAGGAGGAGCAGTGTGGTTTTCGTCCTGGTCGCGGCACACTGGACCAGCTCTACACGCTCCATCGGGTGCTCGAGGGTTCATGGGAGTTTGCCCAACCAGTCCACATGTGTTTTGTGGATCTGGAGAAGGCATTCGACCGTGTCCCTCGGCGCACCCTGTGGGGAGTGCTCCGGGAGTACGGGGTCCGGGGTCCTTTGCTAAGGGCTATCTGGTCCCTGTACGACCGCAGCAGGAGCTTGGTTCGCATTGCCGGTAGTAAGTCAAACCTGTTTCCAGTGCACGTTGGCCTCCGCCAGGGCCGCCCTTTGTCACCGGTTCTGTTCATTATTTTTATGGACAGAATTTCTAGGCGCAGCCAGGGTGTAGAGGGGGTCTGGTTTGGGAACCACAAAATCTCGTCTCTGCTGTTTGAGGATGATGTGGTTTTGTTGGCTTCGTCAAATCAGGACCTTCAGCGTGCACTGGGGCGGTTTGCAGCCGAGTGTGAAGCGTCTGCGATGAAAATCAGCATCTCCAAATCCGAGGCCATGGTTCTTGACCGGAAAAAGGTGCTTTGCCCTCTTCAGGTCGGTGGAGTGTCCTTGCCTCAAGTGGAGAAGTTTAAGTATCTCGGAGTCTTGTTCACGAGTGAGGGACGGATGGAGCGTGAGATCGATAGACGGATCGGTGCAGCATCTGCAGTGATGCGGTCGCTGTATCGGACCGTTGTGGTGAAGAGAGAGCTGAGTAGGGGGGCAAAGCTCTCGATTTACCGATCGATCTACGTTCCAATCCTCACCTATGGTCATGAGATTTGGCTCATGACCGAAAGAACGAGATTGCGAGTACAAGCGGCTGAGATGAGTTTCCTCCGCAGGGTGGCTGGGCGCTCCCTTAGAGATAGGATGAGGAGCTCGGTCACTCGAGAGGAGCTCGGAGTCGAGCCGCTGCTCCTCCACGTCGAAAGGAGTCAGTTCAGGTGGCTCGGGCATCTTTTCCGGATGCCCCCTGGACGCCTCGCTGGAGAGGTGTTCCGGGCACGTCCCACTGGGAGGAGGCCCCGGGGAAGACCCAGGACACGCTGGAGGGATTACATCTCTCGGCTGGCTTGGGAACACCTTGGGGTTCCCCCGGAGGAGCTGGAGGAGGTGTGTGTGGATCGGGAGGTCTGGGCGGCTTTGCTTGAGCTGCTGCCTCCGCGACCCGACTCCGGATAAAGCGGAAGAAGATGGATGGATGGATGGATCTTATGAAATACTGTATTGAAATCATTTAATACATTTCATCAATAAAACCCAGAAAACCTCATAAAAGCATAAAAAGGGCTTATTATCTTGATTATAACCCTTCATCCATCTATTTTTTAAACCCAATTTTTACAATTAAAGGTAAAAAGAGGACTGGAGGGTGTCTGAGTTGTCATTGGGTGAGAGGTGGGTGTCCCCTGGACAAGCCGCCAGTCTAGTCTACGGCAGGACTGACACATATAGACAGACTAACTCATTCACACACTGGCTCTGATTAACAGTTGACTAGTGTCTATGTTAGTTTTTGCAGGAATAAGCATTAGCTAACAGTGAATTAAGAGTTGACAGTGTTTAATAATTGTTTAGTAATGTTGTTCAGTGTGAATAATAAAATCATTTATAATTACAAATGAATTTATAAATTAATAAATAATGTATAAAGTAATATCTTCGTTCACATGAACATGAGAAAGAAATGGGTACTCAACATTCTGTAGTCTTAATTCACTGTTAGTTAATAATAATTACTACATTAATTAATGTACACTTATAATAAAAGTGTTACCAAATCCCTTTTTATCCCAAAATGTTACACAGTTTAATGGGACTGCATCATATGGTTGTTTGTTGGAATCATCTTTTGAAAAATGCATATATATACGAGGTCTGTTAGAAAAGTATCCGACCTTTTTTTTTTTTTTTGCAAAAACCTAATGGATTTGAATCACGTGTGCTTGCATGAGCCAACCTTGAACCTTTGTGCACATGCGTGAATTTTTTCACGCCTGTCGATTGCGTCATTTGCTGGCAAGCAGCATTTGTGTGAGGACGTGTGTAGTGCTCTCGGTGGTTTTTCATTGCAAGGAAAATGACGGAACGACTGGAGCAGCGCTGCTGCATCAAATTTTGCCAGAAACTGGGCGACAGCCAGGTGGAAACCATTCAGATTATTCAGACGGCTTTCGGTGACGATCCTATGGGCATCACACAGATTAAGGAGCGGTACAACCAGTTTAAAGACGTCCCCCATGGTGGAGAGGGAGCCATGCTCCGGTCGGCCATCAACATGCTGAAATGACCAGATCATTTCCAAAGTGAACGCTGTGATGCGGGACTGTCGTGTGACTATACGAGAAATGGCGGAAGAGGTGGACATCAGCACTTTTTCGGCACATTCCACTGTGACAGAAGATTTGGCCATGAAAAGAGTGGCGTTGAAATTCGTGCCGAAGCTGCTGATGGCGGAGCAAAAGCACCTTCATGTTGAAGTCTCTCAGGACATGCTGGACTCCAAAAAATGATGCCCACCTCTTCCACAATTTCTCGGCTAGTCATACAACTGAAAAGCCACCGAAAGCCGTCTGAATCTTCCAAATGGTTTCCATCTGGCTGTCACCCACTTTCTGGCAAAATTTGATGCAGTAGCGCTGCTCCAGTCGTTCCGTCATTTTCCTTACAATGAAAATCCGCCGAGAGCACTACACATGACCTAACACAAATGCTGCTTACCAGCAACTGATGCAATCGACAGGCGTGAAAAAATTCACGCATGCGCACGAAGGTTCAAAGTTGGCTCATGCAAGCACATGTGATTCAAATCCAACAGGTTTTTGCAAAAAAAAAAAAAAAAAGTCGGATACTTTTCTAATAGACCTCGTGTATATGTATATGTATATGTATATATATATATATATATATATATATATATATATATATATATATATATATATATATATGTGTGTGTGTGTTTGTGTGTGTGTGTGTGTGTGTATAGCGCATGCAAATGGTCAGAACTCTGATTTATAAAGACCTTCTGACCCGGCTGAATGCACGCCCCAACTGTCCTTCGAGACTTTCCGTGAACAGAAATGCTGGGAAAGTTGCACTGCAGTGTGCTGATGATTGACTGGAAGTGATGGAGGTGTCGCCCTGCTCCTGAACTGAGGCTAAATGTACCTCCATTTAAAAGACAGAAAAGAGTTTGGTTATTTTAGTCACTGTTTAGGAGTCATTTTTATTTGTAATTGCCATTTTCAGAGTGCACTTATCTCCTTTTGCAAACAATCTCTTAAAGGGGTCATATTATACAAAATCCCTTTGTATCTACATTTTCTACTTACTATTGTTTCGGTTTCATATGAAACATTTTCGAAGTACCACAACTATTGCTCTATTTTGTTATTTCGTGTTATATATCATGTCATTTGATGTTATGCATAGGTCATAAATAATGTTGAAAATGTTAAAACTATTAATATTGGATGGCCGTCTTCAAAACTTGCATACAGTAGCTGTAATAGAGAGAAGCACAGAGCTGCAGTCAGACTAAGTTGTTGTTTTATTAAGTTTGTGTAAATGTAACCTTTTTTTCATCAAACTTTTGAATTACATTACATCTTTT
This sequence comes from Thalassophryne amazonica, assembly GCF_902500255.1. Classification (NCBI taxonomy): domain Eukaryota; kingdom Metazoa; phylum Chordata; class Actinopteri; order Batrachoidiformes; family Batrachoididae; genus Thalassophryne; species Thalassophryne amazonica. Next base: position 43,990,174 of record NC_047121.1, read on the forward strand.
GTCATTTGCCTTACATGATGTTACTGTGTCTACAGAGCATTAAGTGGGTTTTTTTTAAATGTTCTTTGAATGTTATATGCAAGACTGCATTCAATAATTTTTCAAACATAAGTTTGATTTTTGCGCACATGGTGGCATCCCATAAAACATCACTTTTTAGAGGCCATCAAATATGGCCATCGGGTATTGCGAAGGCCTTGCGTCCGTCCGTCCATCTGTCTGTGCTGTGTTGGGACGTTGTGTAAAATGTAAATAAAACAGAATACAATGATTTGCAAATCCTTTTCAACCTATATTTAATTGAATACACCACAAAGAGAAGATATTTAATGTTCAAACTGCTCAAATTTATTATTTATTCACGGGCATTCAATGTTGGTTGTCGGCCTTGCGGCTACCTGTAAAAAGTTCTGCAGATTCTCTGAATCTTCTGATTATATTATGGACTGTAGATGATGGATTCCCTAAATTCCTTGCAATTGAACATTGAGAAACATTGTTCTCAAACTGTTGGACTATTTTTTCATGCAGTTGTTCACAAAGTGGTGATCCTGGCCCCTTCTTTGCTTGTGAACGGCTGAGCCGTTTGGGGATGCTCCTTTTATATCCAATCATGATACTCACCTGTTTCTAATTAGCCTGTTCACCTGTGGAATGTTCCAAACAGGTGTTCTTTAAGCATTCATCAACTGTCCCAGTCTTTTGTTGCCCCTGTCCCAGCTTTTTTGAAACGTGTTGCAGGCATCCATTTCAAAATGAGCAAATACTTGCACAAAAATAAAAAAGTCTGTCAGTTTGAACATTAAATATCTTGTCTTTGTGATGTATTCAATTGAATACAGGTTGAAGACGATTTGCAAATCATTGTATTCTGTTTTTATTTACATTTCACACAACGTCCCAACTTCATTGGAATTGGGGTTGTACAATGTAGAGGTTCAAAGGAAAGAGAAGAGAATGGAAACGTATGACACCAACCTTTGAGCACACTTGCTGATGATGAAGCAGCACACAAGTGCCCCCCCACACACACACACACACACACTATTATTAAAACTAAAGTGCTCAATAGCCTGCACTCTTTATATGTCAAAATACATGTTTGACGTTGACCTTTAAATTTTTTTTTCCAAGGTAAAAATTTGTGGAATTGGAAACTAGTATTGGTGGAGGTTTGCGCTCTAGTTTCTGTTTCCTTTTGACTCTTCCTCTCCAGTAAGACATATTGTGAAGATGTTTGTCTTTGATGCATTCTTCAAAATTCTATGATAATCACTCACATAAATCTGCCTTGTGCCAAAAATGCATAGTGTCACCAGTCAAGGGGAAGCAAACATGTTTCTGGTGGAAGTTATATCACGTTGCTTTTCTACGTCCACCACACTTGTCACACCGTCTCAGAAGGCCCCCGTTGCCTAACATCAACCTGACTCTGATGTCAGTGGGCAGATGAAGCTCTGTGACTCATGAAGTTTCTCATTTGGGAAAGTGTCCACAACTTGGAGAGTTGAATAATGTCATCTGATGATTTGCAAACACTACTTTCTCAGTTATCTTATTCTCACTTTTGTGAGGGGTCAATATGTCCCATGATTGAACAGTGTTGGAGTTGTGTCTTGCTCAAGAACAATTTGACACTCCGCAACAACTGCTTGGAACTTCTACTGAACTAGTGACCCTTTGGTTAATGGACAACCATATTTGAAATAAATGTTCCTCCCAAATTAAAAAGGCCAAGTCCGAATTCTATTTGTCAGCTACAACTGATAGTCTCAATGATCCAAAAACATTTTGGAAAACTGTAAAATCTCTAACTGCTGGAAATGACTCACAGGCTCTTCCAAATTATATTGTTCACAACTCAAGAAATATTTATGATAAGGCTGAAATGTTAAATTGTTTCAACAAACATTTTATTTCCTCTATACCCTCTCTAAATTCAACCAGTCCAGTGACTGTGTCTGAATCATCCACTGACACATCAGCCTTTAGTTTCCAGCCATTTACCTTGGGCCAAGTCCACACAGCATTAAAATTGTTAGATGCTCGAAAACCTCAAGGACCTGATTTAATTGATCCCTACTTTCTGAAAATTGCTGCTGATTTTATAGCACAACCCCTGACTTATATTTTTAATTTGAGTGTGAGCACTATGCAAATTCCCAAAATATGGAAATCTGCTTTTGTCACACCATTATTCAAAGGTGGTGACCCTACAATCTTAAATAACTATAGGCCAATTTCAAAACTTTGTATTTTATCTAAAATTTTGGAATCATTAATAAATGACCAGTTGAAAGAATTCTTGTATTACAATAATATATTGTGCAATTTTCAGTCAGGTTTCAGAAAAGGTCATAGTACCATTACAGCAACACTGAAAATGATCAATGATATCTCAATGGCTCTTGACAATAAGCAACATAGTGCTGCGCTTTTTATTGATTTGTCAAAAGCTTTTGACTCTGTGAACCATATTTTACTTAAAGAGAGATTGACCTACATTGGACTATCTAAAGAGGCGGTTAGGTGGATTTGTAATTATCTTACTGACAGATCCCAGTGTATTAAATCTGATCAGATTTGTTCTAATATTCTTCCATTAACGAAAGGAGTGCCCCAGGGCTCTGTTTTGGGGCCACTCCTATTCACTATTTATGTGAACAACGTTGGCCAGGATCTCATGGACACAAAATATAATTTTTATGCTGATGACATGGTCATCTATAGTTTTGCAAAAACTCTAAATGCTAGTGTCTCTAATTTACAAAACGCTTTCACCATAGTTCAGGAAAAGTTTCTAAAGCTAGACCTCTCTTTAAATGCTAATAAGAGCAAATTGATGCTGTTCTCAAAAACAAAAAACAATCTGCTGATGAGCCCTTCAATTATCACTCTTCAAGGGGCAGAGATCGAAAGGGTCAAATAATTTAAATATCTAGGAATCTTAATTGATGACAACCTTAACTTTAAAGGACACGTTGAACAACTAATTGGTAAACTGAGACTGAAAATTGGTTTCTATTTCAGAAACAGGCTATGCTTTTCTTTTAACGCAAAAAAGAAACTCGTAGCTGCAACATTTTTACCAATTATGGTGACCTCATTTATATGAATGCCCCAACTCAAGTATTGAAACTATTAGATTCAGTCTACCATGCCTCTCTGAGGTTCATCACAAACTGTAAGCCTCGCACACACCACTGCGAACTTTACATACGTGTGGGCTGGCCAGCCTTGGATTCTCGTAGACTCACTCACTGGGGTATGTTCATTTATAAGGGTATTCTCCGTCTGCTCCCCTCATATCTCTCTGAATATATTCAACCAAAAGTGGCTGGACTGTATTCCTTACACTCTCAAGAATCACTGCTCCTGTCTGTACCAAGTGTCCGCACAGAAATTGGGAAGGTAGCATTTCAGTTTTCTGCCCCCACAACATGGAACAATCTACAGAAAGACTGGAAACTAAAGGAACTGGTTCCAATTGGCAATTTTAAACTTTTGCTCAAAGGCTTGGAAATGAAATCCATGATTTGTAAATGCTTTTAAATAGCTGTATTATTGTATGAAATGTCTTTTATGTTTTGAAATTGTAGTGATTTGTGCCACTGTCTTGGCCAGGACTCCCTTGAAAAAGAGATTAGTAATCTCAATGGGACTTTCCTGGTTAAATAAAGGTTAAATAAAAATAAAATAAAAATTTAATGACTCAGTTCAAGTCACCCCTCGCTCCTCTGCAAAAGCTAACATAATAAATGTGGTGAAGCATGGCAACACTAAACATATCCTTATCATCCAAGGTTGTGTTCTCAGGAGTTTATTCAGTGGTTTTAAAAGACATCTTGCACAGAATTCATAACTCAGATTCTGGCTACTAGAGTCATGTGACAATTGTTCACAAAGTGGTGATCCTTGCCCAGTGGTGGGCACAGATCTGCTAATCCGCTAACCGCTAATTATCAAAGCTAATGTTTTCATTATCGGATTAGCGTTTCAGATAACTCTGAAAACCATCAGCAGACAAATTATCTTCAGATAAATTTTGGTCCGATAATTTTTAGACAGCTAACATATTTTTTGCAGGCGTAGTGAATAAAGCTTTAACAGTTAAAAGCATTTGTGAAGTCTGACATCAAAGATTTTAGTGCCTACCTTTAGTTTTGTAGCAGACGTACAGTTCTATCCTCTGCAGACAGAGGAGATCTGGTTTCAGGAGAAACCACTCTATTCTCTGCTGTCAGAGGATAAGTGGTCACAGACAAAAACGAGAAGAAAAAATAAAATTTTTCTTGACACCATACTAACTTACCGGCAATATCACCCAAGTCATCCTGTGCGCACCAGAGAGTTGTTGCAGCCTCTTGCTGCAACAACTCTCTTATCTCTTGTTATATCTTGTCTTTGTGGTGTACTCAATTGAATATAGGTTGAAAAGGATTTTCAAATCATTGGATTCTGTTTGTTTTTATTTACATTTCACACAACGTCCCAACGTCATTGGAATTGGGGTTGTATATGTACATACACAGACACACACACTTTGCACTGGGATACCAATTAAACAGCTCAAAAAATTATAAAGAAGATGATGCTCATACAGCCAAGGGTATCTTAGCATTGCGTTGTATTTTTAGACTTACAAATGACAGCATTTACTGTTTTTGACTTATGCTAGCAAACTTGTGTTTTCTTGTGACAGCTGTCCCATTCACTCACATTCATTTGTTTCTTGCCTCTTTTTTTTTCTTTTTTTTTTTTTTTTTACAAAGCATTCTTGCAAATGAAGCAAGAAATCAGCACACAGAGGCTGGATTGTTAATAACATTTTAATTTTAGTTTTATTTTTAAATAATCCAGTACACTGTCACCCACATGAGCTTGTGAAAAAGATGCAAAATATGACCCCTTTAATGTGAATAATAAAATTCTAAACAAATCATTTCAGTGGAGCTCAGGTGTTGTTAAATGTTCCTGTCCGTGAAATAAAAGAATAAGATCTGTCCGCTCAGATGAACAGGATGCAACATTAAAACCAATCACCAAATAAGTTTATAGTCCTTGCGTATCATTAAGTAATTTTATAATTACATATGCAATTATCGAATAATCGAATTATAAATTGGATCATTGAGTTTAAAAGTGATTCCCCCCCCGGTACAAAGTGTTGCACCACAAACAAACATAAGATGCCCATCAGTTTGTATTAATAGTAATTTTAAAAAGAAAGTCTGAATTGTACTGTATGAAATAAAAACAAACCTGGTGGATTTGACTGAGTGCTGAAATCCAAGCAAGAGGAGCAGTTGAGGGAATCCAAATGAGTTGATACTACATTGGCTCAATAGCCGGGTCACTCTTCATTATGACACAATGCTGTTAAAACAAAGCAAAACCCCACATCACAGACTGTTTATAAAGGAGACCTCAACACAACCCGATTTAGAACATAAAGTCAAATTTTTGACAACAACACAAGTTTTTTGACAACACAATTTTTTTGTAATTTTGCTTCTGTGCATCACCACGACAGTGTTGAAATGAAGCAATCAGAATGTTTCTGTAGTGTCAAATTTAATTCAATGGGTTCAAAAATATTGCATTAACTATTTAGAAATGACAGTCATTTTTATACACACACCCTTCACTTTTAGAGACCCATATGCAGTTGGACAAACTAAATGTTGGATTTTTGTTAATACAAATCAACGCTTTACAGTTTTCTTGAGACAAATCAGAGGAAGGATACCAAAGACTTTTAAGTCACTGAATACTGACAGAATACCTGAGATGATGTAAATACTATACAGGCGCATCGGACCAGTGCTTATCCCTAAATACTGTATCAACCAGTGACCTAAGGTGACTACGGAATGTCTCTTCAGAGGATCTTTGGGTACCACTGGAATGACTTTGTGTCAAATGAGCAGTTTCTTAGGGAGACTCAGATCTGGCACTCAGGTGCCTCAATGGCTGGAGAAGGCCAAAGGGATTTCCACGTTTCAGCTGACTGCTGCAGATCGACGGGTACTTCAAGAGGTGGGGGTGGACCAGTTGTATTTCTGGGTGATTGCCATTCAGGACCCAGGGTGATTCTCTAGTGTGAAGGATGATGCTCCCAGACTGGGCTCACATTGTGATGGTTTCATTTCATTGCCACTGTGGAGTTGTACAGAGGCAAAATTACAAAACCAACTCCTTTTGGAGCCAAGAGGACAGGACAAGACTTTTCAACGGTGTCTGATTTCCACCAAAACAAAAACAGACACACTCACGTCAGCCAAAAGCAATTCTTGCAAAATTGCCACTTAATTGTAGATGTTATTTCAGTTTTGCCAGTTAAGCCTGCAGCTGATAAATGAGTTTGGAGCATGTTGACCTGTTTTGTGAGAGAATGCTGCCATCTTAAGGCTGCAGACTGCAGACACGCCCCCTGACTCCACACCTGCTTGTTGCATAAAGACACCATACAAGCAGATATTTTGTGCAGGAAAAACAGACCTCAGATTTACATCGATCAACTCTTCCGCACTCTACTCCACTCGGTGTGCCCAGACTCCTTTAAAAAGCTCACGGTATCATATCGCCATGTATACCAAAATCCTCTTACGCGGCTGAAACACGCTTTCTATCTTGCAGAAGTGATAAGCTCTGGGCTTCACAGAGCAAGCAGGGTGTGACAGCAAGGCCTGTGGAGGTCAAATGTCAGACTTAATGGAGAAAGGCATCCTCCCCTGGAGTTAGTGTCTCCATGGTGATGGAGCAGAGGTTGAAATGTTTAAAATGAAAGTGTAAAGGTGACTGTTTTTGCTTCTCTCGCCTTTCTGTTTTGCAGAAGCATCTGTTTGCGAGGTGTTTGCTCAGATGTTCAGATACCAGAGCTGTTTTTTTTTTGTTTGTTTGTTTGTTGTTGTTTTTTTGGTCATGCATTGTGGTGTATTTGGGACACAGCAAGATCAGTGCACAATCAGTGCATAGCTGAAGAGGCTACAGTTAAAATGACAGCAGAGATGAAAAACATGAAGGAACATCTATTCTGCGTTTTGATTTATGTATATTGTTTTGTGAGTCTGCAGATTCGTTGGACCATAGACACACACACACACACACACACACACACACACACACACACACACAGAGCATTGATGCAAGTGGTGAAGGTCATTTTAAAGAGATGTTACAGTCGAAGCTTCCTTTAAAATGGTTGTCTTTGTCTGTGACACACTGCGCTGAAGTTGTCGAGAATGGAAGTGGCGGTGTGTCCCTGAACGCAACACCCTATTTAGAAAAGCGCAAAAAAATGTTTCGGGGTGAAAAACAAAAACAACCTGCGTTATTTGCGCTGCAGATTGAGGCAAAATGCACATCATTTCGCTGGGAGAAAAACATTCAAGGCCAAAGCGGAAGAGAGGAGGAGGAGAAGGTAAAAAAAAAAAAAAAAAAAACACTGAAGATGATGGTGAATTTAATCTGCGGCAATTAGCTGGCGCAGATTTGGCGTCAACAGCAGGTAGAAACCGCTGATAGAGTGAGGAAAAAAAAAAACACCACTCACCATCCAAGCGGAGCTCCCTGCTCATGTCCTCTCACAGACACCTTGCAGCACGCGGACAGATGCGGATGCGCGCTCGTCCTTCCGCTGTGTTTGCGCGAACAGATCTGGGCGAGTCCGCATCCATGATGGACCGGTACCTACCGGAGCCGTGTGGGCTGAGCCTTCGCCCTCTGCGCACCACACACACACACACACACACAAAAGATGATGTGGCTACAAATTGTGATGCTATATCCACTCGGAACGCGTGCTCTGTTCACGCCAGGGCGCCCGAGGACGCCATGTACGCGCTCCGGGATGTGATGCGATGCGTTCTAATTCCGTGCTGGCTGCCCATGCGCTACCTTTTCTTTTCTTTCTTTTTTTTGTACCGTCAGTGCGGCGCTGCAGAGGGATGCTGTGATTCACGGTTACGCGCGTTTCTCTTCCATCATCAGCTCGCTCAGTGCCGTGTGCCCTGTGTGCATTAAACGCCGAAATGTCTGCGTAGGTCTTTTTTTTTTTTTTTTTTGACAGTGATGCATCCAGCCTCCTAATGCAGCACCATTAATAACTAGAATGGCACTCAGAGGGCACGACTCCGCCACATGCTGCAGCTCACAGAGTCCACAGCAAGAACAAATCCCACCTTACTAAACAATTCACACACTCATCATCATCAGCAGCTTACTCCAATGAAGGGCTGGAGCTTATCCCAGCAGGCACAGGGCTTGAGACGGGGTACACTCTAGACAGGACACCGGTGTTGCAGATCGGTCCCCCCACTAAAAATCATTCCGCCTTGCTTCATTGCATGCGCATGCGTCATTTTGGACAACAGCAGCACAACTGAGACGGAGTCTCTTCACCCAAAGCGATCAAATGGATTAATGGGCTTATTAAGCATCAGACGATGAAGGTAAAACCTCTTCAATCATTCTAAAGTCAGTTTTAAGCAGAAATTAGGCTGTTTTAAGCAGGAACTTGGCGAAATTCTGTGACGCTTTGAAATGGCCGACACGCTGTGAATACATCCGGTAGCAGCTGGTTTAGCCGCAGCACTCTGATTGCTTCATCCATCTTTTATGATGAAATAAGGCTGAATTTATGTGGAAATGATAATAAAAAATATAATGGAATATTAAAATAACCTCAGCCGTATGAGCATAAAAATAGGAAACAGAATGACGGCGTGGACGAGCCCTGCTTGTGGTGTTGACGCCTGTGTGGACTTCTTATCATCCTTATTTTATTATGTTATTTGATTTTCTATTTTCTGTTTCTTCATCTTTGTCAGTGTTAGAATGGCCTAAGCAGAGGGTCACCCCTTTGAGTCTGGTCTGCTTGAGGTTTCTTCCTCAGTATCATCAGGGGGAGTTTTTCCTTACCACTGTCACCTGTCTGCTTGCTCAGGGGTTGGTAAGGTTAGACCTTACTTGTGTGAAGTGCCTTGAGGCAGCTTTGTTGTGGTTTGGTGCGATATAAATGAAAATAAAATAAATGAAATGAAAAATGAAATGAATGTGACCTTTTGACCCCTTAAAATAGGTCAAAGTTAGCCATCTTTAAACTTGTCCAAGGTCTATGTCCCAAGAATGTTCAATGTGAATTTGAAGACCATGGCAGTAATAGGACTGGACTTATGCCAAGCACAGACAGATGGATGGACCCAAAGTCTTCGCAGTACCCGATGGCCATATTTTAGCCTCAGGTAAAAATCAGGGGTTGATTGTTTAAGGCAGGGATCTGAAAACCAGTCAGGTTCCTTTGTTGGCTACCCATGTTAAAGCTGTACAGCTTTTCAAATTTCACAAACCTGACAAAAATTAGTTTCCGCTAAAATCCAAGCATTATAATGTCAGTTGATTTTTGAAACGTGTTGCCACGTTATCTTGTTAAAAAAGAATAAAGGTCCCCGTTTCCCCTTTGGCTGACCTGATAGAGTTTTGGTCTTCAGTTCGAGCAGTCTGGTGTTCGAATCCCACCGCAGTTCCGGCCACAAAGATAGGTCCTCCAGTCACAACCCTCAAGAGAACAACTTGTTTTGCAATTATTACAGAGTGGGCTAATTTATGATCCTTATCATTATTAGTATTACTATTATTTTGGACAGGAAGAATTTTAAGTAGGGAAAAAAGTTGCAGAATAGGTCAAAGTATAAAAGGATGTTTATTTATACAATTCCTGTCTGTTACTTCTTATGAACAAAAAAAATAATAATAATAATGATCTCTATTTGAACAACATTGAGCAAAAATAAATGTTACAGAAATTTTAAAACTGAAGCTTGCTCGTGTGTAATATAAAATATCTTGAAAAATTTTCCAGCTACATTGTGACGTCTCCTGCTGGGACAGTCACCAACAACTTACAAAGGAGTCACAGTAGTCAGAGTCATTCTTTGTTCCACTGCTTCTTATGTTCCAAACAGTCCTTGCATACAACTTGTTGGCGGCTGTGTTCTGGATGCTCCGCCTTGTTGTAGGAAGCACATGGACGTGAGACTTTTTTTTGTCAGTGCCACTTGGATGAAAGGAACACAGTTGGCACTTGTCAGGTGCGGTAATGGGGGGGCGGCTCTGCAGGAGGCATGGGCGGCACAATGCTCACCATTGCCTTCCTTGTGACTGAATGGAGATTTGGAACCTGTGACCTCCTCTTGTGACATAACCAGTGCATAAGCGCTCCACACCTAAAAAAAAAAAAAAAAAAACAAATAAGGAGAAAATGCTCTAAACCTTTATCACGCCACATTACCTAAGATTATTTAAGTGGAAGTAAAATTTATATATATATATATATATATACAGTGAGGAAAATAAGTATTTGAACACCCTGCAATTTTGAAAGTTCTTCCACTTAGAAATCATGGAGGGGTCTGAAATTTTCATCTTAGGTGCATGTCCACTGTGAGAGACATAATGTAAAAAAAAAAATAAAAAAAAAATCTGGAAATCACAATGTATGATTTTTTTAAAATTTATTTGTATGTTACTGCTGCAAATAAGTATTTGAACACCTGTGAAATTCAATGTTAATATTTGGTACAGTAGCCTTTGTTTGCAATTACAGAGGTCAAACGTTTCCTGTAGTTCTTGACCAAGTTTTCACACACTGCAGCAGGGATTTTGGTCCACTCCTCCATATAGATCTTCTCTAGATCTTTCAGGTTTGGAGTTTCAGCTCCCTCCAAAGATTTTCTATTGAGTTCAGGTCTGGAGACTGGCCAGGCCACTCCAGGACCTTGAAATGCTTCTTACGGAGCCCCTCCTTAGTTGCCCTGGCTGTGTGTTTAGGGTCATTGTCATGCTGGAAGACCCAGTCATGACCCATCTTCAATGCTCTTACTGAGGGAAGGAGGTTGTTTGCCAAAATCTCACAATACATGACCCCATTTATCCTCCCTTCAATACGGTGCAGTCGTCCTGTCCCCTTTGCAGAAGAGCACCCCCAGAGTATGATGTTTCCACCCCCATGCTTCACGGTTGGGATGGTTTTCTTGGGGTTGTTCTCATCCTCTAAACATGGTAAGTGGAGTTGATTCCAAAAAGCTCTATTCTGGTCTCATCTGACCACATGACCTTCTCCCATGCCTCCTCTGGATCATCCAGATGGTCACTGGTGAACTTCAAATGGGCTTGGACATGTGCTGGCTTGAGCAGGGGGACCTTGCTGCCCTGCAGGATTTTAAACTATGACAGCATCATGTGTTACTAATGTAATCTTTATGACTGTGGTCCCAGCTCTCTTCGGGTCATTGACCAGGTCCTCCTGTGTAGTTCTGAGCTTTCTCAGAATCATTCTTACCCCACAAAGTGAGAGCTTCCATGGAATCCCAGACCGAGGGAGATTGACAGTCATATTGTGTTTCTTCCACTTTCTAATAAATAATCATAACAGTTGTTGTCTTCTACCAAGCTGCTTGCCTGTTGTCCTGTAGTCCATCCCAGGCTTGTGCAGGTCTACAGTTTTGTCCCTGGTGTCCTTAGACAGCTCTTTGGTCTTGGCTATAATGGACAGGTTGGAGTGTGATTGATTGAGTGTGTGAACAGGTGTCTTTGATACAGGTAACAAGTTCAAACAGGTGCAATTAATACAGGTAAAGAGCGCAGAATAAGAGGGCTTCTTAAAGAAAAATTAACAGGTCTGTGTGAGCCAGAATTCTTGCTGGTTGGTAGGGAGTCAAATACTTATTTGCAGCAGTAACATACAAATAAATTATTTAAAAAAATCATACATTGTGATTTCCGGATATTTTTTAGATTATGTCTCTCACAGTGGACATGCACCTAAGATGAAAATTTCAGACCCCTCCATGATTTCTAAGTGGGAGAACTTGCAGATATAGCTACTGATTCACCATGCCCCAACTTCCCCTAATGTATCTCTCAGCTGTTTGGCCTACCATCAAAACAGCAGAAGAAGAATCCCTGTTTGCTGCTATCGGCTGCTGTCACATCCAGATAATCACTGCTTAGTTTCGAACTACTGGCGACAACTGAACACTACATTTCCAACTTGACAATTTTTCAAAATGTTGTATTTACTAATCTGGATTTTTTTTTTTTTTTTTTTTTGCAAATGCCTGCACAACAGTTAAGGACAGACTGCACCACTGCCATCATGTGGTCAGGAGTGAAACTGATTCAACTCACTGGACATCTCTTGCTGTGGACGACATTACAGTTAAACATGTGGATATCACTGGGATATTTACACTGTGATTTCTTTTCCATATACTGATGGATTAGACACCAGCTAAAGATATGAGATATATTTATTATGCACCTACAGGCTAGTGAGAGTTAGTGGTGCATATTTTAGAATATGGTCAGAAATAAATGCAAACAAAACTGTTTTTTTAAAAGCATCAAAATATTTTTAAAAAATGCCCAAAGTTGCTGAGCAACAATAATAAAAAAGTGTTTTTGAAAAGTGAGATAAAAAATAAATAAAAATCGAGAAATAAAATCTACACAGAGATGCTTATCACCACCTTTGAGGAATTTCCCGTAAAACACTTTCACTCCAGGTTTTCTGATGATGGAAACATGAAACTTTGCAAATCGCTAAATATGTCTTGGACTTAATCAATGTCAATCATTAAGATATAGAAATGGCACAGTGTGGTAAATCTGTTCTCAGTAAACAACTGTACACAGAGAATATAGTGAGGGAAGTCACCACGTCATCCATGACAGCTCTCCAAGACCTATAGATATCTATGCTTGTTACTGGAGACCGTGTACAGAGTGAAACTTTTAACTGTTGCAATACCAATAATAGAGCTCCATGCTGGAGTGGCAAACAGGAGTTCAACAAAATTTAACTAGTTTGCCAGGAGCAACATGGAAGAATGAAGCCTAGATTTAACAGGTTTTCCTGTTTAAAAATCCTTCTTTGTCCAATCCAACATGAAGCTGTGAATGTTCTTGCACAATCCGTTTTTTAAGAAGTGCCCACTTCAGATATTATTACCTGCAAAATGTCATTACATTTGGTAATCCCATCAATGAGAAGACCCATCATCATACGTGGTCAAACTCAAAACCAAGAGACTGGCAAAAAAGTGAAAAATTCAACGTTTTCAGGCCAAAGTGTCAGTCTGATTCCAGAAAGGGCCAAGATGGCGCAGGTTTTCTTTGCAACCACCAATTCCACCTGGTGATTCAATTGATGGAACTGCTCAAAGTGATGTTAATCAGTGAAATCACCTGAAGGAGATGGTTACAAAGAAAGCCTGCACCCTCTTGGCCCTTTCTGGAATCAGTTTGACACCTGCGATTTAGTCACACACCAGAAAACATTTTGACACCAATCTGGCCTTTCTGCGTCAAAAGTCCAGACTACTTCGCACAGGCTTATTCTGCATATTTCACAATATTGCAAATAATAATAGCAATGAAAAAAACTTCTAGGTGCACTAGAAATGTTTCACTTAAACTGATGGCAACGGCATAAAGTTTTGCTGTGGCTGGTTCTATGGATCAAATATTTTTAGTATCAAAATTATTTATTTCACTAACATTCTTCAGCCTTTTTTTTTCACATATGGATATTTGGTACTGAGCTCTACCAACCCTGTAAACTCCACCTGGTTTACACTGCACACTGCCTTTTTTTCATCCCTACAGAAAAAACAAATAACAAAAACACAGTAGAGTCCTTCCTCCAGCTTCACTGTTGCTCGGATCCTAAAAATACTGTTGCAGTTGCAGTGATACAAGAACACTGGACTACATCACATCAGGTGAGGAGTCTGCATGTGTGCGTGTGGCTTTTCACTTACTTTTTACCTCCATTTGTCAACCAGTGGCTCTGTGCAGAATCTGCTCAAGTCCCACCTGTGTTCATACGCACGTTTCTTGTTTGCATATCCAGTTCTCTGCATGTTTGAGTGCTTACGCCTGCTGCGCAGGAAGGATTGTGCCTGATATGTTTACACACGTTCTAACAGCATTTAGTACCTTGTTGTATTGTCAGGGAAACTTCTATCTTCAACATAGATCCTTCCTAGTGAATCTTTTTTTTTTTTTTTTAACTGACCTGTGTGTGTCCCATCTGTTAAACTGGAACTCCTATTCCGTCTTGTCTGATTGTGCCTGATCTGGCTGTTGGTGTTTCACTTGATCACCCTGACCCAGCTTCTCACAGCCAATCAGAAACACACAAGGCTCCAGATGTCCAGGGAAAATTTTCAGCTTTGTGAGGCAGATGTGGATAACTTCATGCAAGTTTGTGACCTGAATCCATCACTTCAGTCAAAGCAATGGAAACGTGGGTTCTCCCCTGCAGAAGAAAGCTAAAGCTATATCATCTGCTGTAAAAGTCACAGCTTCTCTCTTCTGGGACGCTGAGGGCATCATAATGGTGGATTATCTCCAGAAAGGACAGATCATCAGTGGGGCCTATTATGCTTCCCTTTTGCAACAACTGCGGGAGAAAATAAAGCAGAAGTGGTGTGGACTACGCTGCTGAGGTGTTTTGTTTCACCATGAGAACGCTCCGGGCCATACGTCAGTCATCTCAATGCCTGCCATTAATGAATCCGACTTCTAACGTGTTCCGTACCTACGTTATCCCCAGGATTTGGCTCCTTCAGCCCTCCATCTGTGTCAAAACATGAAAAGGCACCTTGCTGGAACTTACTGTAATACTGATAATGATGTCCTATCTGCAGTGGATGACTTCCTTGAGCTCCAGGATAAGACCTTCTATGAGAACAGTATTAAGGTGCTGCAGCGATGCTCAAAAATGTGTGCGGACTTGCACGGGGATTATGTTGAAAAATAAAGCATTACATTAATTCAGCTGTTATTCTTGGTCTGGCTCAAAACTTTTCAATCACCCCTCATATCTGTCTGCAACTCACAAATAAATAAGCAACTCATAGAAGTGAAAGGAAAGTGATGAATTTTGTTTGGACCCATGTTTACAACTCTTTATTTTTTAACATTTACCATGCATTTCGGCTTTAATAATTGCTGCTACTGTTTAGATTATCTTGATGCAGTGGCCTTGAAGCTAGGGTTTGTGCATTAAAAGTGATCAGTTTTATTATTTATCAGTTGCTGAGGCTTCATGATTTCACAGATTAGGAAAAGTCAAACCTGCCTGCTTATCATTTCAGCTAGAAGAAAGAAAAAATGTGCAAGGCTGTGTAGTAAAACACCAGAGAAATTAACAATTATTCAATGAATATACATCACAGTTGCAAAGATAAAATCATAGTTTGCTTGCCTGTCGCTTTAGAAAACATCTGCTTTTTCACATTTACACTCATGAAGCTCTTAATTACATCATTCCTGCCATTTTCTGCGCTCTCCATCAAATATTACAGCCCATTTGCGTGTTATCTCCAGGTAGATTGCTGGTTTATTTGGCAAGTAATCAAGATACGCAGTCTGGCTAGTTTTGGGAATTGCCGCTTCAATCTGAGTCCCTTCGTGCCATTCGTTGAAAGAGGTTACAGAGATAAAATCAGGCCTTGCTTGTAATGCGGCACTCAGAGAGGTTTCATAGTACTTTCCATTGATGCGGTTTCGAGTGTTTTGGAAGTTCCAAGGCCGAATACTTGTGTCAATATACCCAGGCCCCACACTTACAATGAATATCAGGTTGTTATCTTCACAGAAAGCTCTAATCGACTCCCAATTCCGCTGAGTGGACCCATAGGAAAACCCATTAGTGGCAAAGTAGGTGTAGACGCCATCGAAGCCTGCAATCACGATATCTCTCTTGTGTTTCTCCTCAACCAGGAGAGCAATGAAGATGGCATCATACCGGGTTTCCCTGATGCTGTTGCTCTCTGTGTGTTTCAGCAGCTTGGCCCACTGCTCAGAGTTCATCAGATATGAGTCATACACATAGAAGAGCGGGAGAAACTTGCCAGTGCTTGTCCTGTACTTGAAGAAGGCAGGGTGCTCCCCATATCTGAGCAGGGAAAGGAATCAGTCACAGGCAATGATTAAAGTAGGTACAAATGTCTTGATATTGTTCTGATTCAGATACTTTAAGATCCCAGGAGTAAGGAGTAATGAAAAAAAAGCCACTGTACTTACTTTTCAATGATGTATTTGACATTATTGAACATGTTAATTTCATCTCTCCCTTTGTATGGTTCAATATGAAAAGCCACCTGGAAATGATTACCATAAAGGACATGTTCAGTTACAACAAAAACCATTCTGCTTTAACTAAAAACTGCAGAGCAGCTTTTCCAACTTGCATGCTAGAGCTGTTGTTTAATGCCTCAGCACACTGACGATTAACTCAACTGTGACAAAATGCCAAATAAATGCACTGGTGTCTCGATACATACCTTAATGTGGTACTTGAGTGCCACGTCAAGAAGTAAAGGCACAATGTCATCTGTTGGCTTACCATTGTTATCCTCCATGCCGGGAGGATACCAAGACAGAGCAATGACACCTGGGAATGAAGATGTGAAGTTTAACCATAAAACTGAAACCTGATTATGAACCACTCATGAACAGATGCCTATACAGGCCCTGAGGCCCACTGATACTATCCCTGGCTACCAAAGCACTACATGGAGGAGAGTGTACGACTTCCCTTCAATGGGATGTCAGTCCATCGTACATACCCCTTTACAGCTGGATGGATTGAGACAATGCAGAGGAAGTCTTTTGTCCAAGGATACAGAGGTACAGTGACCGGGAATCAAAATTAGGTCTACATATTAGTAATCCAACCCCTATCCCACTGAGCTACCTGCTCTCAATATCAAAATGGTTCAGTTATTATATGTAACTTTTTAGTGATATTGTAAAATTCCAGTTCATAATCTAGAATAAACTAGGGCTGACAATGTAGGTGATTTAAATATGATGATAAAGTTTTCCCCATGAAATCAACAAAAAATAACCTGTGCAACTAAATAAAATATAAATCAATTGACCACAAGCTGAACTATTTCATTCAGCAGTTTGTTTCAACCTAGATTTTCATCAGCAGTGACTAAATACATCACAAAATCTTACAATGGACTTGCAATTCAAACTAGTTCTTACTGGCATAAACTTTAAAAGTTTCCAGTATGTCATATTAAAACATTTAGCAAAATATGTTCAAGTAATGTCTTAATGTCATTTTTTAGGACAAAAGAAAAAAAAAACCTTATTTACGGTCCCGGTTCAAATCCCACCCCTGCCACTTTTCTCCATGTATAATGTAAAATTGCATCAGGAAGGGCATCTGGTGTAAAACTTGTGCCAATTCAACATGCAGATCCACCTCGGATTTGCTGTGGTGACCCCGAGTGCAAACAAAGGAGCAGCTGAAGGGACTTACTTTTACATTCATCTTGCCATAAAATGCATCTAATTAAGGCAAATTTTGACATTTAATAAAAATCTGTTAAGTAGAAAATGTCCTGACCATCATTGCATGTTTAAAAAAAAAATGAGTGGCTTTGCCACTGATCTGATCTGAATCTGCTACTAAATGGTACATATTCCTGAATTTGTTCTGTCTGCTCACCAAATTTTAGTTTTATTAACATGTCCTATTATATACACATTCTTACATTCCTAAGGCCACCCCCCTCCTTTTTCCCTCAAATCACACACAACCTTCTCACCAGGTTCAACAAAAAACAGATTAATTAATTAGCAATGTGGTCAACTAATTTTTAAGTGGATTTGACAGAACTGTTATGGCAAATGCTTTTCCTCCTGACCCAAATCCAGATGTACATGGGGCACCAGAGATCTTTTTTAGGTAGTGGTGGGGGCAGGGCAAGTGTGCAAGCCACCTGTGCCACTGTGCTGGCATGAGTAATCCTGCTAAGCATCAAATTAATTTACAAGTAAAAATTAAAACATAATGTAGTTTTGCCAGTTGTACTGCTATGAGGAACAAATGACAAAGTAGTTATTTTCAATAAAATAAAATTTAAAACCTGAATTAATGCCCCAACCTGATGTCAGGTTAAAGTGAATTTGACCAATCAGCTTACCAATTGCTGCTGTGCGCAGCTGGTGCATATGAGCCTCCATGATGGCGGGATCTCTGGAACTATAAGGCCCTAAAGCAGGGTAGAAGTTGGACCCAATGTCATCAGGTGGGCTGTGTCTCCCTTGTGGGTAACCCTGAGCCACCTTGACGTCCCAGTGTGGCAGCTGTGGGTGGTCCCAGTGGATATACCTGCCATCGAACTTTGGATCACCATACCATGTGTAGTAGAAGGCATGGAGATAGTAGTTGGGAGGTGGGAACTTTCTGAGTGTAGCTTCCAGCTCTGCGTCTTTCTCTGAATGAGCGGATTCATTCATTTTTTTCTGGGTTCTGTGTTTATCAGGAAGCTTGTTGTCTCTCTGGAGCTCTGTGTGTCTATCTGGAGACAGTTCTGCAACAATAGGTCTGATGAACAGAGAGTCATCTGGTGTGAGTGACTTCAGCACCACTGTTATGATGAGTACAAGCAAAATGAAAACTAATGCGACACACGATTTGCGTCTAAACCTCGCCATTCTTCAGTCAGTGCCTGACACTTCCACAGCCCATTCTGTGCCACAGTTAGGTGTTGTGCCATTGAAATCTGGTTACTCTACTTTTGTTCCTAGAGAGAGAGAGAGAGAGAGAGAGAGAGAGAGAGAGAGAGAGAGAGAGAGAGAGAGAGAGAGAGAGAAATATCTGCAGTCATGTTCATAAATGCATGTTGACTGTCAAATATTTTAACTGTGTAACTATCACTGTGTGTTCAGTGAAGCACATAGTGGTTTCTGAAAAAGCAATGTCATCAAGATTAATTCACATTTTCTCTTGAGAAATAACTTTTCAATAAACTATTATTAGTTTTTCTACATACGTGTCTATTATGGAGACAGCTGACCATTCAGTAAGCTAACATGAATTAGCTTTTTTGGCAGTCCAAATTGCTGGATGGCAAAATAATTTAATATTTGAAGAAAAAACTTATGCTGACATCATGGACTGTAATTCATGTGAAAGATGTTTATCTTTTTTTTAAGAAAAAGAAAAACTGGATTCTTTAAAACAATGAAATTCAAGCTATGTCTTGTGCAGACATAGTAGATTATTTAATTCATTAAAGCGTGCAGATCATTGAATAGAACCAATTCATTTTAGATGGTCAAAGCAAGCAACTAACATGACTAACTTGCTAATGTTAGCTTACTAAGTGGCTAACTTAACTAACCTTCTGTTAGCTTACCATTTTTGTGTTTGTTTTATGCAAACATGCGAGAATCTCGGGTTGTTTCGCTGTTATTTTCAATGGGATTTGCTGTGAGCTGCCATCACTTCCTGCTCATGTCATTCTAGGGGAAAATGAAGTTTGATCTCTTAACGCCCTGCTTATTGTCCTTTACAATACTGTTTGTTCCAGAGTAATATATATATATATATATATATATATATATATATATATATATATATATATATATATATATATATATATATATATATATATATATAAGGTCTGAAATTCGGCTTGCGTTTATGAAGTTCCACACAGTTGAACGCAGCACACCCAGAATATTAGGAATATTTGTTTTAGCAAGTTTTCAGGGTCTCATGCATGCAGTCTGTTACAAATGTTATAAAAGGTGCAAAAAAAAAAAAAAATTGACATTTTGGTAGTTCAATTGTTGTCATGTGGTTTCTCCAGGTTATTTGACTGCAGTGCCTCTCTGGCGAACAAGGGATTATGGGATATCTCAATAGGGCAAATACGGTTTGTATAGTTAGGGAATAACCCTGTTGTGTCTGATGATTTGCAGATGTTCATGTTGGTTATACAGTCGCCGGTAAAACGGATATTTGTGACCGTAATCCAGCATGAATGTCTGCAAATCATCAAACACAAGGGATTCCCATTCTAATCCAATTCCATTGTTTGCATGGTTTATTTTTCTGTAGGTAATTCAGCCAGCGAGGCTTACCTTCGAGGCAGCATCGCTCCAAGAGCGGTCAGGGAGTGGAGTAATCAATCAAATGTGAAAATCCATCAAACGTGAAATGGTAATTCTGTATCAGATAGGGCTGCAGCTATTGATTATTTTAGTAATCGAGTATTCTATCAATTATTCTGGCGATTAATCGAGTAAACGGATAAAAAGTACTTTTGCGTTTTAAAACAATATCAACAGTCCAGGGCTCTTCCTAAGCAATGGCACAATGTCGCTGTTCCATCACACAGATTGTCAAATTTAATGTATCCCTTATTGTTTTCCTGGGTAATTATTTTTTTCCACATCTTTACAGGTTTTGGATCTTTCCCGGTGTCAGGAGCTCAGCCAAAGTCGGGCCAAAGTCTTAACATTTTGCTGAAATGGTGATGAGATGTAGCTTTCTGTTTCCCCAACATGTAAAATTTAACCAATTTTTTTTTTTTTTTTTAAAGGTTGGTGGACTGGGTCCCTGCGTGATTTTTTTTTATCCTTCTTTCTCTGCAATTCAGCCAATGTATTTTAGCTGAAGGTTAAACATGCAAGCCTCGCAGTTTTTTTTTTTTTTTAAGTTACAGTTTTATGAAGCGTTGTGTGTTGCTCAAAAAAGTGAAAATTAAAAAGCGAAACACTCAGTGCGAGTACGAGCAAAGCACAGAAGAAAGAGGATCTTCTTTCAGAGACTGTTTGTCAGTGTGGCCGGGGACGGAGCTGTGACTTGCCCAGTGTGAGGGGAGTGCTGAGCTCCTCACGCCGTGCAAATAATCACTCCCCACGTAAAGCAGAGAGCAGCCAGTGGATGAAATACTGTTTTTTAAAAAACAGAAACACACTGCTTCACTTTAAATGCACAGTAAGCTATTTAAGATGATCAGTGTGGACCATCTCTGTTCTAAAATGCTTTATTTTACTCTGTGTTTTGCATTGGAAAGATGTAGCTTTTGTGGTAAATTGATTAGCGCTTACACGGCTTGGGCTTCTGTTTTTTTTTGTTTGTTTGTTTGTTTTTTTGCTGGGGACATTACAGTGCCACACACAGGCCTGGCATATGTACTACAATGTTAAATGGAGCTTCAAGGAACAGAATTTGCCTCAATCATTTTTGTGATCGAATTACTGGAGTTACTCGACTAATCGTTTCAGCCCTACTATCAGAATCCACGTCAATACTTTTGTATGGTAGCTTAAATTCACTCATGTCCGCATTATTGTCTGTATGCGACTTTCTCTTGCTCGCCATTATGACATCTGAGTAGCAGCGCAGCGTAATACATTAAATGTGAAACAGTTGAATATTTTGCAACCTTACACCCAATATTATACGGTCTGAAATCTCACACGAATAACCAATCAAATTTGCAAATCAAATGTAATTGATGTAAATCAAGCCCAAGACACATTCAATGACCTGAAATGTTCTTGAATCCATCCCTGGACTTGTCTAAAGAAAACTGACTGCAAGATTTATTTCCTCTGGAAATGAAGGGATTATGTATAAAATTTGTATAACCCCTAAATGATTAACGTGATATTTTTGCTAAAACCTCCTTGAATTAAAGGTGAAAGTCCACATCACTACGTCTTGATTCACTTGGTGATGGAGAAGCATAATTATGCCACTGTCCAAATACCTACAGACCTGACTACGCAAGTACTGCACACATTAAGAGAAAATTCCCAAGAGGAAAATGTCAATAGAACACTAAGTTAAAGTTCACCGTCTACCTCAGACTGAGCTAAAATTAGCACACAGTGTTAGCCACTCTTATTCCACACGACTAACCCTGATATTTAAAATATTAAATACAGCCATGAATTTACATGTGATGCAGGAGACACGGACGAGTTGAGTCGAGACCAAAGTGTTCCTTTTGATTCAGCTGTGCTGGGGAAAAAAAAAGATTTCTTTCTTTTAAACCAAAACTGCGTACCGACAGGTGCAGTTCCGTCTCGGAAGCCAACGACTGTCAGAACGTATTAAAGAGTAATGTCGCCCCCATCCGGTCAGGACGACCTATTACAGCGATTAGTTAACATGCACAGTCAAGTTATGTATCGTCTGCACAGCTTCTTCTTGTGAATTCCACTCCATTTCTCTCCAACTGTGGAGATTTGTATCATAGTAAAACAGATATCCAGATGTACATTTGTGTTGCATGCCATAAAATATAAAATGAGCCTATTCAGGTTTAAAATTTCAGATGCAGCATGGTTTTCTACATGCACTAACTGTTTGAGGATGTGCAACATGAAACCAAGTGTAACTGGCAGACAGAGCAAATTCACACATATAGGCTGCCGTTGTCTACATCATGTTATAGCAACACGCGTAACTTTGCATTTATCAAAGTGGTTAACTAAAGATGCACCAGCTCCCCCTTCTTCAGAGAGAAGCCTGCACCATTACATCTGGCTAGGATCAAATAAACCACTGCAATAACAAATAAAAACAATTTTAGATTTCAAACATTTTATTGAATTTACAGACTTTCCAACAAACTTGTACAAATTGCAAAACCGCTTTTGTTAACACCTCATTTTTACTTATGAAATAAATAAAAGTAAACTATGTGAATTGAGAATACAGAAACAACTCAAAGAATACCACAAACAGCAAGAAAGAGAAAAGAGGAGCAACTTTCCACAAAAAGTCAACTGCATTACATTAGCAGTAGTCTGAAGCTGAGCTGCTAAACAGACTAAGCGATGGGCAGTACAACAACTTAAGTACCTCCTCAGAGAGTGTGTGTATATATCTCACAGCATTTTGTACTGGCATTGTAATGAAAGGTTCATCCTGATAAATTTAAAATTTAAATATATGGTTCTTGCACTAGGAATACTTCAACACCAGGTGGCATCACCCATCACGAAATAATGCCACAATGCTCTGAACAAATGTCTGGCGTTCCCCTTCAAAGGCTGCAGAAACAAATATTCTTCATTTGACATGCTGTGGACTGTGTACTTGTAGCAACAAACTGTACCGAGTGTCATGGTTTCAGCACGCCAACCAAAGTTCAGTCAGCAGAGAGGAATGTCCACTCTTCCTTGTCTTGTGTACAAGTGTCAGTCTCTTTTTGGGAGGAGGGGGGAATACTAAACACCAAAACTGTTCAGCCTTAGGGCACATGACCCCACAGGAATGTGAGGAAAAATATGTAGAGAAAGAGCGAGAAATGTAGATCAGGATTTAATTTAATTTTTTTTTTTTTTTTTTTTTTTTTTTAACTTTAAGCAATTATACAGCGCAGGGTCTTAGTTGACGTAGACAAGTTTAAGGGGGAATTAATGGTAATAGTCATTCCATACGTTTAACACACCCTTAAAACAAAAGCGCAATGGCATTAGCAATTATTTTTAAATCTAGTCTGTATGCAAGTAAAATACTGACATCAAACAAATCACTTGCACAATTAGGGAAATGCCTCCATGTGGAATAAACAAAATCCAGCATCTCTTACTTTAAGTGAGGACCGCATGGGGTGAATCAGCTTGATAAGAATAAATATTAGGAGAAAACTGTGAGTGCCAGCTCAGAGAGAGAAATAAGTTTTGTGTAGGCGCACAGTCGAGGCGCAGGGAGGCATGACAGAGTAGGAATCCATGCCCAGAGGGCATTTGGTTTTAGTACAACACGTCCACTGCCATCAGATTCAACCTTTATATTTCATTCAATCTGGTCTCTTCACATTCTTTGATACTCATAAGGAGGTGCATTTATTCCCCAACAGTTTAAGATTAAAAAAAAAAAAAAAAAAGTGTGCGTGCACAAAAACTACGAAGTGCATTGCACATCCCATAACATGTTTAAATTGTTACAATGAAGTCTTAGAGATGTCATGTCTATGAAATTTGTTTTACAGGAAACCTGTTTGGTGAAGTGAAATAAATTGGTACAGATGCTTATTCTACTCTAAGATATCAAGGCAAAGCAATGTTCAATATCTAGTTTGTTACTGATGACAAATAGAACAAGAATTCTAACTTGGTTCTTTCCCTCTCAGCAGAGGCCTTCTCTTTGAATAGCACATCTCAGAAAACCTCCAATGGCATTAAATTAAAACCACAAAAAAAGTTAATATCAAAAATACCAACAAACAGGCAAAAAATAAAACAGATTGATCACAGCAATTTTATGTACACACAGACATTAAGAAAAGAGCTGTCAGTGGATCAGGAGAGGATGTGGAATTCCAAAGGATGGGGCAATTAGATAAGCCCTGTATCTTCACCATACAGGGGAGTTACGGGGGTTGCCGTTGAAGGCAGACCAAGGATGTACAGGGTGAGGTGGAGGATGAGAGCCAAGGCTGGAGGTTCACCTTTTCTTGGGGGCTTGGGTGGTCCGGGGCGGGGTGACGGGCCGACCAGAATTAACCCCACCGTACTGGTATTTGGCTTTCTTCTCTGAAGGCTTCAGGATCTTCAAATAAAGGGAGGGAGGCAGTGTGTGAAACAATTATGGGCCAAAGTAAGAACATTGCCACTGTGAATGTGCAAAGACAGTTCCCAGAGAGTTTTACTGCATTTACCTGGAAGGAGCACATAAGAGATTCATCAACACTCATCATGCCGCCTGCATTATCAAACTCTCCACAGTAGTTCGGAGCAGAGAAAAGTGTGACCAGTTGGCGTTTTGCAAAGAATTCATATCCATCCTCCACCACCTGTTGGAAGACATGAAACATTATCCCACCACCTACAGCAATCAATACCAAGAAAGTGATCCTCAGCTGGCTTAAGAATTGCACGTTAGCAAAACCACCTACGCTTAAATCAATATGAAACACCCAAATAAGAGCCAAAATAGCCATGGCTCATTTTACAGTAAAACAAACTGTGATTAAATAATCAGCTGCATAACTGATTAACAGAAAGTGTGAATTGCAAGTCACACTTATGAAGAAGGGCCTTTACTGTCAATGTACATAGAATGATACAAAAAACAAAATTTGTCCTCTACATTTAACTCATCGTAATTATAATTAGACATAACCCAACCACCAGGAGCATTAGTAGTTTATGGACATTTATCTAGTAACAGCACCTGGTTTCAGTATCATAAAAGGACAGAATTGCTTGACATTTTCCATTTTATATCAAGCACCATGAATATTTTATAAATATTGATTTACTTTTTTTTTTTTTTTGCATTACTCAAAACACAAACACTCACCACTCACAAAGTATTTAATAAAATGGAGACAAGTTGTGGATCAACAACTGTAGATCATATTCTAGCCCAATGCTTAAGTAAAATGATTTTCAGATCATTACTATAAAAGGACAGACCATCTACTACATTACATCCCATAAAATACAAACACACTTTTCCCATTCGGGAAATGGCAAGAACATTTGCATGAAATGAAAGATGGAATGTTTCACTCAATGAGGAGTCAAGATGAATGGAAAACACTTGTTTGTTTTATATGACACCTAAATACAGTAGATCCACATCATTTGAAATTTGACTTATAGGAAGCCAACAGTAGGGGGCAGAGTAGAGACTGTGTTCAGTCTAGTGTCCACTCCAGCTGGCAGGGGAGCTAACACACAGCCAGCAGTATGTGTGGAAACATGTCTGCTATCCTGAATCCAGTGAAAAAGAGCTTCTGTGGCCGCTAAAGATGTCCCCAAAAACACTGGAACTACTGGATTTAGCTTCTTCACATCGTGTAAGTATTTTGAATAAAAGCTAAAGGACTCATGCAATAGAGTGTAACTGATGAGAGAAAAATGCACAGTACAAAGTAAAAAAAAAAAAAAAAAAAGGCACGCTAGTGACATCACCCAAACAATGGGAAAAATAATGAATAATGAATCCACCAATCAAATGATAAGAATCTATTTAGGTGTCAAATAACATGTTATATGTGGGGTGATTGAGAAGTTTTGAGCCAGAAAAAGTAGGGCATGGGTCTCCATCTTTTGCATTCTGAGGAACCAACATTTCTCAGTATTGCACCCAGTGAGTCAAAGCTTCACACATTTTTGAGAAATGATGGTACTATAATATATACTTGCACAGTAACATTTTGTATGTAGGATTCTCTTGATGTTCACTGCCTCCACAGTTACCTGGTGGGCTCGGCAAATGAGGTCTAGGTCATGGCGGTTCAGGAACTTGCTGACCACGTCGGCCCCAAATGTGAAGGAGACCCCACGGTCATTTTCTCCCCAACCTTGTACATCTTTATCTGGGTCTGACCACAACAGGTCACACAGCAGGCCTAACAGACACACAGGAAGAGCAGAGATAAATAGGGCAGATGGAGTTAAGGAACAGATTAAACAGGAAAGGCCTGAAATGAAACACAGGCAGGAAAGGTGGAAGAATGTACTTAAGACACAGCTGACATTATTGACTTAACACAGAAGATCTACTGATGCTTCAGCCATTCATTTATGGGAAGAGAGGGTGGATATTTTACGCTAAATGTGAAATTCCAAGGACAAAAATCAGAGCAAGTGAGCAGATTGTCATGTTTAAAATATGTACAGCTAATTACAGCAATCTCAATTAAATAATTGCCCTTGCAGAAAAGAACAACCTGAATGCCAACTGTACACAAGAACATCGGCTTCATGACCTTGAACACCATATCCAGCACACTGATGTGGGAGAAGGATGGCAATTTACAGCTCAGCATAGAAATGTGCCATCAATGGGACACCAGGTGGCATTGGGATTCTAATGCTAGAATCTATTGCAGCACAAAGCAAAAAGTATTACCAAATCCTCCACTCACAACATTTAATGGAAGCCCATAAATGGCCATTTTCACATGCACTACACTTCTACTAAGTCTGATAACTCTGAAAGTGAAGAAGAATTCTGTACATATAGCATTTTTTTTCAAATGCTCTAAATGAGAACAGAGCGTATGCAGCTGCCTAGAGGAAAGAACACCACATCCAACATCTGTTTTCGGAGCACTCTGCTTTTTTTTTTTTTTTTCGGCCACTTTGAGCGCTTTAAGTTGGAAAATCTCTGAACTTTTCAGAAAGGCACCATGTCATAACTGAAGCAACTTTTCAGGGAACCAATAAGATAGAGCAAAACGTGTTACTCTAGCAGAAGATGTTTGCTTTTGCTGTCCCTGTCTACAGTCTGCTGATAGTAAGTAAGGTGGATCTGCATGTTGATTTGGCACATTTTACACCAGCTGCCCATCCAAACATCTCCACATTACATGAAGAAATGTGGCAGGGGTGGGGTTTGAACTGGGAACCTTCTGCAATGAAACCAAGTGCACTGACCACTTGGCCACCTCCCCTATGTCCATCGGTCAAAGCAGATTGGACAGATGTTATATTGCTGCTGAGGGTGAGTGCTTTTTATCACCCTGCACTGTAAGGTAGTTGTCAGCTGTTTATAGTTGCCACAGAAACGAATCCCACAAG
Source organism: Thalassophryne amazonica (assembly GCF_902500255.1). Lineage (NCBI taxonomy): Eukaryota > Metazoa > Chordata > Actinopteri > Batrachoidiformes > Batrachoididae > Thalassophryne > Thalassophryne amazonica. The sequence continues at coordinate 44,017,552 of NC_047121.1, forward strand.
GAACACTATGATTTTTAAGAAAGCACTGAGGTACTGAGATGAAGCATTTCTCTGTGCTTTTCTTTCAGGAGGGGAAAAAGAGCAAAATTAGAGGCCTGTGCTCGTAGGGTGCAAACATTGCCTCGTTTCTGCTTAAAATGACCTCGTTTCTGCTTAAAACTGACTTCAGAATGATTTAAGAAGTTTTACCTTGTCATCTGATGGTTAATAATCCCATTAATCCTTTTGATCGCTTTGGGTGAAGAGACTGTGTCTTAGACAAGCAGCTGAGCTCCGAAATGACGCATGTAAAATGGAGGCAGGGCGGACCAATTTTTAGGGGCAGACCATTTGGTCTGCAACACCAGATCAGATTCAGATTTAATTGTCAATTGATAGAAGATACCATCCTACATAATGCTCTCAAAAATGAACTTTTTTTGACAGTTAAATTTTTGAAAACTGTTCAATGTTAAAAATAACGATTTTTCCAATTTTCCAAGATTTTTCCTGACTTTGACCTTAAAAACAATCAGTTTTTGCCTTTCAGGATTTGAATCTTCAGTAAAAACTTCATAACAATACATGAAAAACTGTGGGCTCCGGGCTGTTCACAAACAGACAAACAAACAAACTGACAAACACATAACCTCCACCTATGTTTTCACCCCTGTTTGTTTTTGGAAGAGGAAGCTCCAAGTACTGAAAAAGACCAAAGAAGTTCTACACCTTTACCCACCCTAGAGGCAGAGGTGGGCTCAGCTAACCAAAAAGTTACCTTCAATAACCACTAACTGAAAAGCTAAACCGATAAAAAAAATTTAGCAAAAGCTACCGCTAACTTTTAGTATTGACTCCGGTATAGCCAGCTAGTGACAAGCCAGTTTTGAGTTTAAGCACCGCCAGCGCTTCTGAGTAAAATCAAAGGCGATCACAAACCCAACACATTAATGAGTCAGCGCTTCTGTCTTTGAGCGCCCTGCCAACTACTGTAAGGAAGAGTCATTCACAGCCATAAAGTCTGTAACCTTCTGAGATCCCCAATGTTCTGTGTTGCATTTGCAGAGAACAGGACCACTGAAATCAGCTATGCTGATAATACACTGAGATGGAACAATGGTGCCGAGTAGTACATAAGTGTAGGGGGCAGAAAACATCTGTCACAAGTGGATGTTGTGCACTGCCTACCAGTAACATTTTTTTAAACATCCATTTGAACCCACTGCAGTAAATGCAGAGGGGCAATATCAATACCAAGGGAGGCCTTACCAGCCTGCTACTGAGCCTGTCATCTGTTGTGCAATTCCTAGTTGCCAACTTTCTCTTTTGGCAGCCTATGCATAGCCAAAGAAAGAGGGGTTGACCAGCCAGGACTTACATTCAACAGCTCAAGGAGGGCACAGGCACTACAACAGCTCCCAAATATAATGCAGGACAGAGATGAATGGAAGAAGCTTATCAACAGAGTCCTGAATCCTCCATGATGTGATGATGATGAGCATGCACACGCACACACACAAAGAGTACCTGTATCAGGCACATCTGTGGGCCTCATGATCCTGCGGATCTGCTCCATTGACTGCAAATCAGGTGACAGCCCTGTAGTAGTAAATAAAGTGATTACTTCTGGTTAAAGACTGGCCTTTCCATGGATAGTGACTGGCAAAGTATTGCATGTTACAGACAGGGCAGCCAAAAATTCAGAATGTAAATTTGGGGCACATGAGTAAATAGGTGACAGCATTAGTTCTCTAACCTCCATGGCAGCAGAAGATCTTCTCATCAATGATAGCAGCAATGGGAAGGCAGTTAAAGCAGTCAGTGAAGGTCTTCCACAACTTAATGTTGAACCTGCGCTTACCTGTTGAGAACATAAACCATTTATTAGCTCCTGATTACGTATGTGTACGGGTACATTTGTGTTTATATTTGAATCAAACATAAACAATCAAGACGGACATTCACTGAGACCTCTGGATGTGCTGACTGAGTTTGTACTCACACTCATCGTAGAACCCGTAAATACGGTTGATAGAGGCGCACTCATGGTTGCCCCTGAGCAGGAAAAAGTTCTCTGGGTATTTGATTTTGTACGCCAGCAGAAGGCAAATGGTTTCCAGAGACTGCTTCCCTCTGTCCACATAGTCACCAAGGAAAAGGTAGTTGGCCTCTGGCGGAAAGCCACCATACTCAAACAGCCTTAGTAGATCTGTGTACTGCCCATGGATGTCACCTGTGGAGACGGGATGAGATTTTTAATGAATGCAGCAACAACTGGCAGGGTGAAAAACTTAAAACCATTAAACAGTGGCAACTGAGTAAAACTGGACATTGGACAAATTATTCTTAAGTCTTAATCATGTGACACATAGTACAATGACATGCCTTTTCTGCAGACTAATATCTATGTGTTAAATGGTCATAAAGTGACATTAAAGCATCCAAAAATGCTTTTCCACATATGTCTACTCATATGCACACATCTCTCAGGACAGCTGCATGATTATGCAGAATGGTGGAAACACATGTTGCGCTAGCACACAGAAAAATAAACTTTATTTTAACAACTGTCCTCAGATTCCTTCACTGCTTCTCTCCTGTATCAATCAGTGAGGCAGAATCATGCTGGAGGCACACTTTCTATAGCAGAGGATCTCTGCAGGCAAATCTCACTGTGACACCTAGCTGAGACCTGCTTCCTTTTATATCCTCTGGCACCAACTTCAGAGCTGCTCTAATTTGAGTTAAGTGCTCCAGACACGAAGAGCCTCACCAGACATGCTTATACAATAATGACAGGCTTCAGTGCATCCAAAATGGCATTTTTTCCAAATACAAATCAAAATAAAATAATAGGGCTTCGTAAATCATGCAGCTGTTTGGCGTAAGATTGAAAACGGCGCACAAAAACTGCTACTCTATGCTAAAGTCGAGCGTCTGGTATGACCCTCTATTTTCCTGTGACCTTCTGAGATCTAGGCACCAAAAACATATGGGCACAGGCCGATTCTTATTTATGCCTCCGTTTTTAGGGTGGCACGCAAAAACAAAAAAGATTAAAGAATAGTTCAAAATGTTTTAAATTTTAGCCAGCTGGACTGAAAAGTGCTCAAGCCTCCAAAAACTGAATTAAAAAACATTTATCCATGAACGCGATGTTCCACAGAAAATCATAGATTTTATTTTAGCCTTGACCTTAAGTACAGAGAATTGAGAACATCTAAAGAACACAATAACCAGAAGACCATTCCTGCAAGTGCCTCTTCCAAAAAGGAAATATGCACACACTCAATTTAATTTCAACTAAATTTTATGTTATGTAGCTCAGAATCACAATGCCCGAGAAGGCCTTGAAGTGACCACAATACAGATCTTTTGTTCCTTGAAGGGCACACTATGAACACATGAGCACTGCTGTACTTGCAATAAGAAAAAGAAAGAACAAAAACAATACTAATGGGGGAAAACAGAAAATGTGATAAGAGAACTACAGCGGTCACTCAAGAAGTGCAAAACAAAATCAGCCCATGATTATTCTTGACAAAAGACCTGATGCAGCAGCAGAGAAATGAAACCATTAAAGTCCACTCAGAATATTTAATACAAGCCACCAAACCTATGATTCTTCTAAATAGGTCAACAAGTATATGTTGGTGTGAAGAATAAGCCATTATCTATCATGGATGAAACTCTGACTTTATTCTGTAATGTGATTTCAATAATCATTCTCAGCTACATAGAGTATCTCATTAACAGAATCATTGCTTAATACCAGTGAAATTAAGGTTATCATGTGAGAGAGAGCAAGCACAGAACCTGAGTCATGTGGCCTTAGTAAATAAATGAAGGCACACCACTGTTTGATCTATATAGTTCATGTGATGCACTGAAACACTGCCCTCAACTAATGAGTCCAGGTTGAGACGTTTAGAAACAAAAAAAAGTAAAAAGGAGACGTGGAAATTGCGCACAGTAACAAATAACCTTTGACTCATCTTTCAAGAGTACTACACCAGAGCAAGTTAGTGAGAAAATGGCGTTCCTTCTTGGTACTGCAGGAATTACTTTTGACCATTAATGAATCCGTCTACTATAATCGGCAATATGACAGTAATTAGGGCACACTTCACAACAAGAGCGAGAAGGTCAAGAACACTGGTGTGATCTTTGATCCGACAGGCATTCGATTTACACATTAAGGACGGGCACATTTTCATTTGTGAAATATTGCACTGATTAGACCTATCTTCTCAATGTCCAGTTCAGTTGAATTAGTCCATGGGGCAACATGGGTACATGTGCACCCCTCCACCCAACTCTATAAACCTATATTTTGCTGAAGTCTTAAAAGTGTCCCATTAATGAAATCAAACAATGCTGATGCCAATAGCAACGTCTAAAGTATTCTTAGTGTTAAACAATGTTAAAATGTTGAAGTAATTGAATATATTACCATTTTTATGAAACAAATACAGGTACCCCATAATTGTCTAGTTTCATACTTATCAAAATAGTTTTTCTTTTGTAGAAAAACAAATTACAAATTGCTAGATTCTACCCTCACAAAGATATTTGAAACTGTATGAAACTGGGGAATTATGGAGTACCTCAATTTCCTCTATTACATTTGTGAATATATTGTCAATTAATTTTGCAAAAATGTGTTGTTATTCTGCTGGGTCTAGTCATTTTTGGATACAATACCAAGCTGTACATTACATTTATATACTCCTCAGTTTTATGCTGCTTTGCCTTAAGTAGGTCTATACTGAAATCACTACATCTAAAAATATTCTTTTGACTCTTATTTGTAATGGTTTTCTCAGCCCACTCCTGAAATGTCCATATTAGATCCAGGTGTTCTATACACACAACGCACAATGATGGTTTGCTTTATTTTTTCCATAGATATTTCCACTGTGCCATTTGGAAAACTCCAGGCGGGCCACCATGTGCCTTTTACTAAGGAGTGGCTTCCATCTTGCCACTTTACCATATAGGCCTGATTGGTGGTTTGCTGCAGAAATGGTTGTCCTTCTGAAAGGTTCTCCTCTCTCCACAGAGGAATGCTGGAGCTCTGACAGAGTGACCATCGGTTCTTGGTCGCCTCCCTGACTCAGGCCCCTCTCTCCTGATCAGTCAGTTTAGACAGGCCACCAGCTCTAGGAAGAGTCTTGGTGGATTCAAACATCTTCCATTTATGGATGATGAAGGCCACTGTGCTCATTAAGATGTGAAAGCAGCAGAATTGTTTCTGTACCCTTCCCCGGATTTGTACCTCAAAACAATTCTGTCTTGGAAGTCTACAGACAATTCCTTTGACATCATGCTTGGTTTGTGCTCTGACATGCACTGTGAGACCTTATACAACCCCTGGCAATAATTATGGAATCACTGGCCTCGGAGGATGTTCATTCAGTTGTTTAATTTTGTAGAAAAAAAAAAAAGCAGATCACAGACATGACACAAAACTAAAGTCATTTCAAATGGCAACTTTCTGGCTTTAAGAAACACTATAAGAAATCAGGAAAAAAAAAAATTGTGGCAGTCAGTAACGGTTACTTTTTTAGACCAAGCAGAGGGAAAAAAAAAAAAATATGGACTCACTCAATTCTGAGGAATAAATTATGGAATCACCCTGTAAATTTTCATCCCCAAAACTAACACCTGCATCAAATCAGATCTGCTCGTTAGTCTGCATCTAAAAAGGAGTGATCACACCTTGGAGAGCTGCTGCACCAAGTGGACTGACATGAATCATGGCTCCAACATGAGAGATGTCAATTGAAACAAAGGAGAGGATTATCAAACTCTTAAAAGAGGGTAAATCATCACGCAATGTTGCAAAAGATGTTGGTTGTTCACAGTCAGCTGTGTCTAAACTCTGGACCAAATACAAACAACATGGGAAGGTTGTTAAAGGCAAACATACTGGTAGACCAAGGAAGACATCAAAGCGTCAAGACAGAAAACTTAAAGCAATGTCTCAAAAATCGAAAATGCACAACAAAACAAATGAGGAACGAATGGGAGGAAACTGGAGTCAACGTCTGTGACCGAACTGTAAGAAACCGCCTAAAGGAAATGGGATTTACATACAGAAAAGCTAAACAAAAGCCATCATTAACACCTAAACAGAAAAAAACAAGGTTACAGTGGGCTAAGAAAAAGCAATCGCTGACTGTGGATGACTGGATGAAAGTCATATTCAGTGATGAATCTCGAATCTGCATTGGGCAAGGTGATGATGCTGGAACTTTTGTTTGGTGCTGTTCCAATGAGATTTATAAAGATGACTGCCTGAAGAGAACATGTAAATTTCCAGTCATTGATGATATGGGGCTGCATGTCAGGTAAAGGCACTGGATAGATGGCTGTCATTATATCATCAATAAATGCACAAGTTTACGTTGATATTTTGGACACTTTTCTTATCCCACCAATTGAAAGGATGTTTGGGGATGATGAAATCATTTTTCAAGATGATAATGCATCTTGCCATAGAGCAAAAACTGTGAAAACATTCCTTGCAAAAAGACATAGGGTCAATGTCATGGCCTGCAAATAGTCTGGATCTTAATCCAATTGAAAATCTTTGGTGGAAGTTGAAGAAAATGGTCCATGACAAGGCTCCACCCTGCAAAGCTGATCTGGCAACAGCAATCAGAGAACGTTGGAGCCAGATTGATGAAGAGTACTGTTTGTCACTCATTAAGTCCATGCCTCAGAGACTGCAAGCTGTTATAAAAGCCAGAGGTGGTGCAACAAATTACTAGTGATGTGTTGGAGCGTTCTTTTGTTTTTCATGATTCCATAATTTTTTCCTCAGAATTGAGTGATTCCATATTTTTTTTCCCTCTGCTTGGTCTAAAAAAGTAACTGTTACTGACTGCCACAATTTTTTTCCTGATTTCTTATAGTGTTTCTTAAAGCCAGAAAGCTGCCATTTGAAATGACTTTAGTTTTGTGTCATGTCTGATCTGCTTTTTTTCTACAAAATTAAACTGAATGAACATCCTCCGAGGCCGTGATTCCATCATTTTTGCCAGGGGTTGTATGTAGACAGGTGTGTACCTTTACAAATTATGTCTAATGTGTTTTACCCCAGATGGACTCTAATTAAGCTGTACAAACATCTCAAGGATGATCAGTGGAAACAGGACGGACCTGAGCTCAATTTTGAGCTTCATGCCAAAGACTGAATACTTAATGTACATATGATTTCTTTTTTTTTTTTTTTTTTTTTTATATATAAATTTGCAAAAATCTATAAAAACAATAATAAAAAAAACTTTTTTCACACCAGTGTGAAAAATCAGTGTGTGTCATTATGAGGTATTGTGTGTAGAATTTTGAGGGAAAAAATTAATTCCATTTTGTAATAAGGCTGTAACGTGACAAAATGTGGAAAACGTGAAGCACTGTGAACACTTTCCAGATGCACAGTATAAGAAAATATTCAAGCATTATGCATTACTACTTTTTAATAACTGAGAAACAGTACAAGTATACAAAAGGGAATGCTGATCCTCATTCAGTTCATATAGTCATGAAAATTTTTTTTTCTCCTAGAGTAATTTTGGGGCTGAAACAATTTTATGGCAACATGGGCAGTGTAAAAGCTTCTGGGAAAACGTCCTGCCTCAGTTAACACACTGAACTCTTATTCACTGAAGTAGTAAGTAGACCACTAGAGGGACAGATTACAACTGTGTGTTGTAATCATCTCTAAATGTTTTGTTTCTTTCTGAGACATATATTCATAAATATGTCTTTACTATTATTATTAGTTGTAGCAGCAGCAGCAGCAGTATTTCTCAATGTCCAAATCTAAGTCACATATAGTTATGCACATGTGAATTATCGCTTGTGTCATGGGTTAAATTTCATAAATAAATGATTAAGTAAACTACTACAATAACATGAAAAAGCAACCTACATCAATGTCCCAGATGTACAACACTCACCACAGATCTTGAGGGGAGCCTCCAACTCCAGCAGGATGGGCTGGCTGAGGAAAATCTCTCTGGATTTGATGCAGAGGCCCCGGACCTCTGCCTCTGTCATCTGGACTATCTTTCCTGGGCGACATCCCCGCACTGGAGAGGAGAGAAAGAATGCTGTCATTGCCTATTCTCACAGTTCGGGTTGTACAGCAGCATTGGCAACCACCAGCATCAATAATATTCAGCAGACCATGGGACATAACAGAATCACTTTATTAGAGAGTAGGAAAAATTTATTTGAATTGGAAGGTGCATTTTGCAAAAAATTTTGAGGCGCACAGAAATACAAAACCTAAACCTAAGTGATCTACTCATTATTTATGAAATCCTACCTAAGTTGAGCAAAGCTTGATCATTGGTTTAATAAATAAATAACAGACACTGAAATTATTACTTTTACCGATGAGTTTTGGGCCTGGGGGTGAGGGGTTCTCGCCACCAGGCCAATAATATTGGAAACACTGATATGATTCTATAGTTCAGTACTGCTTAGGCTCAACCAAACCTAAACGTCGCTAAAGTGTGAAAACACCTTGCATCTTCCGCAGTGGTAATGTGGGTTTACTGGCAGTGTAGCTGCATCGTTGGTTTAAGCCTAATGTCTGGCTTTCTGCCAGAGCTTTGGCTGTAGATTTTTGAAGAACAGAAAACTGAGAACTGCAAACACTGGCTTGAGTATATTTTTTGACCTTGTACTTTAAACACAGGATTAAAGCTTCCTCAATCCACAGTTGATGTGTTTTATACTTGTGTTTTACTTCATATTTGAACAACTTGGCTGCTCTCAACGGCTGCATGTTTTTGGAAACTACAATTGGCTACATCACGTTAAAATAATGCTGAGGGCAAAAAGAGCAGAACCCAAATGAAAGCGTAACGAACAGCTTATTAATAATACACCATTGACGAATTGTGGTTTGTTACTCTATCGATACATGGCTAATAAACTGAACAGTTCCTGCAATTTATAGGTCACTTTTAAATCCATGTCAAATAAAGCAAGTCAATGACTAAGTAAACATGCTAGAATTTATAAAAGGAAACCGAAATGAGAAATCCACGACCGATTTAAAACTTCAAGAAAAATTTCAATTCTGTTCTTACAACCTGAGGAACATATATACCAAGCTAATGGTATTTCCTCAGGTATTTAGGAGTACTAATGCATTGATTAATAAAATTGGTTGTTCATGGGTTTTTGCCATTTTGAACGTACAGTGGATTTTTAACTCTTGGGATGGCTACCCTATTGACTATCATGAAGCAAGTTCCTTTAGTAATTTCTCAAAAAGTTTTTCACACGAACAAATTGTCAAGCATGAATACAGCAGTCAGAGGCTTGATTGCTAACAAAGCTTAAAAATGAGTACGGATGTAATAAACATATCCTTTAAAAGATATGTTTACTGATAAATATTTCAATAAAGGATAGCCTAGAATGCAGAGAGACACAGACCATATCGCAAACATTTTCTTACATTTTATTTCTTGAAAATCCAAATAATAGGACAGATAGGACAGTTTTAACAATGTAACTGATGTATTACTGAGGAATCCTCACCAATAATCAAGAAGACAGACACTTGGTGTGCCAAAATCTGCTAAAAACACTTGCATTTCACCACCTGTTTCACGGCTTCTTTTGCTTTATCTCTCTGCTGCTGTATAGGATGTAAAGTATGAAACTGCAGAGGTAGGCCTCCTCAGATGGGCCACAAGGCGCAAAGAGGACTTACAAAAATAAAAATATATATATTTTTTTGTCTTGATGCCACTGTGTTGTCTAAAGTTTGTTGTCCGTATTTTTCTTGTACAATAAGTGTGTATGTGTAAATCTTTCAGTTTAAAGAAGAAATGCAACATTTCAGCTTTTCTTGTGATATGTAATGATTTACAGCAGGGGTAGGCAACCTGTTCCAGAAAGAGCCATGAGGGTGCAGGTTTTCTTTGCAGCCACTGACTCCACCAGGTGATTTCACTGATTAACTGATTCCATCTGCTCAAAGTGATATTAATCAGTAAAATCACCTGGTGGAGTCAGTGGCTGCAAAGAAAACCTGCACCCTCATGGCTCTTTCTGGAACAGGTTGCCTACCCCTGATTTACAGAGTTATGATTTGTGATGATTTTTGCGCAACAAATTGGCTGACTTTAGACAGAAATGACAAAAATAAATAACTCCTTCCTTTCATGAAGCTGAGATGCTTGTGTTCTTTTTGCCTGAAAAGGTGCTATGGTGACTTCACAGCGTTCATTCATTCATTCATCTTTTAAGGGTCACAGTGGGACCGGAGCCTATCCCATTGGTCATTGGGCGAGAGATACCCTGGACAGGTTGCCAGTCCTTCACAGGGCCAACAAACATTCACTCAGTAAATTTTCCAATTGACCTATCCTACATATCTGTGGAAGTGGGAGGAAGCCACAGTGACCAGAGGAAACCCACGCAAATACGGACAGAACATGCAAACTCCATACAGAAAGGACCGGGCAGGAAGGAACCCAGGACCTTTTCGCTGTAAGGCAACAGTGCTAAAACTAATGCCTGATTCACGTGGCAGGATTTTAAAATTATGTGTAGGTTTCCAAAACCTGAGAGACCACACACACGTGGAGACAAATATTCATAGAACCTAACAGGTTTGGTCATCCAGTGTGTGGTGTTCAGCCATACGGTGAAGTCAACAACACCACACATGAACAGATTTCACACATGAACATTCCCAGGTCAGACAGAAAATCTCACAAAATTTCGAGATTAAACGTGACATCACAGTGAACAGACGGAGATAGTTTGTGGACTATTTAAAACGGGGGAAAAAAATGATACAAAAACAAAAATAAAAGGCATTCTCTAAAAGAGTGGAGACAGCGTGATCACTGGACTTTCTGGTAAGTCAGAACAGCTGTTTTGATTTTATTTTCCACTCCGTACGTCCGTCACCTCGCTTTCTGATTGGCTACACGTCACATTCAGCAGGCTGTGTGCTCGTGGGACACAACACACACCGCAATATCGGGCCAAGACAATCCAACATGTTGAATATCCCCGATTTGCCATCAGAGCGCTCCTGACGTCCTTCCGAGCAGATCAGAGTGCTCTTAACACACCACACATGGCAGGAATATCTGATAAGATTATCTTTAGCTTCCTCACGAATGTCGGGGCGTCCTTAAAATGGTCGGAAGGGGAAGATCAGGTCCGATATCAGTCTAATTATCTTGCCGTGTGAACCAAGATTAAGGCACTGTGTTGTACTGTATATTATATATATATATATATATATATATATTCAATCCCAGAATTTTGCAGTCATAAATATAATTGTTTTTACTTTTAATAAATTCCACCTGTAGAAACACTGTTAAAAAATATATATATGTCAATCCACATGAAAAGCACCTGGTGGCAAAGGCACATGGAGTGCAGGCAGACTGAAGCCATGCTGTCCGACATGGAAAATGTTCCAAGCGGCAGCCTCAGAGCGGGACTCTTGCCACTGTCCGTATAGATAGCGCGGACAAATATTCAATGCAGTTGCCTTGGAGGGAAGAGCCTGTGCCAACTCAGAAGCCGAAGTGGTGCACTGCATTTCATCCACAATGGTGCACGGCAGGTGTGGTAGCCTGAACCCTGCCCCACCTCCGACTGCCACCGGGAGGAGGGGCCGGTAGAGGGTTTTTACTCACTGTGTATGTATGTCAGAATTATTACAAGGCCCAGCATTGACATCCATGTATATCGAATTTAAATAACGCGAGTCTTGATGTGACCGCAATCATTTGTTTTTGTTCCCCCCCCAAACAGTACACACATACTACCAAAAAGAGGCCGGCAAAGAAAAATCACATATAGAAACTGTAAAGGAGTTATCTGTGAATTTTCGTTTGCTTTTTGCCATGCCAACCCTGCTGTATGGATATGGGACATTTTGCAGATATTTGATTATAATCCTCAGATCATATATTTTACCCTGGATTTGGAAAAATACCAGGCAGTGCTTCTGGCTTTAACACATACTTTCAGGTCAATTTTATTCCCATTTTAGACAAAAACATAAGCACTTCCACAAAGCAATTCTCAGAAAAATGCACACACTAAAATATCACAACTTACAGCAACAGTAACTGTCCACTTTGCTCAAGTCATCTGCATACATTTCTCCCATATTCTGTGTCATTTTGGGTCTTTTGGAAGTCTATGAATGCTGACATTCTGCCTGTCGTCTCTCTAGTCTGAGCAGTGAGCACCCAGCCACAATGCACATATGAGGCATATTTCCATGCTCAATGACACCTTTTTCTTCTCAATCTCATAGCTCCAGTGTCACTGCTCTCAAGCGGGAAGCTAAACTAATACTGTGTAGGACATTCCTGCAGTGACATCAAACCCACATTCTTCCTGCACTACAAAGTATTTCAGGTGAAATTCTGGCAAAGAATTTTTTAAAAATCTTATAAAATTGTCATTTTCCATTTGTGCTTCATGTATTATTTGAGACTTTGTCCAATTATAGCATGTTTAGTGCTTTATTTGGGACTCAGTCCATTAGGTAGGTTTTTATGGAAAGCATCAAGACCAATGTCAGTTGAAGTTTAAATCAGCATCTCACATCAGAGAAACTCTGTTGGCACACACACAAACACACTTACATAGGTATAAACCTCAGGCCAAAGTTAACCCATTAGGATAATGTTAGCAGTGAGTTATAAAAGATGGCATTGTTTCAAGATACATGAACAATTAAATCCATTGTGAATCCCTGTGTTCATTCTCTTCCCTCACTCAAGTAATCCGCCATGGTCCAAAATGGGTCATTCCATATGAAAAGACCAAGGCTTCCAGTTTCATTGTCTCAGAATTGCTCTGTTTTTTATATTTTGTGGTATGAGGTGTAAGATGAAGATTGCACTTCGTTCCAGTTAAATATCTCCACCCATTCCGATTTTATAGGCTGTTGAAAAAGGGGGCATGGCAACGTTAACCCTTTGTTATTGGTTTGTAAGCATTTTTAAGAGGCTCTAACTCAAAAACTAAATAATATATCAATTTGATTTTTTCAGAATGTATTAACTCTGTCTTAAACTCTCAGAAAAAATGATATTTACAAACATTAACCCTCCACTGGCCACACAGGATCAGGGTGAAAACTGAAATTTGAACGGTACTGAAGCAAAATCAGCCGAATATAGGCTCAATTTTCTCACATACCATTGAAGATAGTGCTTTTGCTTTTAGGTTTCTGGAAAGCACATGCCAGGGGCTTCCAGAGGAAGTGAACTCCAGACTGATGCTGTTATTTATTTCAGAGCAATGTTAACCCTTTTCAGCCTTGGTTGCCGGGCGGGGCACTTTTGGACCCTCTTTTTCACCATGTGGGTATCTTCTGATTTTCAAAAACTTTGTATCATCTAAAAGCCCTTAATATGTGCTGCTAGAAAAATTACACACTGATATAAAACAAACACCCCTACACATAGAATTAAAGTCCTCTTTTCAGGGTATATCACACTTTTTGCATATATTCTAATGTACAGTAATATGTACATAAATGTACACAATACACAGGTTTGCAAAACTGTTAAACCATACCCATGCCTCCCTCGGAATGTCCTTCTTTTCAGGCACTTTCCCACATTTGATAGTCTGTGACGGTGTTGAAAATGTTGCTTCATTTTTAAATGGCAAAGGCCGTGTGTATGCAGGGACTATGACATCTTCTTGGATGAGCTAAAGATGAAAGTGGATGCTGCATCAACAAGAGTAAAGATACAACTGCTTACATGTGCCCCTGTTTCCTGGAGTAGGAAACAGATTGTGAGCAGGTTTGGTGTTACAAACTATGTTGCAAGAAATGCTGTAAAAATGCGGAAACAGAATGGAATTCTTCCTGACTTAGTCAATAAAACTGGCAATTAACAAGGTCTTGGCTTTCTATGAAAATGACCAATTTACTAGAATGCTACCGGGGCAAAAGATTTTGTAAATGTGAAAGATTTGAATGGGGAGAAGCAGCGGGTGCAGAAAAGACTTATTTTGTTGAACTTAAATGAATTGTACATTCAATTTAAAAAGCAGTACCCTGATGATAAGATAGGCTTGTCCAAATTTTGTGAATTGAGACCCAAGCAATGTGTTACTGTTGGTGCAAAGGGGAACCACTCAGTATGTGTTTGTACTATACACCAAAATATCAAATTAATGTTAGCAAGCTTGCCAGGTGATAAAATTGATTATCATGAGTTGATGTCAAAGATGGTCTGTTCAGTGCAGTCAAAAACTTGCATGCTTCACCGATGAGAGCTATGTCCGGGAAATGAGGCACTTGTCTCTTTTCTAGAGGAACGGTTGGCTGTGGCAGGGCTTGAGGAAATTAGATTCAAGCAATGGGTTACCGTTGACAGAACAACTATTGTAGAGCATGTTCTTGATTGTCAGGCCTACACTGAGAAGTTGGCTTCCATGGTTGATAAACTAATCACCCATCACTTTATTGCTAAGAATCACGGGGCTTTTCCGGAAAAGCTAAAAACTAACGTGGGGGAAGATGAATGCATCATTCTGCTTGACTTTGCTGAGAATTACTCGTTTGTAGTACAGGATGCAGCACAGGGTTACCACTGGAATAATTCCCAAGCAATCCTGCATCCCTTTACTGTGTACTACAAGATGAATGATTCCCTGCATTGTCGAAGCATATGTGTAATCAGCAATCACTTGCAACACGACAATTGCAGTTCATTATTTCCTCACTCAGGTTGTGCCCCTGATCAAAACAGGTATCCCGACAACTTTAAGCAAAGCATATTACTTCAGCGATGGGGCAGCCTCCCAATATAAAAATTTCAAGAACTTTTGCAACCTTCTCCATCACAAGGAAGACTTTGGCATGGAAGCAGAATGACATTTTTTTTGCCACTTCTCATGGAAAGAGTCCTTGCGATGGAATAGGGGGCACAATCAAGCGGGAGGCAGCCAGGCACAGTATGAAAGCAATTGCTTCGGGTCATATTATTACTCCCCATGACTTATTTGAGTGGGCTCACGCAAATATCAAGGGGGTTGAGACAATTTTTGTTGAGAGTGAGGATGTTCAGAAGCACTCAAAGCAGCAGCTGAAGAGATTTGAGGGGGCTAAGAAAGTTCTGGGTACCAGGGATAACCACTGTTTCAGTGTAACTAGGAATGGTACCATTCTCGTCAAACGTTTGTCGGGTGAAGAGGAGGTCGGATTTGAGTGCGGTACCCCTATACCTGAGCCTCTAAAACTGGCAGACTGTATCCCTGGTCATTATGTGGCCTGCTTGTATGATGGCCATTGGTGGTTGGCAAATATCATTGAGCAATCTCAAGACAATGACGATGTCAAAGTTTCATTTATGCACCCAAATGGACCAGCCTCAAATTTCCACTGGCCTTGTAGGGTGGACGAATGCTGGGTACCTTTGACTCACATTCTCTTGATGGATGCTCCAGACACCACTGGACTTGGAAGGAACTATGTTTTATCTAGTCAAGAAGCTTCCAGAGTGCAGGCATGATTTGACAGCCTGAAGTTGGCAACAGAGTAGAAGTCAATAGTTACAGAGTAGCCTGGCAAAATTGTGGACTTTTTTTGTCCAGAACCAGAGGTACAAGGGTTGATTGTGAATAATAGAATGCATTAGGATGTTAACATAATTAGTTAGTTCAAGATTTACATATTTTATATTTAAAAAAAAATGAAAAAGAGCTGTTGTACATGTATTATTTATGCATTTTAGGTAACTATGCACCATAACTCCTAAGTATTGTGTACATTTATGTACATATGACTGTACATTAAAATATATGCAAAAAGTGGGATATACCCTGAAAAGAGGGCTTTAATTCTATGTGTAGGGGTGTTTGTTTTATATCAGTGGGTATTTTTTCTAGCAGCACATAAAGAGCTTTTAGATGATACACAGTTTTTGAAAATCAGAAGATACCCACATGGTGAAAAAGGGGTCCAAAAGTGCCCCACCAGGCAACCAAGGCTGAAAAGGGTTAACATTGCTCTGAAATAAATAACAGCATTAGTCTGGAGTTCACTTCCTTTGGAAGCCCCTGGCATGTGCTTTCCAGAAAACTAAAAGCAAAGCACTATCTTCAATGGTATGTGAGAAAATTGAGCCTATATTCGGCTGATTTTGCTTCAGTACCGTTCAAATTTCAATTTTCACCCTGATCCTGTGTGGCCAGTGGAGGGTTAATGTTTGTAAAAATCATTTTTTGTGAGAGTTTAAGACAGAGTTAATACATTCTGAAAAAATCAAATGATACCTTGTTTAGTTTGAGTTAGAGCCTCTTAAAAATGCTTACAAACCAATAACAAAGGGTTAACGTTGCCATGCCCCCTTTTTCAACAGCCTATAAAATCGGAATGGGTGGAGATATTTAACTGGAACGAAGTGCAATCTACATCTTACACCTCATACCACAAAATATAAAAAAACAGAGCAATTCTGAAACCATAAAACTGGAAGATGTTCTCAATTTGGCTCATTTCATATGGAATGACCCAAATGTAACTTAATAAAACTTTTCTGCAGGCTAAACCAGAATTTCCCGTAATGCATTTAAAGCTCCCCAGCGAACCACAACAGTTTTTCAGCATATCTTGAAAAAGATGAAAATTCAAAGACAGTCATTAAAAGGACATTTTAATAAAAGATGATTCAGCACCGGTTATTTGGATTAGAAGAAAACATTGCATGATGCATGTTAATCACATTTGATTATTTAATTTGCTGGTTCAGTTTGCATTCTCAGTGCTCAGGAGGACCCTGATAATGCCAGTGGCTGATAGTAGCTACTGAAAGCCCCGATCTTGTTGAATCATGAATGTTACTGGTGATATACGAAGGGACAAAAGCGACCACGGATCAGCATCAAGCTATTACAAGCGCAACATGAAACCCAGCAGACACCACCCACAAACCACCAAGACGCAGTCAGGTTCAAATGACAGCAGACATTCTTACTCTGCATATGTAGCAGCATCTGTGACTCATAATCATAGTCTACATTTCACAATGATGAAAATGGATGTCACACCCTGTATTTAAAAGAGATCCTGGCATACTTTCTCCATGACACCCAGGCTGTGCCCGCATTGTGATGTCTTGTCAATGTGCTAACACTTCATGGTTCTAGTGGCATTGTAATGTATTTGAGATGTTTAATATTGACATGACAGTTCATGGTGACTCTACAGACATTTTGACAGGTATAGATGAGGTCACTGCTATGGTGCAGTATCGGTGTTGTGGCGGTGTCATTAAAACATTGTGGGCAGAGCACGTGTCCAAACCAAATAGCCACAGATCAACATGAAGTACAGTTGGTGGCAGTTTGGCTTACAGAGCCTGACAGTTCGTGAAAGTGGAAATCCTGCTGAACGGACAACCAACACCATCGACAGAACTCCACTGACCACCAGTATATTTTAAGTAAACAGAACAACAAACACTAAAATTATTCTTTTCAGAAGACTAAAGTTTCTTAAATTAGGCATAATGATGAATGGCTAACAGCCTAATCAGTTATCAAATTATTATTATTTCTTTGTAGGTATGTGAACATAAAAATTGTGCCTTTAGTTCGTGAGTGTTCTAGTTTCAAAATTTAACTGTCAGTCATTCACCTGTATCACAAGCAGCCCACGTGTCCAGATGGCCTAGTTCAAAAATAATGAAGCTTAACTGCTGATTTGCATTGCATTTTTCATGAACAAGCCATTTGATTTAGCACCATCCAGATTTATCTTTGAGTTGCCTAGTCTCTTTGACGGGTACTGAAAATTTCATGGAAAAATTCCGCACGGTTCCAGAGATATGCATGAAATTTACCCCAAAAATAGCACTTTTTTCATACATTTTGTGTGACATTGATATTTAGCATTATCATTTAAAGTTGAATGTTAAAGAAATAACCTTGTATTTTGTCTGTTTGTGCTTCATACTAACACACAGTAATACATTTTTGTAAAGGTAGAAATGTCATTTCCTAGAAAAAACAACATGTTTTTAAAGCAAGGTAAAACTGTCGCAAGCGTAATGCTGAGAATAAGTCCTTGATTTATTTGTGTCACAACCTTAGCTATAGCTCTTACTCTGCTTCAATAGAATAATTATATTACTTGTTCAATAATACCAGGAACTAATGGACAGAATTTCTTTGTTTCAGGTTCTGCAGATAAGAAGATACCTCCAACTGTTGTCGCAAGCGTTATGCTCTAGCACATTATAGTATATAATATGCATTGATAATTTCTAGCAATGACTGAACCGAGACCAAGAGAAATATTAAAACTCTGATATATAACCATACCTAAAATGATAACATTTCACAAAAAAGACCACTTTTAAATTTTGATGATTATGTCACACTTTGGCTTCATTATTTTTGAACTAGGCCAGATGACCTGAATAATGGCAGCCTACACACAGAGAGTAATGAACTATGAAAGGTAAAATGACATCACAAAAATAGAATTATTTGGCAGTAGGCGTATATTACCAAATGAAAACGTGTCATCTTAGCCACTGTGTGTGGGGGGAGGGGGGGGGGCAATAACAGCATAATTTTGTATTTTAAGTACAACACGGATCACAAATTACATTGTGTCAAGGATATAATATTAAAGGCACTGGCAGATGCAGGTGATGTGATGTGACAACGAATTTAATGTACCGTTTTATTTCCATGACGCACAAGATTTGCCCAGCCTCTTTTTGTGGAACAGCCCCGTTCACAATTTGGCAAATAAACGAACACAGATGAAAAGTGAATACGGCTAAATATCAGAGAGCTGAACTACACGAAAACACACTGTGGCCCGATTACAAAATAAAATAAAATAACATAGGTGTTTGAACAAATGCACGCATTCAGAGCTGTGTTTATAAACCGCTAACGGTAGTACTTAGCACAGACTCAGCGCTACGACTGAGGCTGACATCTTAGCACTGCTAGCTAACGTGTTACTGCTCCTGTAAGTAAACGCGATAATCACAGAATCACACCCAGACTTGACGTAATGAATACAACTGGCTACCTACATTTACAAAAAACACTGTGACTAAATTATTCACCTTCCAAAGCCGAGAGATGAGGCTATCCACGTTCAATTCACCCTCCGCCATCTTCAAACTGATGTTACAGTGCTGATCGGCTCACTTCCCCCCACAAACGCCAGGTGGTGCTGTTGAGCAGAGAAAGCGGCACCCATAATTAGACACCAACAATAGTAGCATGAAATTAAAGCGTCTGAGTAGCACAGCTGGGTTTCAAAAATCAACAGATGGGTACAGAAAGACTACAGTCTAAATGATTGCTGAGGCAAAAATTCAGGTGTAGGGGGAGTCTAGAAAAGCCACGGAGCATGGAATTCTGGGACAGTCCCTCTGGATTGGCAAACTAGATTGGAGGCACAAGGAGAACAGCATGGGAGCTTTGGGAACAGCTGCAATGACGTTGTGTTTGTAATGTAAATTGGTTACTCAGGGAGACTCAGACTGTCAAAGGATCCTTATCTGATGTTTAGGCGACAACTTCTCGATACATCTGGAAAGTATTCACAGAGCTTCACGTTTCCACATCTTGTTATGTTACAGCCTTATTCCAAAATGGATGAAATTTTTTTTTCATCAAACTTCTACAAAGACAATGTGAAAAAAAAATTAACATTTTTGCAAATTTTATTAAAAATAAAAGAGATAAGAAAAGAGATAAGAAATCACATGGATACCTTTGACATCAAGCTCAAAATAGAGCTCAGGTGCATCCTGTTTCCACTGAACATCCTTAAGATGTTTCTACAGCTTAATTGGAGTCCACCTGTGGTAAATTTGGTTGACTGGTCATGATTTGGAAAGGCACACACCTGTCTACATATAAGGGCCCACAGTTGACAGTACATGACGGTGCACAAACTAAGTATGAAGTCAAAAGAGTGGTCTGTAGACCTCCAAGACAGGATTGTCTCAGGGCACAAATCTGGGGAAGGATACAGAAACATTTTTGCTGATTTGAAGATCCCAATGAGCACAGTGGCCTCCATCATCCATAAATGGAAGACGTTTAGCTCCTAGAGTTGGCCGCCTGTCTCAACTGAGTGATTGGGTGAGAAGGGCCTTAGAGAAGTGACCAACAACCTGATGGTCACTCTGTCAGAGTTTCAGCGTCCTGCTGTAGAGAGAGGAGGATCTTCCAGAAGGACAACTACAGTAATCCACCAATCAGGACTGTAGTGGCCAGACGGAAGCCACTCCTTAGTAAAAGGCACATGGCAGCCCATCTGGAGTTTGCCAAAAGGCACCTGAAGGACTGTCAGACCATGAGAAACAAAATTCTCTGGTCTGATAAAACAAACCAGGCATCATCCCTGCAGTGAAGTATGGTGACAGCGTCATGCTGTGGGAATGTTTTGCAGCAGCAGGAACTGGAAGACTAGTCAGGACTGAAGGAAAGATGAATGTAGCAATGTACAGAGACATCCTGGATGAAAACCTGCTCCAGAGTGCACTTGACTTCAGACTGGGGCAAAAGTTCATCTTTTAGGAGAACAATGACCCTAAGCACACAGCCAAAATATCAAAGGAGTGGCTTCAGGACAACTCTGTGAACATCTTTGAGTGATCCAGCCAGAGCCCAGACCTGAATCTGATTGACCATCTCTGGAGAGACTGAAAATGCCTGTGCACCAACACTCCCCATCCAACCTGATCTTGAGAGGTTCTGCAAAGAGGAATGGGCAAAACTGACCAAAGCTAGGTGCAAGCTTGTGGTTTCATAGTCAAGAAAACCTGAGGGTGCAATTGCTGCCAAAGGTGCATCAACAAAGTATTATACAACAGTATGAGTAAAGGGTACAAATGTGGAAAAAGTGAAGTGCTGTGAATACTTTCCAGATGCACTATAAGCGATTATTTTCAAAATTTGTTAAAAAGGACATGAGTGCATAAAATGTGGTTAAGCTGGCTCTTAATCAAGCTTGACTCAGTGCTTATTTGACTTTATTAACAGGCAACAGGCTGTATGTGCAGACTGATGTCTATGTTCTCAAAGAATAATAATTTGTGAACGGGTGCTTTATGATATTTATCATATGATAACATGTTGTTTGTCTAAAATATCATTCAACTGTGGTGATCATTCAGCAGTAATCTAGCTGGATGGCGTCCCTTTGTCTGTGTTGATTAAGCAGTCACTAGATTTATATGGATCATTGCAAGTCATTTTATCCAAATAAACACAGAATACTTAGCCTCAGTCAATGGCTTTGCCATTATCTAAAAATGCAGAAAAATGAAAATTAAGAAAACAGAATAAACATTTTATTGAAATGTATCAGACATATAATTAGATTCAATATGTGCTGTTACTGTGTATGTGCAAACAAAGACGAAAAATAATAAAGATAATCCATTCAGCTATGGCATTTTTTTGTCAAATACTTTTCATCAAAGCTATAGCAAAAAAACAAAAACAAAAAACAGAAAACATCTCATAGATGTGTTATTTTATCTCATGTTAAATGAGCAAGTTTGGTAGAAATGCCTTTTGAATTTATTCTTCATATAATAAATACCCCCCCAATCCCCTCGACAGCAACAGTGAAACTACAGTGTTTTTCTGTACATGCTGTTATTTGCTTGCTTTGTAGATGCTGGTGATTGCTTCATTTATTGTGCATGTATCACTTTATTTAAATATCAGTGTTACGCTGCATTGTTAGATCAGCTACAACATTTAAATACATTACCATTCAATGTTCCCTGTGCTGGTACCAGTGTGTAGTAAAAATATTGACACGTAAGTAGGTGGGTGAGTGGGTTAGTCCATCCCAAAACAAAACACAAACACTATAAATCTTGTAACTAACCATATTAAAAAAGCAGATATTGACGATGGCCTGACTAGATGGTGGGTAACTTAGATCCATCAGATCAATCCAAAAAGAAACTTTGTTTTGCTTATGTACAATATCCCATAGATGTGTTTGCCACCTGTTGGATACGGTGTCCACCGGCACAGGATTGTAAAACCAGAAATCAATTAGGATGATACCAAAGCTTTTCATCTGAACTGCAAATTACTGATCACAAACACAAAACACTTTTCCACAATGTTTTGAAACTTTTGCAACCAGGGGCACTACTTGCCAACAGGCAAGGCAGGGCACTGCTTGATGCCCCAGACCAGTAGGGCTCCTATCCCCTCCAAGGGATGACAAACTTTAAATTACAGCTGCAGCTGCCTGTCTCTTAGGTGGTTTACACAAATGCTAAGGGCGCCCAAGTGAAATTTTTCACTTACACTTTTTTTTCAATATTATTTTACACTATTACTGGAGCACTTAATGCTTAATATTACAAAAAGAGAGAGGTAAAGACAGGATGACTGACAATAAGAGACAGATAGGGCTACACTTGTGATATAATGGTGACAAATGCTGATTGGAGTCTCCCCCTCTTTGAATCTTTGCCTACCAGGGCTTCAACAGACTCTAGAAACACCACTGTTTGCAACATCTGTGTTTTGATACATTGTTACTGAGTCTGTATCAAAAGAATGTCACATGCTCTGCTGACACTGCTGAACACTGGCTCTTGCTGGATGGCTCAGGAATGTGCATCCATATCACATTATTTATAGGCTACATTCAGTGCAGGGTCTGTACACGTACTGGCACATGCGTTGCTTTTGATATGCAATATAACAAAATAAAAATAACAGTTGTACTTAGTGATTAAACAATACATTCTAGCTTGAAATATATCTACATTTTTGCTTTAGCAATGTTTTGATGACATTATTCTCCTGTAATTTTCAGCTTTATTGCTTATGAGTCAAATAAAGAAAGGCTATTGTATCATGGTTTATTATGAAAATGTGTGTGGCTAATTATTCCAGAAAGCTGTGAACATACAGGGCAAGTACAGCATGAACAGCATTTTAAAACACAGTGTTCTTCATCTCCACTGTCTGCAACCTCCTTTGATTTCTTTTGGTTCTGCAGGTAAGGAGCAGCCAAGTGACAACCCATCCAATGAGAAGACCCATAATAGCAAAGACAACGGCAAGCCATATTGGCACACAGTCCAAACAATCAGTGATGAGCGGTAAGGCCGTGGAGAAGGTTTGGGTAGAGGTGACCGGTAATAGTGTAGTTGTGTGGGTTTGGGGTATATGGGTAGTGGTCATCATGGGTAAGCTGTTTGCCTTTGTGAAAATGAATGGATGCTCCTGAAACACAGAAGCAGCAATGCCTTCAGCGTTTAAGCACATAGAGTACAATTAAAATAGAACAGGCTCATCTGTGCAGACAAGTTTCTTGTGTGGTTGCTTTCTTACCTCAGTAGGGCAGTTGATGTTATTTCTGGAATTTGTGAAATTGTTGTATGTCTGCTTTTTACCCACTGGCTCCAACTAAAGACGAAACAAAAAATGCACCTCTTGTCTAAATTATAACTTCATGTTATAATTAAGAAAGGCATCATCTAAAAACCATTGGCCTTGTTTTGAACAGTTACTCGCCTTCTGGACTCACCATGTTATTCCACAGAGCTGCAGCCATGTCAGCATGTCCCCGCTCACTGAAGTGGAAACAGTCCACTGAGAAGTATGTGGTGTCGGGTGTTCCATCCTGGATGAAGTAAAATACAAAAAAATACAGCAATTTCTCTTTGGTAAAACTTAACGCATAGATTTGTACACTCAGCTGCAATTTTATTAGGTACACTTTGCTAGTACTGGGTTGGGCCCCCTTTTGTCTTCAGAACTGCCTAATTGTTCATGGCATAGATTCAACAAGGTGTTAGAGACATTTCTCAGAGATGCTGGTCCACATTGACATGATAGCATCACGCAGTCACCCATTCAACCAGTCTGTCCATTCTCTCTTCTGACCTCTAACATCAAGAAGGCATTTTCATCCACACAACTGTTGCTCACTGGATAGCTTCTCTTTTTTGGACCATTCTCTGTAAACTCTAGAGATGGTTGTGCGTGAAAATCCCAGTAGATCAGCAATTTCTGAAATACTCAGACTAGCCCATCTGGCACCAACAATCGTGCCACGATCAAAGTCACTTAATTCGCCTTTCGTCCCCATTCTGATGCTCAGTTTGAACTTCTGCAAGTCGTCCTCTCCACCTCTAGATGCCTAAATGCATTGAGTTGCTGCCATGTGATTGGCTGACTAGCTATCTGTATTAAGAAGCAATTGAACAGGTGTACCTAATAAAGTGGCCAGTGAGTGTGTATGGGTAATGAAGTTGTGACGGGCGTACAGGAAGGGCTTACAGAGTTCAAAGGAACAATGGTGTTTTTTAAAAAGGGCTGCACAACCACAGTAAAGTCATCTCTGTCGTCATAGCGGCCGCCATATACAAGTTTTTCAGTCTCAACCTGACAGAAAGAGCACAAATATATTATTTCTATAATACTCTTGCTTACACAATTAGCTATAGCGTGACAAACCTGCAGTTCCCGGTTGATTCGTTTTACTTCAGCTAGTTCTGGGGAATCGTCTCCAGGTAACAAGAAGCATGGGCAAACAAGCCTGCAGATTACAGCATGAAAAAAATGCTTTTTAAATTAGATTTTTTTTTTTGGAGGGGGGTATGAAATACCTTTAATGCTTTAAAAGTGTTGACTCAATTATTGTTTAATATAACATGATAGGCTCCAGCCCCCCGCGACCCTTAATTGGACTAAGTGGTTGAAGATGAGTGAGTGTGTTTGCATGTATAACATGATGGTTAATGCATAGTCACCAAAATTGTTGTCATGAAGCTTTTTAATGTTTTAGCAATAAAGTAGTTTTTAGCAATGACCAAATTATTTTATATTTCAGCAGTGATACAGCCACAGTAAAATGAAAAACATTACAGGAGGCATAACAGGTCTTGAGAACCATCCCTGGTTCTCAAGACCAGGCACCTAAGTGGCTCTACTCTACACTTTTCTACTCTCCTATGTTACTCTTCCTTTTTTGATATTTAGATATACCTTTGTATACTGGCATAGTTCCACCTTAGAACTGTAATATAAAATATAAGATATACCTTACTGAATTTTCATGTTTTAGCAAGCTTGAAAAGGTCTTGTAAAGACATAAAATTGGTAGCCAGAATAACTTCTAGACGGTGATCCAACGTAAAACAAATAAATCTAATTAAAAAATATTTAAAATCCAATAAAAAAAAGAAAAGTAATACAAACACACACAAAATCAAATCAAATCAATTTTATTTATATAGCACCAAATCACAACAAACAGTTGCCCCAAGGCGCTTTATATTGTAAGGCAAAAGCCATACAATAATTACAGAAAAACCCCAACGGTCAAAACGACCCCCTATGAGCAAGCACTTGGCGACAGTGGGAAGGGAAAAACTCCCTTTTAACAGGAAGAAACCTCCAGGAGAACCAGGCTCAGGGAGGGGCAGTCTTCTGCAAAACATTCAGGTCTCTAAGAAAAATCTGTGTAACTATCTAATTTAATGGAAGAATGTTGCTGCTCACAACGCCAGTGGGTGTGTCTAACACTGAAACAAGAATCCATATACAGACTCATGTGACGTACATACGTGGGAGTCTAAAACAAAACATTTCAGGCTAAATTTTTATGCAAACCATACATACACAAATGTAGAATTGTGGGGCTTTAAAGGATGTTAAACATTGGAATCCAAATATATTTAACTGTAAAAGATATGCAAAGAAAGATTTTGGACAATATCCCCCAATTAAGGGAATCTGTAATTAGTAGTAAGGATTAATCTGGAGTGAGAAAATGTACATACGGTTGTAGCAGAGTGCACCCAAGACTATCCTTTTTAATCCTGCGAAGGCCTTCAATTTCCAGGATCTCCAAGACATTAACGATCATCCTGGGAACCTGCAGCCATAAACCAACATCACATTTATCTCATTCATTTGGTCCTTTAACCAAATAAAATGTAAGAGGACATGAAACATTTTAAATGGCTCAAAACACAGCAGAACAAACATCAGGTTTTATGCATTTGTACACTACCTATTTTAAAAAAATCTGCATTTAATTCACAAACAATTGGGAATGGCTTGCAAAAAGTATTCAGCGTCTCATGAAGGGTAACAGATTAGCATCAATTTGTTCCTGGTAGTATTTCGTCTATTTATTATTCTCATCTCTTTCTCCAACAGCACATTTTCCAAATAAAAATAATTACCGATCAAATAAAAAAATAACAAAATTGGACTACAAAATTTTGCCAAAACAATGGCTTACATTCTCTTGGATTGTCTGTTTGTTGTCAGCGAGACCTTCTGACAATTCGGAAGTCATTTATGCCCATTGTTATTTGCTCCAGGTCCTTCAAATTGGTGAGGCGTTATGCTTGACTGCAGTTTTTAAGTTCATCTTAGAGTTTTTGTTTGATTTTTGCTACATGGCTTGCTTTGGCTGTGTGCCTTGGATCATTGACCTGCTGATAGGCAACATTTCTATCAAATGTAAGTTGTTTTTTTTTTTTTGCTGTTTGAGCAGGTTTTCCTGAAAAATCCTTATACCCTGCTGAATAGCAACTCCCACAACACTGACATAAATGGCCAGTTCTAGAAGGTTAGAAGCATCACAGCAGCATGATGCTGCCTCTCCCATGCTTCGTTATCAGCAGAGTCTTGATTGAAGCATGAAAATTGCCCAGAACCTTTACACCAGCTGCTTTTCCTCAGATGTATAATGGGTGCATTGGTGGTCTTCAACCAGGCACCTTCTTTTTAGGAGATAAGAGCACTTTTCCCATGCCACCATGCTGGGTGGGGGAATCCTCGGTTCAAACTTTCTGATCAGACAATCACTAAGGGTTCTTGGGGAATGTCCTTCATCATCCCCAGTTGCTCCTGGTGTGCAGTTGAGCGCTTTGTATAGCAGCACCCGGACATCAGTGTGTGTGCGTGTGGGTGGATGAGAGACATCGTTTTAAAGCACTTTCAGCTTCTGATTCAGATGGGAAAGTCTATATAAATGCAGTCCATTTACCATAGGGTTGAATACTTTTGGAAACCACCATATTTGCAAGTACATCACATTATCTTACCTCTTTGTACAAAATATCCAAGCTTGTCATCATATGATAACTGTAGTTCTGTGGTGACAAAGACGCCTGTATTTTTGCACATCAAAAAAATAAAAACAAAATTACAACACAATTACACACTGAGTTTTGTCTTTAGCCGCTGATCTTTGTTGTCAGGGAAACCAACAGTAACTGATACAGATTTTGGAGACGCTGGGAGTGCTTATGTCTGGAAAGCACGTTCAAACGAAAGAAGCGTGTGCCATGCAACACAAATAAGCGCACAAGCAGCAGCTTACCCTAAGCTGTCACCGCTACAGCCTCAGTGCTCATCTTAAATTGATGATGTTCTTTGATATTCAGCTTCAAAGCACAAACATTCAAAGGGAGACCGCCCTATCAGTGATGTGTGACAGAGAAACTAGAAACAGATGGAAAATCGAGAAAAAAAGAAGGTGAGAAGGGGCTGCAAATGAACACAGGATGAAGAGAGTCTGGCTTGGCTCTTGTGTTGTTTACGTGTCTTAGAGAACAAGGCCTGTCGCTGTGTTTGTCTGAAAGCAGACAAGAGGCAGAGAGAGATGAGGGAATGGGGTGTTTTCTGTTGGCGGGGCAAAGTGACAGAATGTGCTCATTCAAAAGAAACCCTGTCTGCTCTCATCTCACTCTGACTGTTCACAAAGCTTGATTATTCTCCTCCAGCACTTATTCCATTTGGAGAGTGATATCATGAGGCAGCTCTTAGAGGGATGCCGCATAACACTGAGAGGTGCTTAACTGCTGCTCTGTGTTGAGGTTTTAATTATTATTATTATTATTATTATTATTATTATAATTACTATGGACTGTGCATTGTGAACATCCATTACCCGATCATTGCAGTACTGACACAGGTCATTGCCACCGATGAAGAGGGTCACCAGTTTCCAGTCATTGTCAAAGTCCACCGTCTATTACCAGACAAAAGAGAGAGAATAAGGCAGAAGAAATGAAAGCAAAACTAAATTTTGCATATATTATGATTTGTGGTTGGTTATAATCGCTGCACCAACTCCATTATAGCAGACTCACCGTGTCTTTTTTCATGGCATCAATGAGGCGTCTGACCTGCTCTGGAATCTTTCTATAAAATCACAGATGAAGATTTTTTTATTAAGCTATAAAGCCTTTAAAACAGGGCCCAGCAGTACTGCGGAAACCTTGGGACTCACGATATTTTTGCTCCTGATGCAGCCATGTTGAATCCGGTCTGCCATTTTCCTTGTCCTTTTGACATTCCTTTGATACTAGGATTGAATTTCTTCAGGATGTCTAATTATTAAAAATATGAGAAATTACTGTGTGAGGGACAAACGCTTACCACAGTTAAAAAGGCCTGGAGAAATACAATTCTCACATCTAGTGGCCATCATGTGTATTACACTTTTAAAAATGTATATTTCTTCAATGATAATCATGGGTAACTTTCCACTGCCACAGTGTTGTTTTTTTTGATAATCCAAATTGGAACCCCACCCGACCCCCAATCCTTATTGGCCAAGTGGCCTAGTTGTAGTTCTAGTTGAGTTTCACGTCCTTTTTGGATATGTACCTGGCTCTGCTGGCAGGGGTACACCAGAAAAAAAACAAAACAGTTGCACAGAGATGTATTATGTATTAATACATGTATTAATACAAATAAATAGAATTGCTCTATGCCAAAGAAACATACGTTAGTTGTGACTTACTGGGTAATGTTGTGACAGTCTCAAGAGTTTTATCTCCTCCGATACTTGTTATTGAAAAGAAACAAACAAGCAAAAAAGAAAATTACATCTCCACAATGCAGTGTAGATTATTACCTTTACACAGAGTACAGTCTTTGTGCAGTGTCTCACCTCCACGACACGCCTCTGTACTCTGTCCTGAGCTGCAGCAGGTTCTTTGCCTTTGCACCAAAGCCGGTCTACCTCCAGAAAAAGAGATCATTGTAAACTGTCTCATGTCCACTCCTCTGTCACTGACCCATGACACTGAAAATGCTTTTTCACAATTGTTATTCACTTAAAAGAGTTACATACACTTCATAGCAAGCCAACACAGCTCACCGGGAGGTCTAAAAACAGATTTCAAAGATTGCAGCCAAAAAAGATAGAAAAGACACTGAAATGATACATCCTAAAATCATATTTTTAGAAACAGCCTGTATATGTGCCTTCTGCTTCAAATACACTAATTTAGTGGATGTGTTTCACAGGATTAAGAGGATACAGACGTCTTTTCATGCCATAGGTCATGTAAATGTGGTTTATATGGAACAAACCATTTCTTATAGTCCTGCAAACTAGTGTTTACAGGAGGTAACAACACCTCAGCGCCAATGGATTATTTTTGGCTACAAGCTTTAATATCTGTTTGAAAGACTCAGTGACCAGTGTTAGCCTGGTGAATATGTGTATTTGTATGCGTGATATGACACCTCAAAAATAAAGATCCACAATACTAAAACATGTATAGAATGGATATTCTTGGGTATACTCACCGTGATTGAATCTCCCAGGGCAGCCACCACTTTTATGTCCGCTGGTCGCAACCTGTGAGCTAACAAACATTCAGCATGAGCACATTTCACACCTGTTCCTCCAAAAATAGTGTAACGATAGTGCCCAAATGACAAAGTTAAAGGCTGACCTGACGTAGGGACAGAGTCAGATGGAGCTGTGTTAACACAGGAAAAGTCACTGCCCCAGTTCTAAAGGAAGTAGTTGGAGGAATTTACACTCACTTATGATCTAACACTCAGCGTCATTCTTACTTGTTGTGAACTAATGATATGATTTTAAAAAATTCCGTACTGTGACAGGGCCGGGAGTTGGTGGAGGTCCCGGAAAACTGTAGTTGCTATTGGCAGCAGTCCTAAAGAATGGGATAGTCTAATGAAGACATAACAATTAACACATCACCATAATCAAATGTGATATAAAGCACAGTTTTTGGAGTGTTTATATTGTTAATAGCACCCTGTGCAAAGGTACCTCAGAAGGACACTTCAAATTAACACCAGCCATGAAGTCTTGGGTAAAAGTCTTGTTGTTGACAGGTTCTAACTGAGAGATTTTCCAAGACAAATTTTTTTATTGGATTGGAAATAACATCTGTCCTTGATCTATTGTGAAATATAAGCTTGAATTTGTTTGCTTTTAACAAAACCTACCATGTTGTTCCAAAGAGCACGAGCCATGAGAGTGTGAGCTTTCTGGCTGAGATGAAAGCAGTCAGGTGTAAAGTAAGAGCGATCAGGCGTGCCATCCTTTAAAGAAGAACAGGAGAGGGCAAAATATAAGGCACTAAAAAAACCCGTGAATGAAATCATCACCAGGATTGTTAAAACAGTGACACACGTCCATCTCACCTCAAGCCTGGGAAGCAAAACTTCTCTAAAAAATGGCTGCAGAACAACAGTGAAGTTGTCGTGTGTGTTGTATCGCCCAGAGTCCACCAGCTCTCTCATGGCGCGCTGCAGGAAAAGACATAAAAAAATACACTAAAGAAAAAAACATCTTAAAGTTAAATTAAAATAAATGAGAATTTAAAAAAAGAATATATCTTGTACCTGATAGGCTCGATTAAAGTCGTTGACCTTCTGGAGTTCAGACGATCCTTGTCGTGGCTTCAGTACACAAGGGCAAACTATTCTGACATGTTAACATCAAAAGTGTTAATGACTTCATCAGATGTAGGCCATGGGCCAGAAGTGGGTCCCTTACACCCCCAGGTTTGTCTTCCTAATCTAGTTTTTCTTCCTACTGTCTGCTGGAGCTAATAAACATGAATGTGAATCTTAGCATTGAAAATCTTGGGATGCAATCCATGTTTATTTATTATTTGTTTAGTATGTACTCATTATCAAAGACAGTTATAAAAAAAAATCACCATTTCAGTACATGCTAACATGTTACATTTTAAGTACATACATTTAAATCACTGTAAAGTCTTTATTTTAACTGGAGTGCAATAAAAACTTGTTTTGGAGAGTTGTGCAAATAATGAGCTTTTCTTTGATATGCGTACTGTATGCTAAATACAAAGTTTGCGTACTAAGTTAGAAGCTAATTAGTATGGAAAAAATTTTGTTTTACGAAAAGTGCCAATTTACAATTTGGCGTTACCCTTTTTTAAGTAGTGTTTTGACTCATTTAAGTAGTCAAAACATGGATTGCATCTCGATATTTTCAGTGCTAACGTTTCAATGCCAACTTGATTTTGTTGAATTGCGGGGGGTCCACTTTTGGCCTGTGGCCTAATGTTTGGTCAAACTGCAGTCCTAAATAACCAAAAACCACCTACTTTACGAACCAGGTGGGACAATTGAGAGTGTTATCACTGTGCAGGTCACGCAATGGTACAATGTTTAGCAGCTCAACTAGATTCACAAAAGCACGAGGCACCTACATGAGGATAAAACACACACTGTGTTCAGGAATTTCAACATCAATATTGAAGTCGTTAATGCATATAATGCGAGTAAAACTGCGAGAAGTTTAAATCATACTTCTTTATGGAGTATGTCCAGAGCATCGCGGATGCGACCAACCACATTAGTTGCTGAGAAATATAGCTGTGGAAAATAAGACACTCATGCACACCACTCAACTTTTACAGAAATCACATTTAACCCGTACATACTCTAGTTTTCTTAACATAAACGCAAATCAAATTACAATCCCAGTTCCAATGAAGTTGGGTTGTTGTGTAAAATGTAAATAAAAACAGAATACAATGATTTGAAAACCCTCTTCAGCCTATATTCAATTGAATACACCACAAAGATGATATTTAATGTTCAAACTGATAAAACTTATTTTGTGCAAATATTTTCTCATTTTGAAATGGATGCCTGCAACACGTTTCAAAAAAGTTGGGACGGGGCAACAAAAGACTGGGAAAGTTGATGAATGCTCAAAGCACACCTAATTGGAAACAGGTGAGTGTCATGATTGGGTATAAAAGGAGCATCCCCAAAAGGCTCAGCCGTTCACAAGCAAAGATGGGGAGAGGATCACCACTTTGTGAACAACTGCATGAAAAAACAGTCCAACAGTTTATGAACAATGTTCCTCAACATTCAATTGCAAGGAATTTAGGGATTCCATCATCTACAGTCCATAATATAATCAGAAGATTTAGAGAATCTGGAGAACTTTCTACGCGTAAGTGGCAAGGCCGAAGACCAACATTGAATGCCTGTGACCTTCGATCCCTCAGGCAGCACTGCATTAAAAACCAACATCATTGTATACAGCAGGGGTGGCCAAGTTCAGTCCTCGAGAGCCACATTCCTGACGCTCTTAGTTGTCTCCCTGCTCCAACACACCTGAATCCAATGAAAGGCTCACTAACGAGCCTTTCATTGGATTCAGGTGTGTTGGAGCAGGGAGACAACTAAGAATGTCAGGAATGTGGCTCTCGAGGACCAAACTTGGCCACCCCTGGTATACAGGATCTTACCGCATCGGCTCAGGAACACTTCAGAAAACCATCATCAGTTAATACAGTTCATCGCTACATCTACAAGTGCAAGTTAAAACTCTACCATGCAAAGCGAAAGCCATACATCAACAACATCCAGAAATGCCGCCCCCCTTCTCTGGGCCTGAGCTCATTTGAAATGGACAGATGCAAAGTGGAAAAGTGTGCTGTGGTCTGATGAGTCCACATTTCAAATTGTTTTTGGAAATCATGGACGTCATGTCCTCCGGACAAAAGAGGACAAAAGACCATCCAGATTGTTACCAGCGCAAAGTTCAAAAGCCAGCATCTGTGATGGTATGGGGTGTGTGTCATGTAGCCATCTGTGATGGGTTATTTTTTGGTGTTTGTTCAGGGCTGTTCCCGTTTTTAGTCTGTTATTTCTTTGTTTTATTTGTGTTAACAGTCCTTCAGGTTTCATTTGATTTTTGCAGTTCCTGCCTCTGATGTGTTCAGGTTATGACTCAAGTGTAGTATTTCTCTTCACATGGAAGTCTGTTCTCTGCTGCACTCTGGTGTTCTCCTTTTGTCAGTACATGTTCTTGTTGTGTAATCAATACAGGTGAGCCTCATTAGTTCAGCTGGTTATTTAAGGTCACATTTTGAGTTAGTCTTTGCTGGTCCATTGTTTGTTGCTGATGCTTCTCATGTCGTGGTGGTATGTACTCAACAAAATATAAACGCAACACTTTTGGTTTTGCTCCCATTTTGTATGAGATTAACTCAAAGATCTAAAACTTTTTCCACATACACAATATCACCATTTCCCTCAAATATGTTCACAAACCAGTCTAAATCTGTGATAGTGAGCACTTCTCCTTTGCTGAGATAATCCATCCCACCTCACAGGTGTGCCATACCAAGATGCTGATTAGACACCATGATTAGTGCACAGGTGTGCCTTAGACTGTCCACAATAAAAGGCCACTCTGAAAGGTGCAGTTTTGTTTTATTGGGGGGGGATACCAGTCAGTATCTGGTGTGACCACCATTTGCCTCATGCAGTGCAACACATCTCCTTCGCATCATCTGTGAAGAGACACCTCTCCAACGTGCCAAACGCCAGCGAATGTGAGCATTTGCCCACTCAAGTCGGTTACGACGATGAACTGGAGTCAGGTCGAGACCCCGATGAGGACGACGAGCATGCAGATGAGCTTCCCTGAGACGGTTTCTGACAGTTTGTGCAGAAATTCTTTGGTTATGCAAAACCGATTGTTTCAGCAGCTGTCCGAGTGGCTGGTCTCAGACGATCTTGGAGGTGAACATGCTGGATGTGGAGGTCCTGGGCTGGTGTGGTTACACGTGGTCTGCGGTTGTGAGGCTGGTTGGATGTACTGCCAAATTCTCTGAAACGCCTTTTGGAGACGGCTTATGGTAGAGAAATGAACATTCAATACACGAGCAACAGCTCTGGTTGACATTCCTGCTGTCAGCATGCCAATTGCACGCTCCCTCAAATCTTGCGACATCTGTGGCATTGTGCTGTGTGATAAAACTGCACCTTTCAGAGTGGCCTTTTATTGTGGGCAGTCTAAGGCACAGCTGTGCACTAATCATGGTGTCTAATCAGCATCTTGATATGGCACACCTGTGAGGTGGGATGGATTATCTCAGCAAAGGAGAAGTGCTCACTATCACAGATTTAGACTGGTTTGTCAACAATATTTGAGAGAAATGGTGATATTGTGTATGTGGAAAAAGTTTTAGATCTTTGAGTTCATCTCATACAAAATGGGAGCAAAACCAAAAGTGTTGCATTTATATTTTTGTTGAGTGTATATTATTGATCATTGAAATTCTTTAAGTTTGTTTGTTGATATGTTCAGGTCATTCCCTGGGGCTCAAAGCATATTTGGCTTTTGTTTGTACTTTGTTTTGACTGGGTTTTCCCTCACCCTGTGTTCAGGGTTATTTGTATTTTAGTTGTAACTTTCCTCACTCTTGCTGTTTTTTTGAAACCTCACCCCTATTTGGATAAAGCCTATTTTTGTTGAAGCCTTACCCACTCTTGCGTTTGTATATCGGGCTCATTGACTGTTTATTAAAACTTGGCAACTTTTTTGAACTCACTTCCAGTGTTTTGGCTGTCTTGCATTTGGGTTCTATTTTGTTAAATACCTGGCACTGAATCCTGACAGTGTGTTAGCGCCCATGGCATGGGCAACTTTTTTACATCTGTGATGGTGCCATCAATGCTGAAAGGTACATCCAGGTTTTGGAGCAACACATGCTGCCATCCAAGCAACGTCTTTTTCAGGGGCATCCCTACTTATTTCAACAAGACAATGCCAAGCCACATTCTGCACGTGTTACAACAGTGTGGCTTCATAGTAAGAGTGCGGGTACTAGACTGGCCTGCCTGCAGTCCAGACCTGTCGCCCATTGAAAATGTGTGGCACATTATGAAACACAAAATACGACAATGGAGACCCCGGACTGTTGAACAACTGAAGTCATACTTCAAGCAAAAATGGGAAAGAATTCCACCTACAAAGCTTCAACAATTAGCTTGAGTATTGTTAGAAGAAAAGGTGATGTAACACAGTGGTAAACATACCACTGTCCCACCTTTTTGAAATGTGATGCAGGTATCTGTTTTCAAAATGAGCAAATATATGCAAAAAACAAAGTTTATCAGTTTGAACATTTAATATCTTGTCTTTGTGGTGTATTCAATTCAATATAAGTTGAAGTGGCTTTGCAAATCATTGTATTCTGCTTTTATTTACATTTTACACAATGTCCCAACTTCATTGGAATTGGGGTTGTAACTACAGACTTCAATATATTGTTGGTTATTAACCAGAAAAAGAAATCCAAAAGTAGCTAAATTAGTAAAACAAAATGCCCAAGAAAAGGGTTAATAAAATTTAAAATTATTGTAATAAAAACAGAATCCTCACACTGTCTGTACAGAAGTCACATATATCATTGCCTGCAATGAAGATCGTGATCACTTTCCAGTCATTGCGGAAGTTAATACGCTGTGAAAGTAATAAGAGAAAGCGTACAGTTTTAACATAAGTGGGAAATAAATCTGAGACAAGCAGTAGAGTCTTTCTGGTTTACTATGATGGCCTTACCGTGTCGTTTTTCATTTTGTCCACAAGGCGGTGAACCTGTTCTACCAAATCACTGAAATCAGAATGGAGTTCTGGTGAGCTGAAGTTAATATATTCCAAAAGTGTGTAAGAGTAAAATCACTCAGCCAATCAATTAATCAAAAGCATTAGTGACTAAGAAAAATGAGTCAGCATTATGGCTAACCTAGCTTTAGCTCCCGCCGCAGCCTGGTTGAGGAAGGCCTTAGGATTGTCCCGACTGCCTTTTCCCTCTGAAAAGCCAGTCAGTGCAGGGTTGAACTCCTTCAGGATGTCTGCATGCCACACAATCAACGTACAGAAAAAACTATAACCAAGACTAAAACATGATACACAGTATTCCATGCATTTTCTACTCTGAATATACAAATCAGGGTCATACATACTTGGCAGAGTGGTGACAGTTGAAATGTTGGCATCACCACCAATACTGAAAATTACAGAAAGCCACCATGAACTCTTGAGTGCAAGAGTCAGAATTTGAACAAACTGGCTTTCTAAAGGTTATCGTACCTCCATGACAGTCCTCTATACTCTGTAATAACTAACAGAAGGCTGTCCACCTGTGCACCCACACCATTGCCTGACTGTAAAACATTTTATAAGAGTTAGTTAAATCAAGTAGAAATTAAAAGACCCAGAAAAAAAACATATTGGACCAGAAGTGTTGATGAGATTTGTGATGGTTGGTGGAATAATCTGTCATTATTATTGTTTGCATTTACTGTACTTCTTACTGTATGGTTGAGGCAACCCTCATAACCATACAGTAAGGAAAGGAAGCACCAAGACCATAAAGACTTGGGCCTTTATTCTCCTTCAAAAATATCTGCATCACTAGGCACCTCTGCCCAGTGGCCTCATGGTCACTTTCAAAGGCAGTGGAACCAGAGACATGAATGTCATTTCTGGAAATTTTGTGAGCCCACTCATTGACTCAGTGACTGACATCATTAATCCAGTGGTTACCCTGTTAATTACAGGGAACAATACAGATACCTTTGCTGTACTATACCACCGGACTGGCTACATCTCCAGTGGCAGGGTTTTACTGGCCAATCCATTGGTCAATTACAAACCACCAAATATCAGTCAGCTTGCAAAGGTGGAAAAACATCTAAGCGTGGGTGGGGATGGAACTGAACTTCCCAAGGTGGGTGGAGATACAGTTGTTCTGGCATTAACAATCTTTGTTTCCCTAACGACTGGAAGAAAGGACTTGAGAGGAAAGGGTGATCACTTGAATTGCAAAAATTGCAAGGATATTACACTGCTCTCAGTGCCAGATAAGGTACTTGCAAGGATCATTCTGAATAGGATTCAATCCCAGTGACTGGAGCAGTCTGGTCCATGCCCAAGAAGTCAACCATCAACTGCATCCTATCCCTAGTACTCACTGAATGCAATTTAAAAAAGAAAGAAAAGGAGCAGAAGTAACAAACTCACTGTGATGGAGTCGCCGAGTGCTGCCACCACCTTGATATCACAGGGTCTGAGTTCATGAACTTCACAGAAGAGCAACGTGCATTTGAGCCTGACTGGGATTATATTTTCCAAAGCAGTGTTATATGAAATAAAATCTCAAAATTATTTCTTTACCTGAATTTGGTACAGTAGGAGATGGACGGCGGTCTGTGCAAAGTATCTCGGTACCCATAACCTGAAAATATTGAATTGTGACCCTTTAATAATAATAATAATAATAATTTAAAGAAATATTCTTACAGGCTCAACCAATGTGAAAGCTTTGTTGAAAACTGTTTTGGCTCGATCAGGTGGGGAGTTATTATGCGTCCTCAGAAAAGGTCGTTCCTAACGATAATGGAAAAGAGACATAATGTGAACGTCAGTACTGAATGCTGCTGATATGTGAGATTACTTTATGACACAATGATCTCTTTCACAAAACAAAAAGCCATTGCACAGTCAGTTTTTACATTTACAAACCTAAAGTGTGCTTTGGGATGTCTCACCTCTGTGGGACACGGAATGGCGAGGACGTTGTTGTCCAAGACATCAGCTTGACTTGCCAGCGGTTGAAGCTGGAGCAGAATCAACACGACAGGTTAAGATTACTGGTTCAGATTTGGCCATGTAGTGCAGCCAATGACCTTGCAATGTCACACAGAACTGATTACATAATTCTACACATAAAGTGAAGAAGTCACTAGAAAGTTATGCCATATGTAATCTTGTAGAGTTAAACTTTATACCGCTTATCTAATCGCTCTTCAGAGTAATAAACATAAACTCTAATTGTTCAAGATTCAAGATTTCTTTATTTCACTTTGTGAAAGGTACAAAGTGGAGTGAAATTTTGTTGCCACTGTCTCCACGCAACTCAAAGATGAATAAAAATAAAATAGCAAATATGCTAAAAACAAAATAAAACAAAAACAGATGTACTATGCATATGCAAATTGCAGGGTGGAAAGATGTTAGCCCATGTAACCCCTTAATCCCCTAGTTGCTCCCAGTTTGTAGTGAATACCTTGTATGGCAC
The DNA here is from genome assembly GCF_902500255.1 of Thalassophryne amazonica. Classification (NCBI taxonomy): domain Eukaryota; kingdom Metazoa; phylum Chordata; class Actinopteri; order Batrachoidiformes; family Batrachoididae; genus Thalassophryne; species Thalassophryne amazonica. The sequence continues at coordinate 44,055,747 of NC_047121.1, forward strand.
CACCCTCACATTGGGATGAATGTGAGGCATTATTGTAAAGCGCTTTGAGCATCTGATGCAAATGGAAAAACGCTATATAAATGCAGTCCATTTACCATTTATTTAACCCACATAATTCCAACCACATGGCATATCTTTTGTGACAGGGCCATGGTAGGGTTCAAACACTAGATTGCTCATACTTGACACCAAGGATCTACCAGGTCAGCCAAAGGAGATTCCCCACTAGCCAAGCCAGTAGGAACATCTTTTCAATCTGGGCTTCGTCTTGTTATATAACGTTTTGTTTGTCATGTTAATTACTTGGCTCATTTTACAATTACACTGTAGTGTCAGAACAACATATGGATCAGAACAGAATGTTTCTGACATAAGAGCAAGGATGGATTATTGAACTGGCCCTAGAGCCCAAGCCAACCACTACTATGTTATCCACTCTGACTTGTTAATGGACTCCTAAAATAACACTAGTTATGTTTTGTGATATGCCTTATTAGAGTCCCTCAATCATATAAGTCGAGCTGTTATTCACCTTGATACCTGAAGGGGGCCCCACAATCAAATAACGTGGTATGTTATTTTCATGTCTTAATAAGGCCCCTCACTCATATACCACAGGTTATGATATTCACCCACTGACAATATGCAGTATTGTTATCTATGTTTGGTTTCCATTTTTTATTCAGAACTTACCATGTTTGTCCACAGCTGAACAGCTAGTTGGTTTAAGTCAAACAACTCACTGTTCTACAGAGACAAATGTGGGCTGTGTTAGCTCTACAATAGCCATTTCAAGCAAATATTAGTATTTATTTGAAAGCTATTAGTTATAATATTGTTAATAACAGATGTTTAAAAAAAATAATTGTTCTTTACTTACAGATTCTGAGATGTGACTGAGGACAAGTGGTGCAGGCTGCACCACGGCAGTAAAGTCTGCATTTTGACTTGGCCACTTTGGATTTTCTAAAGAATGACTTAGAGAGTCCTAAAATAAACAAATAAATAAATATATGAAAAAGCAACATTTTTAAGCAAGCAGCCAGCTGTGGCTGAAACAAACACAAACCGTGAGAATGTGTATCTTAGGTTACCTGCAGTGTTTTTAGAAGAATGGCTTTATGTAGTCTTCCGTCTTTGCTTTCATCACTCATACAAGAACACTGGCTACAGAATAAGTAAATAAATAAAGGAAGAAAGACATTATAAGTAAATTGCCCGTAAAGGCAAGGGACACAACTCTAAGTTGATTTTTGGCTGTCAGCCCATCTTATTTTTGCCAAGTGTTTACTTCTCAAATGAACAAACAGTGGAGACCTTGCTGCACAATTGAGTAGCTTTTGTCACCATCTAGTGGGCAATGTGAGCATTTCATTGCTTCTGGTACATTTACTACTTACAGTAAAACCCAAAATTCAGTTTAAAAAAAAAAAAGGAAAAAAGACATTTTTAAATATCAGAAATGCATGGGTTTTTGTTTTGTTTTTGTTTGTTTTTTTTTGGGGGGGGGGGGGGGGGCAGGCAGAGGTTTGGCCTCCCAGAACTTATTCAAAATTTAGATTTTGAGAGTTTTACATTTGAGTTTTGGGACGCAGAAGGTTTTGTCCTACGGACAGACAGAAAGGACGGTAGGACAGCAATTTCTCTTAACAAGCACAACTTACAGCTGCAAATAATTAAAAAAAAAAATCCTTTTAACCATCAGCTGAATCACAACTGGAATTTACACAAATTTATAATTTATCATTTCTGGCCAGACATCAAGATTAGAAAGTTTCTCAAGAATTGCATCTGACTGGAGGACTTGTAAACATGAATACAAGTGGGATCTCAAATTGTGGGAGTTCTTCTGCAAGCACAAATTGAAAGTTGCTGAGGTAATAGTGTCCATGCGTGCATACCACATTCCCTTTAACAGTCAGCAATTGAATCATAGCACTATACAGTAGGTTTCAGGCACAGTTACTGCACCTAAAACCTTCAATCTTAAATTAAAGGTGATGGCCAAGTGGTTAGTGCACTTGTTTTCAGTACAGAAGGTTTCTGGTTCAACCCCCACCCCAATCTCCATGTAATGTAGAGTTGTGTCAGGAAGGCGACCTGGTGTAAAACTTCCAATTCAACACGCTAATCCATCTGGGATTTGCTGTGGCAACCCTGAGTGATAAACAAGGGAGAGCTAAAGAGACTTACTTACTATAATTTGAGCAATGTCTGCTGCCCTTGCAACTCCTGCTTCCTTTGGCTGACTTCCCAGCCAAATTACTATTTGGCTAAATTACTATTTATTATAATTATTGCTATTTTACTATTTCTAACCCTAACCATAATCTAACCTCTTCCTAACCCTAACTATAACACCCACAGATCCCTCCCTCCACATCATCCACATTTTGTGATACCTTCACAAAATGAATTTGTACTTCCTTCACAAAAATGTGACGCTTTTTGTGACCGTATCACAAACGAATAGATTAATTTACTTTTTGTGATGGCGTCAGGAAATGGCATGAGACTGGGTTGGACTTTCACCAAACTTAATATGCAGATGATGGTCAACATCAAATTTGCCTTTAAAGGGGCTGTTCTGATAAATGTCACTGGGGTCAAAATTTTGATTTGTACCAAACTTGGCACACATATGGAGGTGTGTTCTAGAATTCTCATGCAAGGTCAATTTTGCCAAAGGTCAATCACTGGGCCCTTGTCTGACTGTCTTTTTGTTGGCCTACTCCTCCCAGGGAATTTTCCAGATTTCTCCCAAACTTGCCATGTCATTGAAATCTGACCATGAAATTTCCCTTAAAGAATTCACTTTGGTAAAGGTCGAGGTGAAGGAATTTAATTTTCAACCTGATGTGGAGAAAATGGTGCACACATAATTGCCTTCAAAAATAATTTTTTTGGGGGGGGATATTAAACTGCATAATTCTTTTTTGGTGGGGTCCTAAAAAGAAATTGGATTTGATCATGTTTGTGCAATAATTTTATTCTTGATTGATCATATGCAGTTGTCTTTATATTGCCACATGTCAAGAAGTGTGCCTATAATGAAAAAAAAATTCCTTGCATTGTCTTTACCTTCATTTTTTTTAAAGGCAGGGGTGGTGGCCAAGTGGTTAGGGTTAACCCTAACCCTAGTTTGGTTTCAGTGTAGAAGGTTCAACCCCCACCCATGCAATGTAGAGTTGTGTCAGGAAAGCCATCACGCATAAAACTTGTGCCAAATTAACATGCAGATCCACCTCAGATCTGCTGTGAAAACAAGGGAGCAGCCGAAGGAGCTTACTACTAGTTAAATTAAAATAGTAATGGAGAATTAAAAAAAAAAATCTAATGCTACATTGTTATAAAAATTGTAAAACTTTTACACAATATTGTCTGTCAAATGGAAGATTTTTGTTTCTTCAAAATACAAGACCAATTGTTTTTGTTGTTGTTTAGAACAGGTGATATTGTGAGGTTTTTAACCATCTAAAATTCAAAACACTTACTTTCCCTTGTGATGAGATTCGCTCCAGACCACAATATGAACAAGGGCACAATGCACCTGAAAACATTTGCAACATGTGGCACACAGAATTGCCATAGAATTATTATTTATTGATTTATTTATGGCAAAAGTCATATTTGTCAAAAAGCACTTTACCTTTTTCTGTAGTATTTGTAGAGCTTCTTCCACTTCCTGCACTGCAGCTTTAACATCTGATGCAACCTGCCACTCAACCAGTTATACTCCCTTAATATTCTTTTGTTGTATTTGTGATACTGACCGAAATTTTGTTACAAGACAAGGAATCTCACATTTGGTGAACAGGCACACATGGTATCTGCTGGGACGAACAGCAACATGAGCTTCCAGTCTGAAATCTAGAGTGTAACAATTGTCAAGTTACTATTACACTTGAGACAGGTGTTCTTATATTCTGAGTTTCAGTAATCACCTATATAATTTACACTGCCCACCCCCCATTTCTTCATTACCATGTTTTATATACCACGTTTTGGTTTTGCCCAAACAAAAGCAAATATTTTCCTGCTTATTGTATTGGTATAATAATAATGATGATAATAATACAGTTTGCAATAGCATCACAGCTTAGAGTCTTACTTTGCACTCTTGATTATAGGGTGGTTTGTTGGTTATGATGATCAGAACTAGTTTAAAACCTGATTTAAAAAAAAAAACCTTATATCCTTACATTTTGCCTTGCTGAAATCAAACAATTCATTTTCAGAGTCAAGTGCAGGGGTGGTGAAAAGGGGTTAGTGCACTTAGTTTCAGTGTGGCAGGATCCCGGTTCAAGCCCCACTTCTGCCACATTTATTCAAGTAATGTGGAATTGTGTCAGGAGAGGCACCCAGCATAAAACCTGTGCCAATTCAACATGCAGATTCACCTTGGATTTGATGTGGTGACCCTGAGTGCAAACAAGGGAGTAGCTGAAAGGATTTATTGTCCAAGTCAAATCTGGGAGCTTTGAGTCCTGGCTAGCAATAACCTAGGCAGACAACCTATCCATTCCTACATCTCTGCCACAGCCAGGTAAAATGTGGGCGTCGCCTTGGCCTTCTCCAACTGCTGGAGTCCTTTGTATTATCCTTGGGTTAATTGTACCATAAAGAAAAATGTGAGATTTAATACATTTACATTATTGATTTTAAGAGTTTAACATTCATACTAGCGTGTGTGTGTGAAGGAGAGACGTGTTTGCCAAGCAGTGACCGAAGACAATGGCTGGATATCTCTGTTGCAAGGTCTACCCTGAGGATCATTGGAAGTCATTGTAATGACTTTGTGTCAAATGAAAGGTTACTTAGAGACTCTAATGGGGTATACTTTTGATTTTGATCATGTTGTGCATTTTTGTAGACATAATCCAGTGCACAGGTGCCTTGGTGCTGAGGACCCCAGCAACTGGGAAAGGCCAATGAAGATGCCCATTGGCTACTTTCAGGAGGTGGGGATGGACCAGTGATCTGCCATGGTGGTTGCCATCCAGAACCGTGGGTGGTTCCATAGCATGATGGATGCGTTGATAAGCAGCACTAGGTGCATGCTCCCAGATGTGAGTTGTGTTTGAATATCGGTTGGGGTCAAGGGCATATTGCACCTTGGTGGAAGGATGTGAGTTACTGAGTACACTGAAAAAAGTGAAACTTGGTCCAACTTTGAAACTTTACTGTAATTTGTTATACCTAAATTTATAACTTTTATTCTATTCAATTTATATAGCACCAAATTTTCAACATAAGTGACCCCAAGACCGTTCACAAGAGTAAGGACATTGTAACTTGGATTATAGGAAAAAACCTCACACAGACCAGACTCAGAGGGATGACCATCTACGTCTGCCATACTACCAATCACAAAAATTAATAAATACACCACAAAAAATAAAATAATACAGCAATGAAATAATGCATTAATCTTGCATGGTCAAGGGGTTGGAACTTGCGTTGGCTGATATGCACTTGACATATTTAAGTTACATTTGATAAATTACCAACATAATGCTCTGCACAACACTAATGTAACAGTATGACAATCTCAAATAATAAATTATTTAAAACATAGAAAACCTCAATGTGACTGATGAAATACAAGATAGATAAAAACGTAATGATCGTCAAATATACCTGATGTGAAAAGGATAAAGACAATTCTTCAGCTTCTTCCAACAAACTCCTGCAACACATACACTAAGATATAAAACACCTGCAGGAATCAGCTCCAACATTTACGTACAAGACTTTGCCACGTGCATGTTACCTGGGCTGTGTAAATGGCAGATCCACATATTTACAGACGATGTCAGAATTAAACATGGACAGCAGTTCTATTTAAAACACACAAATGTCAGACTTCTGTAAATTTTCATCATGGCTTGTCTACAACGCATTCAGTTCATTACGTGTAACTAACTGCTGTCATAAAAAGCGAAGCTAGTAAAAGCTCTAATTCACACAGTGGTTATGGGAACCGAAGGTCAACAATCTGTGTTTATGGTGCACACGCTTATCTTTGACCACAAGACTATCGTGATTTTAAATTTTACTTTCAGTGTTGGTTCAGTTATTTCCTGCAACAAAGTGGTGATTTGAAGTAAAGTCTCTAAATTGCAAACAATGAATAAACCAAACCATAAAAGATTTGTAATTAGTTTGAAAGAGCAAGATTCCAAAAATTATAAAAAGAAAGAAGCTTGAAACAGGCATGAATCTGAGCTAAAATATGTTTTAAAATTTAAGGGACTGAACGTGCCAGTGCTCAGCTGCAGCGAGGATTTTTGTTTTTATAAATTGAAAACTCATACATGCCATCACCTGCTCACACAATACTACGAATCAAGTAACAACTCAGGAATCATCATAAATGATAAAGAAGCAAGAAACTAACAATAACTGACTTACCAACTATTCTACTGACCAGTCTGGATGGTTCAGCACTGATGGCAAAGACAGATGTTGTAAGACAAACTATGAGCTGTTTAAAATACTTTCAAGGAGTAAATATTACATGCTGTGTTGGCACACTGAAGTACTACCTCAGTATGTTTTGCCATTACCTGTGTGAGAATAGCAATCCCAAGGTATAAACCGCAGAGATGTCAGCAGGTCTGAGAGTGTGAACTGGTGGAGATAAAATGAAGACAGGTAATGGTCAACAATGCAATAATATAACATTTAGTGGCATATAACAGTTGTATTACACATGAGTCTCTGGTTGGATGCCAGACTGACAAAATAAATGCTGATTGGAGAAGTGAAAGAACAGTGCTGTCAAAGAATGAAAACCTTTCTTTCAACTTTGAAAAGAAATGTTCAGTCAGATGGAAATTAATTAAGTGCTGAAAGTAGCACTGTTGGTGTCTGCAGTGAAGGATGTTCTGCCATGACATCTTGCAAAAGTTACATTTTGCAGGACCAAATCAAAGTTTCTCTCCTCGGCCACTCCTCTCCAACCCTTCTTCCTCCACCTTCCCTCCTCTGCATCAAGCAGAATGAATGGCAATTAGAGCCTTTTAACAGGTTGAACGGCTCTTTGTGAGGGTAAAGTCAGATGGTTGTTGATTCTAGTCCATCATGTCCTTAGTTGGAGGTATTTTTAGCCTCTGGATATGATTGATTTTTATTTTTTTTTGGAGGAATTTAAAAAAACAAACAAACAAAAAAAACCTAAAAATCACATTCTCCTCTATCTTGGAAAAAATTCAACAATGATGGAATGAAAAATGCAAACTGCTGTCTCTTTATAAATGTGGAGAGGGGCAAGGTAGGACTACCATGTACTAAATATGCACATACATTTAGACCGGAAACAGAAAATAAGGATAAAAGCTCAGCTGGCAACACACACAGAGGGAGTATTTCTTGATTCTTTGCAGAAATTGCCAGTACTCCACTAAATCCTTACATAGAAATAGTTGATGGCTGTTATATTAAAGCATTTAGAGCACTTGTAAATTTTACACATATCTATTGCCAACAGTCATATTATCAGTCACAGGGATTCTGTCAAATATGGATAAAAGCATTACTACTGCACAGAACAGACATAATTTGTAGTCACTCAAATTCATGAAAACACATTAAAAAGGAAAAAAGAAAATAAAACTACCAACCTGATGAGGCTGGTGATGAGGGAGCAAGCTGAGGGCAAACAACTGGCATGTACACATCTGTCTGAAATGGGGGTAAGAACATTCTCAGGTTGGCAATAAAATAATTATTCAAATGAATATGCATTTGACACATTGTATAATTTGCAAAAAAACCCAACAAAACTATACTCTGTAAATGTAGCTGACATACTGTACCTTTTCTGATAGTCCATTCTTTTGTAAATTATTATTGACAGCATCTATTAATTTGAAAAAAATAAATAAATAAATAAGTGACTTTACAAAGCTGGCTGGTGAAATCTGAAAAAAACTGACAGGTAGGAATTAAGTGACACAAAGGGTACAGAAGCATTGGCTGGTTTGATTCCTGGATGCAGATGGTTTATTGAATAAAACATACCCTCGGTGCACATGGCCCACTTTGATCCCACACCAATTTAGCACAACGATGGAGATAATACATGAAGTATTTATATTGAAGTCATTTTTCAAAAGTTTTTAAAAATTTTTTACAGAATGCATTGTTTCTGAGTTGCTTACTGTATCTCACCATGCATTCAGTATTTACAGTAAAAATCCAAATGTTTTAGACACCATAGTGTTTTCACAGAAATATAGCTGTTGACTGATTTTGTTTCTTCCTAATAATAATAATAAAGCTACAAACCTTTAAAAATATCGTAATTTCTTTGTAGGTGTACTGTCCAGTACATGATAACACAAAAACAGCAACAGATGATCACTCAATAATAAAATGACTGGAAAAGAAATCTAATTAAATACAACCTGATTTTCTTATGAATTGCAAACCACCTTTACCTGTAAACTGAGAGCAGGATCTGAGTAGGGCTGCAAGAGTCAGCAGTGTACATCTATTCATGATGTGGTGAGATACAAAGTGCCTGCCACACTGAGCGGTTTGTCTAATGCCCTCCTTATCCTCGACCTCAGAGAAAGAATGACTGTACTGACTGTAAAAGTACACTGTGTCTGTAAAGGGTGGGGAGAAGGTCTCCGAAGAAGACAAAGTTCGAAAAAGCAAGAAAATCAATCATTTTAAATGAAAACACTTACCTGCGCCGTTTCGTCTCTGTGCTTTGTGTTTATTTTATTTGCAGTGGTTTATCTGCAGCGATCAGATAAATAAATAGTTGTTTCTCTTCCTCTCAGTGATCTTTTGTTTTGTTGTTTTTTTTTGTTTTTTGGAGAGCCTCTGTGTCATTTCAACATATTCCATGTCAGTCTACCAAAACTCCCTGCCACAACTCAATAACTGCTTAATGGTAATTTTTATGATTTTAAATACATGATGCTACATTGATTATTTTTTGCTAACAATTGCACTTAGTCCTGTGAAAGACTGGCGTCCTGTCCAGGGTGTACCCCACTTCATGCCCTGTGACTGCTGGGATAGGCTCCAGCCCACCTGTGACCCTTAACTGGAGCAAGTGGGCATTGAAAATGGATGGATGGATGGATGGAATTACACTTAAATATGGTGGTTAAACATCTTCAAATGGCCAGTGTCATCTGGGGCATTAAAGATAAAGCTCAACTTTATTTATCCCGAAGGAAATTATAATGGTGTACATGAACAGCTGTAGTGAAACTCCCAGTTTAATGCTATACTGTCATTTCTCTGGAGATAACTCCTGGTCCGATGCTCCTCATGGTTAGGTGGCAACTTTCTGAAACAATTTTTTTTTATTATTATTATTATTATGGAGAAACACATTTACTCGTACATGTTGCAAGAAAGCATTTCTGCAAACCAACACACAAGTGATGGTACACTCCCAACAGATGACTCTGCTGCACTGTCCCCCTGGGGTGGATACTTTGAAATGCCTCGTTTTAGACTCCTGTGACATACGTCATAGAGGTCCTGCTTGCACTGAGCAGATCTACATTGCTGCAGCACAGCCACACAGCCTGTGGGAGTTAAAGAAGGAAGACAGCACACTTGAGCATCGAAAACAATAGGAACAGAAACATGTTCACAGAGCATTACAGGTGTGAAAATGAATGGACAGGTGCTGCATTTCTGCCTAAACATTTTTTTTTTGTCTCAAGACACCTGGTAACCTTCGCCAACTTTCCAAAAAAGTGGATCACATGGCCTGTTTGACAGATGAAAGTGACAGAATGTCCTACTTTCACATCACATTTTGGGTTTTAAAGAGTTTACACATTACAGCACAGTGTAATATGACACGTAGAATAATAAAATAAAACAATATTTGTATCAATAGGTGGAATATAGGTACAGATTTAAAAGAAATATAAACGTAATTGAAAAGTATTTCTCATTTCACCATTCTACAGCTGCTCCATTTGTGAAAGTGACTCAGAGTATGTGGACACAGTGATAGTAACCAGAGTGATTTTCCAGGGAAATGAATATATGTCTGGTTCATAATAAAACTCATTTGAGTGTAAAAATTCAAATAATTATTTATTCATTTCAATCTTTTTGAGAGAATTTTTTGGCATTACAGTAACAACATTTTAAAATGACCAATTATTAAACATTATTTTGAATTCCCTGCTTTCCACCTTATGGGTGCTTACTCTGTACACATCATAAGACATTTTTTTTAAACCTGTGATGATAAATGCACTCACTGAAGGTTAATATAATACTATATGGTTGCATAATTACAGTAATTGCACCACAGAAGCAATCAGCAATGCAATAAAATCATGATGGTAGGTTTTGGAGATAGGGAGATAAGATATGATTAGACTGCTGCATTTTTTGTTAGTCTGTCCTTTGATTCGCTTTGCAGGTTATCGAATGCTCAGAATCATTAAAATGGAAAACAGCAAGTTATCATCAAATTACAGAGATGTAAAATCGTTATGTTTATGACAGCATTTGCAAAACTGTCTTCAAATGATGGTACATTAAACAAATAAATGGAATTCACTGGAGAGTTGAGACTACACTGAATGAGTTAAGCAGACATATAAACTCATTATTCTCACAGGAGTGGTGGCCAAGTGGTTAGTGCACTAGGTTTCAGGGCAGAAGGTTCCTGGTTAATATGGAGTTGCATCAGGAATGGCATTTGGTGGAAAACTTGTGCCAAAACAGCATGTAGATCCACATAGCTAAGCTGAAGGGGCTTAGCTATAAACTCAATATTCTGCCAAGTTACACATTACTCAATATTACTGAACATATCTCAAATGCATAAAATATTGATATAATTTCTCATTTGTAACGAAACTTCAAGATCTTATTCCCCAGACAGGGTGGTGCCCTTTCCCCAGATCAGATCAGTGTCATCACTGATGGGGAGGCTTTTCTTACAGGCAGTGGAGCTTCTACATATGCATAGAACTGGGGGATTTCGTATGTTTAATTTGAAATCCCACCCATATTTATCTATAGGTGGCTCAAGTCAGGTCAGGTCTGCACATTGCTGCATTCACACTATGGAACCACCTTAAGTCTTGGATGGCAACCATCCAGGCAGACAACCGGTCCCACCCCACTTCTTCAAAGTAGCCATCTATCTACCACAGCCAGGTGAAACATGGGCAACTTCATAACTGCACAAACTCTTTGCAGGCCTTGCTCGACCCCAAAAGCCGAATAGTCAGAGACTTGAATATTGCTAAAGATATAAGTGAACGATGATAGAAAGTAATTTACACAATACACAATATGACCCATACAACGGCTCATTAAAACAGTATTTTATGCTCTCATCTGCTGTTGGCAGGATTCACATCGCTGATGGGTATCTAAGGTTTTATTTCTGATGGCAAACTTCTTCTTTGAAATATCTGTAATTACATTTTGACTGGTTAAATTGTTTTACGTTTTAAATTCAAATTGTCTTAATTAATTGTTTTAATTTCAACGTGAGTCGTCACGTTGAAATTAAAAATAGTCAAACTGCTTATAAAAATACTATATAAAAGGTAACGTATGTCGATGCTTGTTACATGTTTTTGCTGACACCTACTGGAACACCCGTGGCACAGCAGCTACTGCTACGTCACGACCGGATGTTGATATTGGAGCGCAACGTCGCAGACAGGAACAGCTGAAACAGAACAACAAAGCAAAGCATCGACGACCACGACGGAACAAACGGATAATATACGTCTAAAATATAACCGGGTGGTGACGTATAACGTCGGTGACATCAACGCTGGTGGTGATATTTATTGCCGTAAAGTCAAATTTGAAAAGGTAGGAAGACGGTTATGTAGAAATAGGCAAGAGACGCGTTTTGTTTTTGTGGTTCTCGGTGTTAGCTAAGCGGCTAAAGGAGCGTTAGCTTCTTTTAACTTACTGAATATTTTATGAGGCTGAACAAAAATGCGAGGGAAAGTCAGATTTCAGTGTCGGCTTGGCAAAATATCTAGTACCTTTTTAAAGTTCTTCATGCCGACGTTCAGTGAACTCCTTTAAGGTGCAATCTGTAAGTCAGCAGTTTTCATGAGTGAGTTGTGAGCAGCTACAGTGGGGCCCAGAAATATTTGGACAGGCAAAGTTGGTATTTTTAGCCTTAGAACATACATAGCGGTCGGTGAATATTTGCTCAAAGTTCAAATTTCCAGCTTTAATTTAAATGCTCACAGCTAAATTACTTTAATCCAGTTTAAGGTGGAGGAATGTGTAGTAACACTGGGCAAATCCCTTTTGAGTACCAGTTCTGAGTTAGTCCTTTATCACTTATATATATGTGTGTGTGTGTGTGTATATGTGTGTGTATATGTCATACAAAGTAGTGAAATAGACTTTGTCTATAGTTCATTTCAAGTGCTGTATTTGGAATCTTTGCTCATATTATTATATATTAAATTCAAATAGCTGTAGTTCCCAATGATGTAAATCCAAAACTAACCCCATGGCTTGATCACGTTCTGTTGTCCCACTCTGATCTTTATTGTTTGATTTATCTTTTCAGGGTTCCTACAGATCTTTAAAAAGTCTTACAAGGTATTTGTTAGTCTAAAAATATGGCCTTTGTCGATTATTAAAATGCCTTAAATCAGTCTTTCAAAAGTCTTAAAAATACCAACACCAGGGAAGTAAGGCTTTAATGTTTTCTTTTGATGTTGTAATTAAAAATATTAAAACATGGCAGTACTTGTTTTTGTTTTATTTTTTTATAATTCATTGAAAGCCATTCATAACACTACCCAACACTTGTTTTCCTGTTGCATACGAAAGCAATTTGTATACACTTGCAGGGCACAAAAACAATCAGAACTTCAACAGGATTGGTGTGCATACAGTCAACACATTCTTCAAAAACCCAGTGGTATCCTGGGTATTAATACCCAGATAAGTATCTGGACATCCACACTGTTCAAGTATTATGAGCTTGTCTTTATCAGGGATCTCAAGTGTTCTAAGCGGTTTGTGATATAGGGTTGCATATCGAGAACCGGTTCTTTTCGGGTATCGTTAAGAAGTGATTCGTTCTACTGATATCAGTAATCTACTGATATCAGTAATCTTTTTGCTTAACGATTCCCTTACTGGTCCTTCAGGGTGGCCGTTGTTTTTGAGGCTGTTTGCCGGGAAAATGATCATTTCTCTATGTTGATTGCAGACTCTGCAGCGGCTCTGTAATCAACCGCTTCTGCAGCACAACTCCACTTTGAAGCATGAACCAATGAAGCAGTGCTTCGATCCGCTGGCTCATTGTTTTTTTGATTCACTGCTCTTCAGAAGCAGCAAGGGCTTCTTAACCCCCCTCAAAGCCATTAAAATAGGTCAGTCGTGAGTCACCTTTGTGTGGATTAAAGTCACTAACTGGGACTCTTGTCTTGTTGCAGTCAAGAAACGAGAATCGTCCTCCGTTCCGTTGGCACAGCTCCAAACACTATATGTCTCTCTACCAAGACAGATTCCGGTCGGAATTAATAACTTCAAAACTAATTGCCGCTTCAAATAAAATGACACCGTTTTCCAAACGCTGTAATACAGACAATAAACTACAATCAACTAAAATGTTTTGTTTTTTTTTTGTCCTCCAAAAATGAGACGTCCTGCATTCTTTATGAATTACATCCTGACGTGCAGCACAGTCAGCTGCAAGAGCTCAGCTCAGACATATGGAAAGACATTCATGCCAGTAATGTCTGAAAGGAAATGCTTTTGACAAAAACTATAGATTTTGTTTATTTCGATTTATGTCCAGAGATCAAGGATCCACCATGTAGAGTTTATTATGTCCAGTGACCGATTTTCATATTTATTTACTTTAAGACTCAAAAAATGTTGACATAGAAAATCTGTAAAGCCTACTTTTAGTACACAGAAAATTCACAAGAGGTATCGATAAGGGAATCGATAAGGAATCGGATTGATAAGCGGAATTGATAATGGTATCGATATTGATAAAATCTTATCAATACCCATCCCTATTGTGATATTTTGTACTTTGTTAAACTGTTTTTGGTCCAAAACCTATTTCATGTAACTTTATTAAGATAAATATTTTCCTTTTAAATGAGACTCGGTTCTTATTTCAGTCATTCCCAGAGAAGCAAAAAAAGATGGGACGTATCTTTTTGGACCACATTGGAGGAACACGCCTCTTCTCCTGCGCCAACTGCGACACCATCCTGACAAATCGGTCTGAGCTCATCTCCACGCGCTTCACAGGAGCAACAGGAAGAGCATTTCTCTTCAACAAGGTCAACAGCAATGTTACACAACTGGATTTACTCCCATTTCAAATGAGCTGTTTGCAGCGGGCGATTAATGTTTTGCGTACGTTGTGTTTTCACCTCACAGGTGGTGAACCTGCAGTACAGTGAAGTGCAGGACAGAGTGATGCTTACCGGCCGGCACATGGTGAGGGACGTCAGCTGCAAGAACTGCAACAGCAAGCTGGGCTGGATATACGAGTTCGCTACCGAAGATAGCCAGCGGTACAAGGAGGGACGCGTTATCCTGGAGAGGGCGCTGGTGAGGGAGAGCGAGGGCTTTGAAGAACATGTCCCCTCCGACAACTCATGAGCTCCTAATATTGGAATAATGAGTGTGGGAAACCTCACGCCCATGCCCTCCTTACTCTCTGTAATTCCCCACCTTGCCGCTGCACCACTCACCACCATCTGCAGACTTTATGGTCAATAACGTTTCGGCCTCACCTCCTCAAGTGCACGTCTCTGGCGTGCGACCTTAGACCTCTGCTGATTACACAAATGGTCTGCTGGATCTGTTTTCACTGAATTAAAGCTTTCCCTAAATATTTCCTAATGTGTCATACTCTGCACCCTTTGAAACAACTGGGGGTGCATATAGGGAGTTATACCATAGCTTGTTGAAGTGTCCATGCACAGTCGCATGGAATTTCCAACACTGCTGCACAAGCCATGCACGGCATTTATTATGAAAGATTCGCATGATAATACAAGCGGTCAGTTGTAGGAAAAACTCAGCATCTGGTTGTTCAGTTTGTTTAATTAACGGAGCTGAAAACAATTCAGCATCCAGACGTGGGAGTAACAACAAGGCCCATCTAATCGGCACTGCTTCACCTAGGTAAACCCACGGAGATGTTGTGCTGTACGTCCATGTTGTGAGCTTTGTGTCAGTGTATTTGTTGCTAACAACTGGATGCAGTTGAGACCACAATGGGTATCTCAGTTCCTTTTTCTTAGCTGGTAGTAAAATGAATGTATTAGTGTTTAAAATCTTATGTTCTCATCCAGACGTTACACTATGGAAGACACAGATTGATGTCATATCGAAGTATTCATTTTTGTATTTGGTGGTGATTCTATTTCCTTACCACTCGCATGTTGTACAGTTATTTTGATTCATATGACATTATTGAAATGTACACAAAGTGGCTTCAGTATCTCACTGCTATAGTTAATGGGGGAAGCAGTGACGTTTAGTTTTATTTTGTCTGGTCATTCTGTCTGTTTCCATGGTTGCGTTGCCTGATTGAGGCACACCAGGTAAAATATCAGCAGTGCAGGCTTTTAGCTGTCTGTTTTCACTGTGGAGAGGGAGGACTGTGGATGTGGGTCAAACAAAAAATGTATTCCAGCCCAGCTTGTGTTTATGAATTCTCATTTCACTGGTGAGGTAATCTCCTAGTTTTTAAGTACATTTAGTAAATTGACCATCCCTTTAAAAAAAAAAAATCCTAGGTTTAAAATGTATTTGATTTTATGATGACCTGTTATAGTCTTGCCCAGCATTATTAGCACCCCTGAAATTTAACTACAGACCTTCAAGTATACTCAACAATAAATGTGATTGAACAAATTTTTTATCATCTGCATAATTAATAAAATAGCCAAAGTTATTGGATACAACAAAATGCTTTCATATACTGAACTTAAAGGGTTTTGGCACCTTTTGATGAACTTACAGTAAATCATCACTTTAACAGCCAGTTTTTAGAACATTTCTAAGTCACTGAATACATCTTAAGACTTCATTTACAGCAGTCATTAAGAAATACTGTTTGGTAAATTTGACTATAGTAACAAATTTTCAAACATGTAATGACTGTCCAAGGAGACTAATGAGAGAAGCCAACAAGATGCCCATAACTGTTAGTGAGTCGAAGGTTATTGGAGAAATTCTGGTGGCAGTCTTGTTTGTTGCATCATCAGTTATATTTTCATAGTGGAATAGAACATAGGATTTTAAAACAAGATAGAAATCATAAAATCTAGGCTCAAGTCTTGTGCCATCCGCTAAATTAGAATTTTTGTCCCTCCCTGTTCCCCTTCACACTGAAGATTTACAACTACTGATGCAACAGATAAAAGTTGCTGTATGCCCAGTTGCAGCTACAAAAGCCTATAATTTGTACAGAGTTGGCTTGGATGGGTGGCTTCCCTCAATAGTCTCTTCATATAATCACTCAGTTTTTGTGAAATCTGTACTCTTGACAGATTTACTGTAGACTACCAGCCTGTTTGTTTATTAATAATTGTCAGTGAAATCCAGGATGTAGTCAGTGATTTGGAAATGTTCACATATCCATTCATTGAGACTGGCTGTAAAAGTGATGATTTCTTATAACTGCATCAAAGGGAGTTAGTAATTGTCACATGTACATGTTATGTATTTCAGGACAAGTACTTTATTTTGTTCTGTTCAGTAACTGGATATTTTATTAAATATTCTCATTATACAAGATTGGTTCATTTGCATTTACTTTTGAAGATATTTTAAATCCTGCACTTAAAATTTGGGGGTGCCACTGATGAGCATTAGCACAACACATTTAAGCAAGCTTTAGTGTTTTCAAAGTCAAACTCAGCCTCCATCAGTGTCCAGAGTTCCATGAAAAGAAAGCAGTTATGTGTAAGTTTCAGAATGGTCCGAGCTTCACTTGGGCAACTCAGCTCCTGTTCATTGCCATGTACAACGGTGTGCAAAATATTTGGACTTATTTCTGCAAATACACAGGTTTTGCAAGATACTGATCTGAATCCCTACAGTCAACGATCATAACTGAACTTATGTTATAATGCTAGATAGACTTGCTGTGCTTATTTGCTTTACTCTTAATGTTTTGCTGAGTGTTACTTTTACATTTATCTTATTGTATAGTTTCTTGATTGGAGTTTGAAAAAAATATTGTTTGGCTATTTGCTGGGTTTTCTCTGGTGTGATTTCTAAATAAAGATTTGGTGTGACTGGGCTAAATTCTGGGGTGTGTCTTTTTACAGATGAAGCTACAAGACATTACATTTGGTTTTCTGTTTTCCACAAATACAATAAGTACTTGATTGTTTTTTTTTTTAAATTGTTCCAATTCACATAGTAATTCACCTGTGGGGGCAGCAGAGTGCCTTAGTGGTTAGCACTGTTGGCTCACAGAAAGGTCGTGGGATTGCATCCCGCATGGTCCTTTCTGTGTGGAGTCTGCATGGGTTCCCTCTGGATGCTCTGGCTTCCTCCTACTTACAAAGGTATACATGTTAGATGAAGTGATGATGCTAACTTGCATTTCTTGTCATTCAGTTTCAGTATCTGCCTTTCAAATGTGCAGTCTCTGGAACTTTGACTTTTAAGAGCTTTGGGGATTCCAATAAAACTGAAAGAATGAAAGTCCATGTCTTCAGGCTCCTGGTGCCTCCCGTCTACGGTTGACTCCTGGATGCAACTAAGGCGATGGTTGGATGTACTAACCCCCCACCCCCATCCCTCCCCCAACTATTATTCAGTCATGCTTTGTGATACACTTTATATTCAGAATGTACACACTGCTAACACAGACAGGTAAATACATAAATATACTATCAGTCCAACAAATCATTCAGACATACTTCAAGAATGGTTGATTGACAGGAGAATTCATACTTACAATGTATTTATATTGTGTTGGTAGCATATTATGACATGTATGCATGTCATTTAATGTAGATTTGCAAGCACTGCATTTTTTATAATGGCAGAAAATGTGATGGTAGACAAAAGCTTGCTTTGAGTTTATTTAAAAAGATGCAAGCAAGTCCGGCTTTAGACCTCTAGGTGGCAGCAGAATACTCCTGAAATAAGATCTCTGAGGGCATGCTCTTTCAGTTCTTAGCCTGCAGATTTTTACTGCAATCTGCAAATATACATCAGTGATGCTGCTCCCTTTTTGAACTCTCCTGACCTAAATACAAAGAACATTGGATGAATTGTACACCCACCCCCCAAACTCAAGAATTAATGTGCAGGGGAGGGGAAAAAGCAGGTTGTGTAATTGTGGCAAAAATATACATCTGGACTATTAATCCCATTTTAATCATATCCAATACTCACTGAAAAAGTACTCATGATGAAGAAGTTAGGTTTGTTTGTTATTTTGTAAGGCAGGATAATACAGTTTTAATCCATCCTCTAATATTGCTTTGCTGCTGCATAGTTATTTTTAGCTGTGATCCTGTTGGAAGGTTTCTTTGTTGGTGTCAGACAGCCTGCGTCAGTAGTGGCATCAACAACAGGTTTGCTTTTCTGCAGTTACTCCTGGAGGCACCCAACACTGAGTCACATCAGATTAAATATAGCTCACACAAATATTGCAACAACTCTGCTTGGCTGTATTTTTGGTCCCATTGCGGTGTCTTGAGAGATCTCAAGCATTAATCAATCAATCAATTTTTTTATATAGCGCCAAATCACAACAAACAGTTGCCCCAAGGCGCTTTATATTGTAAGGCAAGGCCATACAATAATTATGTAAAACCCCAACGGTCAAAACGACCCCCTGTGAGCAAGCACTTGGCTACAGTGGGAAGGAAAAACTCCCTTTTAACAGGAAGAAACCTCCAGCAGAACCAGGCTCAGGGAGGGGCAGTCTTCTGCTGGGACTGGTTGGGGCTGAGGGAGAGAACCAGGAAAAAGACATGCTGTGGAGGGGAGCAGAGATCGATCACTAATGATTAAATGCAGATTGGTGCATACAGAGCAAAAAGAGAAAGAAACAGTGCATCATGGGAACCCCCCAGCAGTCTACGTCTATAGCAGCATAACTAAGGGATGGTTCAGGGTCACCTGATCCAGCCCTAACTATAAGCTTTAGCAAAAAGGAAAGTTTTAAGCCTAATCTTAAAAGTAGAGAGGGTGTCTGTCTCCCTGATCTGAATTGGGAGCTGGTTCCACAGGAGAGGAGCCTGAAAGCTGAAGGCTCTGCCTCCCATTCTACGTAAATGCAAAAAAGCAGTCCTACATATTTGTTTAATATGCGCTTTGAATGACATATCCTGATCAAAAATGACTCCAAGATTTCTCACAGTATTACTAGAGGTCAGGGTAATGCCATCCAGAGTAAGGATCTGGTTAGACACCATGTTTCTAAGATTTGTGGGGCCAAGTACAATAACTTCAGTTTTATCTGAGTTTAAAAGCAGGAAATTAGAGGTCATCCATGTCTTTATGTCTGTAAGACAATCCTGCAGTTTAGCTAATTGGTGTGTGTCCTCTGGCTTCATGGATAGATAAAGCTGGGTATCATCTGCGTAACAATGAAAATTTAAGCAATACCGTCTAATAATACTGCCTAAGGGAAGCGTGTATAAAGTGAATAAAATTGGTCCTAGCACAGAACCTTGTGGAACTCCATAATTAACTTTAGTCTGTGAAGAAGATTCCCCATTTACATGAACAAATTGTAATCTATTAGACAAATATGATTCAAACCACCGCAGCGCAGTGCCTTTAATACCTATGGCATGCTCTAATCTCTGTAATAAAATTTTATGGTCAACAGTATCAAAAGCAGCACTGAGGTCTAACAGAACAAGCACAGAGATGAGTCCACTGTCCGAGGCCATAAGAAGATCATTTGTAACCTTCACTAATGCTGTTTCTGTACTATGATGAATTCTAAAACCTGACTGAAACTCTTCAAATAGACCATTCCTCTGCAGATGATCAGTTAGCTGTTTTACAACTACCCTTTCAAGAATTTTTGAGAGAAAAAGAAGGTTGGAGATTGGCCTATAATTAGCTAAGATAGCTGGGTTAAGTGATGGCTTTTTAAGTAATGGTTTAATTACTGCCACCTTAAAAGCCTGTGGTACATAGCCAACTAACAAAGATAGATTGATCATATTTAAGATCGAAGCATTAAATAATGGTAGGGCTTCCTTGAGCAGCTTGGTAGGAATGGGGTCTAATAAACATGTTGATGGTTTGGATGAAGTAACTAATGAAAATAACTCAGACAGAACAATCGGAGAGAAAGAGTCTAACCAAATACCGGCATCACTGAAAGCAGCCAAAGATAACGATACGTCTTTGGGATGGTTATGAGTAATTTTTTCTCTAATAGTTAAAATTTTGTTAGCAAAGAAAGTCATGAAGTCATTACTAGTTAAAGTTAATGGAATACTCAGCTCAATAGAGCTCTGACTCTTTGTCAGCCTGGCTACAGTGCTGAAAAGAAACCTGGGGTTGTTCTTATTTTCTTCAATTAGTGATGAGTAGAAAGATGTCCTAGCTTTACGGAGGGCTTTTTTATAGAGCAACAGACTCTTTTTCCAGGCTAAGTGAAGATCTTCTAAATTAGTGAGACGCCATTTCCTCTCCAACTTACGGGTTATCTGCTTTAAGCTACGAGTTTGTGAGTTATACCACGGAGTCAGGCACTTCTGATTTAAAGCTCTCTTTTTTAGAGGAGCTACAGCATCCAAAGTTGTCTTCAATGAGGATGTAAAACTATTGACGAGATACTCTATCTCACTTACAGAGTTTAGGTAGCTACTCTGCACTGTGTTGGTATATGGCATTAGAGAACATAAAGAAGGAATCATATCCTTAAACCTAGTTACAGCGCTTTCTGAAAGACTTCTAGTGTAATGAAACTTATTCCCCACTGCTGGGTAGTCCATCAGAGTAATGTAAATGTTATTAAGAAATGATCAGACAGAAGGGAGTTTTCAGGGAATACTGTTAAGTCTTGTATTTCCATACCATAAGTCAGAACAAGATCTAAGATATGATTAAAGTGGTGGGTGGACTCATTTACTTTTTGAGCAAAGCCAATAGAGTCTAATAATAGATTAAATGCAGTGTTGAGGCTGTCATTCTCAGCATCTGTGTGGATGTTAAAATCGCCCACTATAATTATCTTATCTGAGCTAAGCACTAAGTCAGACAAAAGGTCTGAAAATTCACAGAGAAACTCACAGTAACGACCAGGTGGACGATAGATAATAACAAATAAAACTGGTTTTTGGGACTTCCAATTTGGATGGACAAGACTAAGAGTCAAGCTTTCAAATGAATTAAAGCTCTGTCTGGGTTTTTGATTAATTAATAAGCTGGAATGGAAGATTGCTGCTAATCCTCCGCCCCGGCCCGTGCTACGAGCATTCTGACAGTTAGTGTGACTCGGGGGTGTTGACTCATTTAAACTAACATATTCATCCTGCTGTAACCAGGTTTCTGTAAGGCAGAATAAATCAATATGTTGATCAATTATTATATCATTTACCAACAGGGACTTAGAAGAGAGAGACCTAATGTTTAATAGACCACATTTAACTGTTTTAGTCTGTGGTGCAGTTGAAGGTGCTATATTATTTTTTCTTTTTGAATTTTTATGCTTAAATAGATTTTTGCTGGTTATTGGTAGTCTGGGAGCAGGCACCGTCTCTACGGGGATGGGGTAATGAGGGGATGGCAGGGGGAGAGAAGCTGCAGAGAGGTGTGTAAGACTACAACTCTGCTTCCTGGTCCCAACCCTGGATAGTCACGGTTTGGAGGATTTAAGAAAATTGGCCAGATTTCTAGAAATGAGAGCTGCTCCATCCAAAGTGGGATGGATGCCGTCTCTCCTAACAAGACCAGGTTTCCCCCAGAAGCTTTGCCAATTATCTGTGAAGCCCACCTCATTTTTTGGACACCACTCAGACAGCCAGCAATTCAAGGAGAACATGCGGCTAAACATGTCACTCCCGGTCTGATTGGGGAGGGGCCCAGAGAAAACTAGAGTCCGACATTGTTTTTGCAAAGTTACACACCGATTTAATGTTAATTTTTGTGACCTCCGATTGGCGTAACCGGGTGTCATTACTGCCGACGTGAATTACAATCTTACCAAATTTACGCTTAGCCTTAGCCAGCAGTTTCAAATTTCCTTCAATGTCGCCTGCTCTGGCCCCCAGAAGACAATTGACTATGGTTGCTGGTGTCGCTAACTTCACATTTCGCAAAACAGAGTCGCCAATAACCAGAGTTTGATCCTCAGCGGGTGTGTCGCCGAGTGGGGGAAAACGGTTAGAAATGTGAACGGGTTGGCGGTGTACACGGGGCTTCTGTTTAGGGCTACGCTTCCTCCTCACAGTCACCCAGTCAGCCTGCTTTCCCGACTGCCCGGGATCTGCCAGGGGGGAACTAACGGCGGCTAAGCTACCTTGGTCCGCACCGACTACAGGGGCCTGGCTAGCTGTAGAATTTTCCACGGTGCGGAGCCGAGTCTCCAATTCGCCCAGCCTGGCCTCCAAAGCTACGAATAACCTACATTTATTACAAGTACCATTACTGCTAAAGGAGGCCGAGGAATAACTAAACATTTCACACCCAGAGCAGAAAAGTGCGGGAGAGACAGGAGAAGCCGCCATGCTAAATCGGATAAGAGCTAGTAGCTACGCTAAGCTAGCGGATTCCTAAAAACACGCAAAGTGAATAATGTGTAAATAATTTAGAGGTGATTCAGCAGAAGGAGTGCTTTAGTTAAGGCACGTAAAGATTACACTGGGAAACAAATCGTAATCTAGATAACTAGATCAATCTAACTGCGCAGATTAAACAGCTAACAGATACAGAAAAACACCGCTGTGCTCCGGAACAGGAAGTGATACAATACCGCAGTGAGAGCCAACCACCAGTAGAGGCAAAGGCAAAGGCATTACCAGAAGAAAAACTTTTTAATGACCATATCGACTGCTTTCCTAACAGAGACCATGCATGACCTGATAGGGCAAAAAGGAGGCTGCAGCATTCTGAACTTAATTGTTGTTAGAGTTGTCCTGTAGCCTAATAACAGTCATCAAAAAAGCAGTGATGTTCCGTGTCTCCTACAGTATGATGTTATCTGTGTGCATCATCACTCATCCTTGCAACCGCTGCCAAATTTGTCAAAGCCTTTTGTGAATGTGTGTGTGTGTGTGTGTGTGTGTGTGCTTATATTCATATTCACATCACTGGGAGGAAACATAAAAAAAAAAAAAAATTCAAAATAAATACCACTCCCTAAATTGCTTGATGAATCATCACCCTGAACAGCTACGAGTACTCCCCTTTATCCTTGCCTTAACGCTACATATCAGCATCACACCCAATCTATTGACACCACCGACATGGAAAATAGAAATAAACCTATCTCTTTCCGCCACTCTCTTGCACACAAAGGAGGGACATCATTCCAACAGCAGGAGAAAATAGCAAGCTTTCCATTGACATCACTCTACATCCCGTTGCTAGGAGACAGGGGAGTCAACATTAGTCACTATGGTGACTGCACTTCACCTTCAAAGCTTCTGACCTTCTTGGTTGTCTGCAGATGGTTAGGAATGTGTGTGTGACTGTGCACAAAAACAGAAAAGGCAAATTATGACCCTCGTGTTGCACAACTAACATTCAAGTTGTTACGGAACAGCAACCACCACACTCCACATTTGAGAAATTTCAAGAAAAATTCAAGGTCTACTGTTGTGGAGCATCTCAAAATTAAATAAAAAAAAAAGACAGATTATGAACTACAGTGTTAAATCTGGAACAGTGTCTTGCAATGGCTGTGACATTGTAAACTGCACGTACAGTGCATCCAGACAGTATTCACAGCACTTCACATTTTGTTACAGCCTTATTCCAAAATGGAGTAAATTCATTTTGTTCCCCTCAAACTTCTACTCACAGCACCCCATAATGACAACATGAAAAAGTTTTTTTTTAATTTTTGTAAATTTATTGAAACTAAAAAACTAAGAAATCACATAACCAAATAAGAATTCACATCTTTTGCTCAGTACTTGATGATGCACCTTTGGCAGCAATTACAGCCTCAAGTCTTCTTGAATATGATGCCACAAGCTTGGCGCACCTATCTTTGAGCAGTTTTACGCATTTCTCTTTGCACCACCTCTCAAGCTCCATCAGGTTGGATGGGGAGCGTCAGTGCACAGCCTTTTTCAGTTCTCTTCAGAGATGTTAAATCAGATTCAGGTCTGGGCTCCGGCTGGGCCACTCAAGGACATTCACGGATTGTACTGAGCCACTCCTCTGATGTCTTGGCTGTGTTCTAAGGGTAATTATCCAGCTGAAAGATAAACTGTCACCCTAGTCTGATGTCAAGAGCGCTCTGGAGCAGGTTTTCATCCAGGATGTCTCTGTACTTGCTGCATTCATCTATCCCTCAATCCTGACTAGTCTCCCAGTTCCTGCTGCTGAAAAACATCCTCACAGCGTGATGCTGACAGCACCATGCTTCACTGTAGGGATGGTGCCTGGTTTCTTCCAAACATGATGCCTGGCATTCACACCAAAGAGTTCAATCTTTGTCTTATCAGACCAGAGAATTTTGTTTCTCATTGTCTGACACTCCTTCAGGTGCCTTTTGGTAAACTTCAGGCGGGCTGCCATGTGCCTTTTACTAAGGAGTGGCTTCCGTCTGGCCACTCTACCATACAGGCCCCATTGATGGACTGTTGCAGAGATGGTTGTCCTTCTGGAAGGTTCTCCTCTCTCCAGAGGAATGCTGGATCTCTGACAGTGACCATGGAGTTCTTGGTCACCTCCCTGAATAAGGTCCTTCTTCCCCAATCGCTCAGTTGAGACAGGTGGCCAGCTCAAGGAAGTCCTGGTGGATCCGAACTTCTTCCATTTACAGATGATAGAGGCCACTGTGCTCATTGGGACCTTCAAAGAAGTAGAAATGTTTCTGTACCCTTCCCCAGATTTATGCTTCCTCACATATCCTCTACAAAAATTATGAACTCTTGCCTTCAGGTAGGTGGTATATGCGTTCTGAAATTTAAGATGAACAGTTTTAAAAAGTCATTTGTGCCGACGTCTATCAGACTTCTGAATAAGATTGCGTAAGGTGGCAGAACTCTGTGATGGCTCCATGGTATTTATGGTAAGGGGAAGTGTGCAATATGGCAGGGAGGAGGCTTGCCTGTTGTTGTGTCACATTTATACTCATTTATGCAGGGTGTTTATATTGGATGGGTTTTTTCTTTTTGCTTTTGTTTTTACCGTGGGGTAGCACGGTGGATGGTGGTTAGCACTGTTGTCTCACAGCGAGAAGGTTGTGGGTTCAATTCCCATCCTTTTCCTTTCTGTGTGGAGTTTGCATGTTCTCCCCATGTTTGTGCGGGTTTCCTCCGGATGGTCCAGTTTCCTTCCACATCCAAAGACATGCAGGTTAGGTGGATTGGAATCTTTAAATTGTCCATAGGTGTGCGAGTGGGTGTGAATGTGTTTGTTTGTCTGTTCGTGGCCTTGCGACAGACTGGCGTCCAGTCCTGGATGTACCCCGCCTCGTGCTCTACGACTGCTGGGATAGGCTCCAGCCCCCGGCGACCCTTGATTGGATTAAGCAGTTGAAGATGAGTGTGGGAGTGTGTGTTTTTATTGTGCATTGTATGATGTGTATGAGTCCAAGATGAATTTCCCTTTTTTGGATAATAAAGTATATATCGTATCGTATGCCTCAAGACAATCCTGTTTCGGAGGTCTACGGACAATTCTTTTGACTTCATGCTTGGTTTGTACTCTGACATGCACTGTCAACTGTTGGACCTTATATGTAGACAGGTGTGTGTCTTTCCAAATCATGTTCAATCAGCTGAATTTCCTCCAGGTGGACTCCAATGAAGCTGCAGAAACATCTCAAGGATGATCAATAGAAACAGGATGCACCTGAGCTCAATTTGGAGATTCATGGTAAAGGCTGTGAATACATATGTACAGGTGAGTTTATTATTTTATATATATATATATATATATACACATGTATATATATATATATATATATATATATATATATATATATATATATACACACACACACATACATACACACACACATACATACATACACACACACACACACACACACACACTTCTTTTGAACAAATTCGCAAAAAAAAACCCAAACAAAAAAAACACTTCACAGTCATTATGGGGTACTGTGTGTAGACTTTTAAGGGGGAAAAAAAAAATAAATTTCATCCATTTTGGAATAAGGCTGTAACCTAAGAAAATGTGGAGAAAGTGAAGTGCTGTGAATACTTTCCGGATGCACCGTATGTCAGTGTTCAAAAAAGAAAATAAATACTACAGTGAGTTGATGTAATATTTATTCAGATAAATATTTAGAGTACAGTGTGCACTGTAGTGTTTACCTGAGGACAATGACTTCAAAGTGGTCCAGCATCAGCGTTTAAATATAAAACAAATATCTGCACAAGACAGAGACAAATGCTTAATTCAATGTTGTTCAGCAGTTCTGAATGGGGACAGGAAACACGCCTGATGAATTAATGATGTGCTGCTCAGGAAACAGCTAATCACAGTGACACCTGAACTGCAGGAGCTTCATTTTTCTCATATTGCAGTTATACAGACACTGCTGTAGGCTGTGAAGAAAAGAAATAAGAAAGAAAAAAAAAAAAAAAACAAGCGCAATTTGAGATTTATGACATCCATCAATCCGGATCACCTCCAAAATTCAGACGAGTCTTCCATGCCCCTAATATCTATCTGTGGTGCAAATATGGTGAGAATTCGTGAAGTGGTGGTTTTTTTTTCTACATAATCCTTCAAAGCCTATATAAAGTGATGCAGAATCCAGATTAGGATCACCTCCACAATTTAATGGAGTCTTCCATGGCCTAATATCTATCTGTGATGAAAAGGTCATCAAAATCTGTGCTGCAATTTTGATGTAATCCTGCTAACAGTCAGACAGACAAATGAGTAAACGGCAATGATTTTATTACGTCCTTGGCCGAAATAAAAATCAAACTACCACACTGTAATCGTATTGATGGCAAAGACAAGCAGGGACAAAAGGCTAAGAATGATTCCACCGCAGTGCCAGTCTTTCAATTTCTGTCCTTTTTTGGCACAAACACGGCTTTCTCAGCTGTCATTTGCTAATTGGGTTTATAGGGATATCAATGCCTAGGCCTGGAGAGGGACACAGGCAGAGGTGAGCATTACTGAGCTTTTTCAGATTAGGTCGGGTTTGGGGCCAGTTTTCCACTCCAAGTCTGGTCCTCTGTGCTGCCCTACACACGGGGGTAATGTTGTCCCAACAGGACATTCTTCCTCTTTACAAGGCATCCCTGTATTCCCAGAAAGGACACAAAGCTCAGCTTCCTCAATAATCCAGATGCAGCACTCCTCAGTCAGAGCTTTTATCTCAGTTATGATTAAAATGTTTGTGCGCATATAGTTATGAGCTTCATGGCTACTGGAGCAAACACATAAAACGATACATAATGAACTAATATAAAAAAAAATAACTTCCCACTTAGTATAAAACAGCAATCATACCCAGTGAAGGTGAGCAGAAGTGTTTATCTCTCTGGTAATCACAGCACTTCTTTTTTATAGGTCCTTCTAATTTAACGAGCTGCAGTGCCGACTTCAAAAAACTGGTTGTCACGTCTTTACATGTACAGCTGATCTGTACTATGGCTCTGTGAGGAAAGGCAACACAGCACACAACAAAACCAGTTTCAGATGGCATCAGCGTAAAGAGGACAGATAGTGTTGTTTTAAGACTATTATAAACAACATAAAATGATAAAAATGAACTCACGCCAAGCTAAAGTACAGTGAATATGCACAAGAAGACGCAAAGCATAGACAAATCTTTCAACCTAATAGACATAAAAAAGTACTTAATATTATTTTCCATTTTTTCTTGCAACAAAAATGTCACTTCTGCCGTCAGCAGGTGCATTGATCGCTCCCCATCTCCAGCAGAGGGTACTGAGTATTTGATATGGACAACTCACCCTGTGGACTCAACTTGTCCAAGAGACTGAGTCCTAAGTGCCTTGCTGAGGACAGACAGAAACACACTGCTGTCCAATCAACCACATCTTCTTCTATCCTCACTCAATCTTTCCATCCAGCACCTTATTCTTCCCACCCACAGTGCCAGATTCTGACTTCCAATACCGATGGCAGGCCAACTCCAGCAGCTCCAACCCTCCAATCAGCTTCTGTTGGCCCACATACACACTGATCATGACCAGGAAGTAGAGCCTGAAGGGCACCCACAGCCACAGGCCAGTGAAGCACATGGTGATGAAGCTGGTCCAGTACAGCAGTGAAGCAGCTTTGATCAGGGCCACACGCAGCTCTGACTTACAAGGTGGCACCTGCGCCGTGCCCTCCCTGTCAAACGCTCGGGGCTGGCCTGAGTAAAAGTCCCGGAGACGGACCTCCTTCTCGGCCCAGCGCTCTCGACACCAAGACTCCAAGTCAGAGGAAGACGTGGGGAGTGAAGACACTGGAAAGCGGTGCACATGGAAATGAATCTCACGGGGAAAATGCCCTAAGATGATGTGGCGTTCTGTCTGGGGGATGTTTTTGGGATATGCAACTGTTATGTCATGGATGGCATCCAGGTTCTCTCCTAGAAAACAAAACACGATTTACATTATTAAGAGAAGAACGCTCACTAAACAGTCAAACTGGGACAGTGGCACAATTTTTCTACTGCTGCCTGTACACACCACAAATAAGCTGAACTAGAACAATCATGATGTGACTGTATGGTCGCTTTCAGTTCTAATTCAAACTGCTCAACAAAAAAATGCCATTAACCACTTAGGAATTACAGCCACTTTTATACATGTTCCCTCCATTTTCAGCACCCATTAAGTACAAACTCAGAATAAAGACTATGCTGAATGCAAATCATCATTTTCACATATTTTCTTTCAACACATCAGGGGACGGACACACAGATTTTTCCAAGTCAGTGAATGTGTCTTAATTTACATTAGTCATTAAGAAACACAAACAGTATAGTACTTTATGGTATATGTGCACAGTCCAACTTTTATTGGTTACGCCATCATTTACAGAAAACAGCTCAGCTCTACACTTGAGTGTCATTTGCTGTAATACTGTTGCTGTAATTTTATGTTTTCTTTTTACAAAAATCCTTTGTTTCATTCCACATGAAGCTGTATAACTAGTGGTGCAAGGTTGCACCTTCACTCAGTTTTTTGAGAATTGCCTATACTCCACACTGTTTGCATGTCTTCACGACTGATGCAAAAGCCCAAGACATGCGCAGGAGTTACTTGTATCCATCCCCTGAACTGTGTAAAAGAAACTTGTCTGTAAAAGTGATGATTTGTTTTAATAACAGTCCTGATATTTCTGTAACTTTGTCCAATGACTTACGACCTTTGAAAATGAAGCAACTGTGGATAAAAATGTCTGTAATTTCAAAATGGCTAATGTGGTATTTTTGTTGAAACCTTTGATTTAAAGCTGAAAGTCTTGATTGCTTCCTTTTAACTTGACTGTGGTGGTGTACAAAAGCAAAATGACAAAAATTGAGTCCCTGTCCAAATCTTTTTATCGCTGACTGTAAAGCGGAGTGAGACAAAAAACCTATCAAGTTGATCACTAAATACAAAGCAACAGCACTTGTAGAAGCAGCAGAGTCTGCAGGTTTTCTGTGCAAAATGGACAGGAACAAAATCAAAGATGTCACTGCTGTAAGAAACCTTTAAGAATTAAGAAAGTGACTGTAACTGCTCAGCAGTTGGACACATTTACTAAATGGCTGTTGAGTGATCTTAATGAATGTTTACAAGCATCCTTTAAAATGGCATTAATGAAGAAGACTACTTTGAAAAGATTTTATGTCACATATCTGTACTGAATAAAGTTGATTTGAGGCAGAAAAAAGTAATAGTAATAACCTTACGGATATTAAGGTAATCGATGTTCAACATAAAACTCAAACACAGACTTAACCAATTATAGACTACAAGTACAGACTTTCAGACAAGCACGACATTGCAGTTTTACGTATTATCCCCTTTCTGTATTCATGCTGGTACCAGGGAGCATGTCATTCACATTACAAATCCTCAGCTCCATTACACGCGGAATTCTAATTATCTGTAGGCTTAGAGCCTTTCTCTGCCTAATCTACGATGAGCTGTACACCATTATGACTGGTCTGCAGTGTGTGCTAAAAACACAGGGATAACAGACGAGCAGGACGACGCAAACAAGTCAACCACAGTAAGAACAGCACAGAGGTCTTCTTGAATAAAGACAATAAGCACAGCATGTCAGTCAGCACTGCAGGAAGGACAGTTAGCCAAGTCTGATGACATCACGCTGATTCACAACACCTGCTTAGTGCCATGCTCAGCATCCAGGGCGGGTGAGGCATGAGACAACATAGCCAGAGGTGGTATTTAAGAACATTGGTGGGATGCCAGAATGACTTCATAAGGAAACATGAGCCTCTCAGGGGTGTTGTAATGGCTAACAGTAGGATGAAGCACAGGCCTGGAACTTTTAAAGAACAGGTATGATACCATGCAACCAACAGCGTCACTAGAATAATGCCAACCAGTCAGCGTGTAATTTTTCCTCTTGTTTTGTCCAAAGTTTTTCCATGATGACGACGATGGTGCCTGCCAACAACTACAACAGCAGTTTCTTTGAATTATAGCGTGTGCAGTGCAGACATCACAACTTCAGAAACGCTCCATCAGTGCTGTATCTGACCTTTTCGTAGCATGTCCACAATGAAGGTGAATCCAGTTGTTCGGGGATGCAGCACGTACTCGAATTTTGGCAAGTTGTTCTGCACAGCAAACACGTCACTCTTTGCTTTTGTATTTTCTGCGGAAAACACAAACGTGTTGAAAGAATAAAATAAAATCTAAACAGCCCAAAGTCATCCCAGAAGTATGTATTAACCAGCAAACCATTACAAATGTCCTTGTTTGGTAGGTGTCAGTACGGTACGGTGTCATAAATCTGGCTGGAGGAGGCACTTCTTAAAATCTGAGTGGCTGTGCAAGGAGGCTAATGAGGGAAGCCACCAAGATACTATGTGTCACCAGTGGCTTCTGCTGAGTCTTGGTTTGGCATAATCATGCAAAAAATAAATAAACATGTAAGCATAGCACAACACACATATCTATAGTAATTACATCGCTCTTATAAATCCTGTACATTGTCAAGTCAGTTCTACACTTTATTTTATTAATTTTTAAGAAGCCATATTTGTAGGGACATTAATATTTATTACATCTATATAGCGCCATATCACAACAAACTTGCCTCAAGATGCTTCACACAAGTAAGGTCTAACCTTACCAACTGGCCAGCTGTTAACTACAGAAAAAAAAAATTGCAAAAATCCAAAAAAAAAAATAATTTTTTTTACCACATTGTCATTATGGGGTACTGTGTGTCGAATTTTGAGGAATATGGGTTTATCATAACAAAATGTATAAAAAGTGAAGCACTATGAATACTTTCCAGATGCACCGTATTATTATTATTATTATTATTGTCATTAGCACTGTTAATGTGCTGCTGTTCTGTGTTTATAGCAGCAGTGTTGGCTGTGTGCTAACACAGCCAGATGACGTGCACAGATCTTGTGCGTATGTGAAAGAAAAGCAAAGTGAAAATAAGTTAAACTCTCCTTTGGTGTGCTGCTCTTGTTCTTTGCATTGCCACCATGCTCTGAGACACAGTGAGGTGATGCAAACTGATTTTTCAGTTTAAAGCACTCTGAGCTGCTGCACAAAACAGAGGACTAATGGCTCGCCACATCCAGAGCTGATATATCAAAAATATGGGGATAAGATTATCAGACCTGTACTGCATGTCTTACACAAGTACTTTGTTAATACTGTGACCCGGTATAGACCACTAACAGATGACAACATCAGAACTTCAATACATTATGAAAAGCTCTTTAGTGTGATTGCAGCATTGCAATGTGAAGACAAACTACCCAGACCAAATCTACACAAACATGAACCTTAGTTCAGACTTTCAGATGTAAAAATGCTCAAAATCATGCATCATGACTGTTATATTATACAACAATAAGCTGTAGGAAAAATGGACACTGACAATCCATCGGTTTGTCCATGGTGACTTCATGCAGAGGTCCGTATGTGCGTCGTTCAAATGCATATTTCAGGGAAGAAAGTACAACTGTATTAAGATGTCAAAACATACACAATATGTCATTTTTTTTCTGTCACATTTAACCCTTAACCCAGAGCTTAAGTGGCTTAAATGTAGACACGACAGCCACAACACTAAAAATAATCATACTAAAGCTGTCAGTCAACTGTGATGTCATTTCTCTTGGCACCACATGACATCATAATATGTTAAGAAAAGATAAGCTTCCCTTAGTAAAGGCACTTGGAACTCAGACAGGCTTAAGTGTGATCAGAAAGGGCTCTGGGTGCGGATGGCACTGCTACCAGAATTATTGTTGTGGAAATAACTGCATGGGGTGTGTGTCAAGAGATTTAGCTATGCTTTGTCATCCCAAAATTATGCTTGTGTAACAATGCTGGTGCAAAGGCTTCAGACAGGTGTTATGCAACTGGAAAGTGGCCGCTGGATTCTGGGAACAACAAGGTGCGAATGGAAGGACTGCTGTGTTGTTGAAGTCTCACCAGTGAGGTCTGTGCCTTCTGGGAACAGCAGCAGCTGCAAAGGCTCTCTGATGTCACAGAAGTAGTCCAGCATGTTCTCCATGTGCTTCTTGTCCACATCCCAACGACGGTGAATAAAGACAAAACAAGCTACCTGCATTGCCCAACCTGGAAGGTGCATGAAAAAAGGAACAATTTGGACAAATGAAAGCAAAGTAAAGCCCTCATTTTAAATCGCCACAACAAGCATCTTATTACCTCCGCCAACAAAGTTGGAGCAGGTTATGTTTTTGCTGCTGTTTGTTTGTGAACAGCCTGGAGCACACAATTTTTCATATATCGTTATGACATTTTTACTGAAGATTCATATCCTGATAGGCAAAAAATGATTACATTTTCAAGGTCAAAAGTCAAAGCCAAGAAAAATCTTTGAAAATTTTTTAAAAATCCCTATCTTTAACATTGAACGAATATTCAAAAATTCATAACTTTGTCACAAAAGATCAAATTTCTTTCATATTTGAAAGCATTGTGTAGGATGGTATCCTTTATCAACTGACAAACTTTGATCTGGATCTGATCCACACTTTGTGGCCATTTAAATTTAACATTGAAAACCCCATTTAATGTATATTTTACATTATATCTTTATCAAACGTGCCCCAATCACTCTCTTATTTGAAAACGAGGTGCAGACTGGCACTCACTATCGCCTGACAAAGATTGATCCAGATCTGATCCAGATTACAGATTTTTGTGGACATTTAAATTTAAAACTGAAAACCCCATTAAATGTGTATTTTACATTATATCGTAATCAAACATGCCCCAATCACTCTCACTTTTGAAAGTGGGGTGCTGACTGTCACTCACAATCACCAGACAAAGTTTGATCCGGATCTGATCCAGATTGTGGATTTTGTGAACATTTGAATTAAATATTGAAAAACCCATTTAGTGTACATTTTGCATTATATCTCAATCAAAAGTGCCTCAATCACTCATTTGTGATAATGAGGTGCAAACTGGCACTCTCAGTGAATAGACTGTTTGACCCGCATCATGAATTTTGTTTTTTAACATTTTTAATTTGATTTTAACATTGAAAAGCCTTTTTGATCCATATTTTGTATTACATTTTAGCTTATGAAAAGCCACTTCCAACAGGACTTTGACCTTGAAAATGTTTTCCAAGGTAAAAATTTGTGGAATTGGAAACTAGTGTTGGTGGAGGTTTGCGCTCTATTTGCAAGACAAAATTGTTCATCCCCTCCACCCACCCATAGGCATTCAACCACTTTGAATTTAGATATAACTTCTTAGATTTACTGATTCTACCTGGTGTTAGAAGAGGGTTCAAGTCACAAACTGCATACCCACCAAAACCAGGCACAGCTTTGAGGGCGGCCTTGAGGCAGATCTTCTCCAGACGAAGATAGCTGCACCTGAGCAGACAGCACCAAAGGAACATCCAGTCCAGGCGGGTACGGTGGTTCATGATGATCACACTGCGCTCCCCCGGAATAAAGCCGTCGCCTGTTATCACCACCTTCACCCCAAATACCAGCTCCAACAATGACTATGAAGGGATAGGAAGGAGGAGCAATATAAAAGGCATGAAGAAGAAGCAGACAGATGGAAAGGAAAGATGACAAAGGAAAAACCAAAATGACAAAAAAAAAAAGATGTAGAGGGAGAGGGGAGGAACTGGGAGGAGGAAAAGCAGTATGGTAAAATTCAAGAGCAATATCAGTGAGATCAAGCATATAAAAAAAAAAATCTTTGAACTTTTGGTCATTCTAAACAAGATTTGAACACTGGGGCAATCTAATCAAACAGAGATAATCTGATCTAAAAGGGAGGTATTAACAAGGAAGAGATGACACAGAGATATTGTGACTGACATAGGTAACTTGAGGCCACATGGCGCACACAGAACTACTGTAGGTCAAATTAAGACTAAGCTGGAACACACACCACAGGCAAAGTGAGCCAGGTAGCCACAATACGATCAGTGATCCAGCGGTACCAAGCAGGAGACAGCAGCATGAGAGGCAAAACAGGACCAAGCATGAAGATGCTTCCGAAGAAACTTCCCAAAAACAGGGTCACCACAAAGTACAGACCCCGCACTGACACAGCCATATCTGTGGAGAGACCAACAAAGCAAGATAAACAAGAGATCTGTGAGCAGGTGCACAAAACTATATCCCGCCTCAGCCATACTAACTCTTGTATCTACTACATATCAGCAGTCGTGATGAAATGCCCGAAATAAACTGGTCAATCTCATTGAACTAGACTGTAATGTGCAAGCTGATGTTACAAGAGGCTGCTTTAGTAAGACAATTAAAAAAAATTATAATGAGTGGAACTAGTTAACTCAGCTACCGAAACCAAACAGCATATCAAATCACATCAATCTGTTACTGTTCCAACATATTTTCCCTCCAATGATGGAAACACCAAAACATATTCTTGTTGTATATTGTAAATAAAAATAAAAGTACCATTTTGGCTCTGGGAAAATTAAAATACAAACTTAAGAGTGGGGGTGCAATCACAACTACTGTTAAAACTACTAAGTTATTACTGTCATTGCTGTTTCCAGATGTTTTGTGAAGGTTACATGTGCTAACCAGCAGGATTCAGTAAACCTCAGTTTAGCACTCAAGTCAATCACTAGCAAAAGATTAAACAAGAGTGCTCTGAGAGCACAATATCCCCTGCTAGCAAATGCTGCTTTGGTACAAGTGCTTGCTACATTTTGATAACATTTCAAGGTATGTGATAGTTGATTTCAGAATGCAGACACCTACTCATGAAACTGGCAGCACCTAGGTTTGTTAATCAAGGGCCATAACTCTGCCAAAAATATATCACTCTTGTACAATATTACAATATATGTATTACCAACCTATAACAAGGACCTGTACAAAGTTTCACAAAATTCGTTGATTTCAGAATACAGGCACCCACTCATGAAATTGATGGAGCCTACATTTGGCAATCAAGGGCCATAACTTGAGTAAGATGGGCCCAACCCAAATGATATTAATAATATGCGTATTATCAACCTATAACAAGGACTTGTACCAAGTTTCACAAAATTCCTCTGAAAAATGTGAGAGCAATCGATTTCAGAATGCTTATACCCTTTTTGGGACGGACAGACAGACAGAAGGAAATCGCCACAACAAAATCCCCCTTCGGGCCTTTGGCCAGCAAGAGATAAAAGCTAAAATACAATGGCTCTTGATTTGATGGCACCATGGCCTTGCTGACGCAGGAAGACTAAGCCGAGGCTACAAGGAGCAATTTTGTCTAAAAGGCAGTTTCTTCTCTTCTATGAACTAAGGTTCCCACCTCTTGATCTCAATTACTGTTATGATTACTTAAGTCTTTGGTGGTTGAACTTTGAGGCTACCTGCCCCAGTCATCATGCCCTCATTGGAGCCCTTTGTAACTGCAGCACTGTGACACACACAGCGAGTCTCATGGTAGCAAAGAAAATGGCTGAGGGTGCATGCAATAAATGTTTGTGCAAATTTTTGTGCTGGCACTCAGGGTTACATTTCTTTTCTTCCACCCTGGAGACGTGAGGTGTAAGTGATGTGGGAAAACAAGCTGTCTCAGCAGTATTCCCAGAGTTGGGTTATGTCCCTGTTCAAACAAAGCATACATTTGATCTGCTGCTGGAAAGCTCAGAGACACCTCGTAGTCATACATAAGGAAGACACCACACACAAAGAGCCGGAGACATGAGAGAAACAGAATTACTGATATAAAGATGTCAAACAAGCTTTTCCTCCAGCTGGCGTGGACATGAGGGTCACCACAGTATTTATGCAACACACTGACGCAAACACTTTTGTTTCCATGCTCTCAAGGCGAGTACAGCTTGGGAGTTTGATTTAGTCCTGTCCATTTGGATTAAAGTTTATTTAATCACCATAGTAATGATCCTGAAAGCACTTCCTCAAACATCACCACACACAATGCATAATCCAATCCCTAATTCTCTGCCAATAATTCATCATTCCTCACTGTAAGCCAAGATCAGACAACAGTGAAGAGGTCAAGAATGTGTAAGATACACAATGAATTTAAGAGCTGTGTGAGAGACACACAGCAAGAGAGGGAACTGTTGTAAAAAGTAATTGCTAACAACTATGTTGCCAGCTGAGGCTGGCAAAGGATGGTTACAGTACCAGCACCCTCATATTTGGCGTTTGCTGTTCAAATACAATTTCCTGGAAAATCCAAATGTTATTTTCTGTATAACACACCAACACTGGCAGCAGTGTTAATCTTTAGGCAGATTATGATTCAGAGGGCTGCGATACAATTAGAAAAATATTAACGATGCATCTTTCTTGTTTTTTTCTGATACAGGATTTCTTTTTCTCACTGTGTAACTTTTTAAAGCAAAGGATTTTGTAATGATCCATAATGAATTTATTTCCATTATATTCCTTTAACAGGTCAGCCATATTCCCGCTACCACTTCAGTAAAGTAAATGGTAAAAACGTTTGTGCACTTCATCACGATGCACAGGCATGTGCACACTTACTGTGCTGCACTAATGCACTTTGTACTTGTGTCATAATAATTTTTAAAAAGGGTGGCATGTTTTAATGGTAAAATGTTGCTAATTTGTTGACACTCAAAAATGCAGAAAACATGGCATGTGTATATGATTCCATCTTGGGCACACGTATTTCCTTTCATTAGGCAGACTGCATATTGGTCATGCAGGTGATTGTGGGAAATGTGTGCCTGCTGTGGATGCACAGACATCCTCAGGAAGTAAACAAACTCGTTGTGTCCCTGGATGTTTCAATAACCATCTCAGGGATAAATGTGAATTTCTGTTTTTCCTAAGAATGCAATGCTTCAAAACAAGTCGAATCCCAATATTGGAAGGGCTGGAAATAAGGGAAAGTTTGCAGCTGGTGTAGCAGACTGCTACCAGACCTATAAGTCAACACTGGAAGACATGTTGCATTTCCTTAAGTCAGGAAGAACCCACCCTCATTTGCTGGACTGGACAAGGCCACAACGAAGAAACGTTTATAAAAGTCAGAATGGTCTGTGGACCAAGGACCAACATCTACAGATATTTTGACAGACATTAGTTATGGTTTTTATGTCCAATATTATTCCCTTGTAATAAATCTGTCACACTTGCACAGCCAAGCTCCACTAATCGCATGCCCACAACCCCTGTGCAAACACAGCTCAGATATTTCGCAGGGCACTGCCTGCCTCATGCCACCTGGTCCTTGCACATACGTGTTAGACCAGGTCAGTTATTTTGCAGAGGTCAGACATTTTGCTTGACAACAGAGCAGCTTTCTCTTGCCACATTTTTATGCAGAAATAACTCTCTCTCTAAATGGTAAATGGACTGCATTTACATAGTGCTTTTCCATCTGCATCTGACACTCAATGTGCTTTACAATTATGTCTCACATTCGCCCATTCACACAGACACACACACACACCGATGTCAGGGTGCTGCCATGCAAGGCGCTCACTATACAAAGGGAGCAACTAGGAGCTTAAGGACCTTGCCCAAGGGCCCTTAGAGATTTTCTGGTCAGGCTGGGGTTTGAACCAGGATCTTCTGATCTGAAGCCCAATGCTTAACCACTAGACCATCACCTCCTCTCATTATTTCTTTCTTTCCCCGAGTTCCATCCACCAAGAAATACGTGTGCTTGGCTTAGCATGGAGATGATGCCGGGGTTCTTGCAAGCGCATCTGAGCTTTGGGAGCCACTACACTGTGATCTGGAACTCCTACTTTTCTGTTTTGCCCCCGCCCCCTTTATTTAAAGGACATGTTGCACGTTACTTAACGTCCCAGTTAGCAACACAAAGTATTCATGATTGTAAGTCTATCCGTGCACATGCAGTCATAATTATTGGTCGCTGGTGTATTTTATTGCCAATTATCCTTCTTTCTCGACAATACAGCAGATGCATTTCCACCGGAGGTTGAACAACTCTCACAGTCACCATATTTGTGAAGCATCGTGTGTTCTCGAAAAAAGCAAAACACTTAATCTGTGAGTTCTAACCACAAGATTAGAACTCACAGAAGCAGAAGAACGAGTGACGGACATCACTCTGCTGTTCGTCAGTGAGGTTGGATGGAGCTATGGCTCACCCGGCCACAGAGCCACAGCAGTCAGTCAGGCAGAGAGACAGCAGCCCGTGTGATCGAGCAGACACATTCAGTCTGAAATTCTTCACTTTTGAATACGAAGTCTGTTAGAAAAGTATCCGACCTTTTTATTTTTTTCAAAAACCTGATGGATTTGAATCACGTGTGCTTGCATGAGCCAACCTTGAACCTTCGTGCGCATGCGTGATTTTTTTCCGCACCTGTAGGTTGCGTCATTTGCTTGTAAGCAGCCTTCGTGTGAGGATGGGTGGAGTCTCTTGTTGTTTTTCTTTGCAAGGAAATGGTGGAACGACTGGAGCAGCGCGACTGCATCAAATTTTGCCAGAAACTGGGTGACAGCCAGGTGGAAACCATTCAGATTATGGCTTTCGGTGAAGATCCTATGGGCATCACATACACTCAACAAAAATATAAACGCAACACTTTTGGTTTTGCTCCCATTTTGTATGAGATGAACTCAAAGATCTAAAACTTTTTCCACATACACAATATCACCATTTCCCTCAAATATTGTTCACAAACCAGTCTAAATCTGTGATAGTGAGCACTTCTCCTTTGCTGAGATAATCCATCCCACCTCACAGGTGTGCCATATCAAGATGCTGATTAGACACCATGATTAGTGCATAGGTGTGCCTTAGACTGCCCACAATAAAAGGCCACTCTGAAAGGTGCAGTTTTGTTTTATTGGGGGGGGGAGATACCAGTCAGTATCTGGTGTGACCACCATTTGCCTCATGCAGTGCAACACATCTCCTTCGCATAGAGTTGATCAGGTTGTCAGTTGTGGAATGTTGGTCCACTCCTCTTCAATGGCTGTGTGAAGTTGCTGGATATTGGCAGGAACTGGTACACGCCGGTCCAGAGCATCCCAAACATGCTCAAATGGATGACATGTCCGGTGAGTATGCCAGCCATGCAAGAACTGGGACATTTTCAGCTTCCAAGAATTGTGTACAGATCCTTGCAACATGGGGCCCTGCATTATCCTGCTGCAACATGAGGTGATGTTCTTGGATGTATGGCACAACAATGGGCCTCAGGATCTCGTCACGGTATCTCTGTGCATTCAAAATGCCATCAATAAAATGCACCTGTGTTCTTCGTCCATAACAGACGCCTGCCCATACCATAACCCCACCGCCACCATGGGCCACTCGATCCACAACATTGACATCAGAAAACCGCTCACCCACACGACGCCACACATGCTGTCTGCCATCTGCCCTGGACAGTGTGAACCGGGATTCATCCGTGAAGAGAACACCTCTCCAACGTGCCAAACGCCAGCGAATGTGAGCATTTGCCCACTCAAGTCGGTTACGACGACGAACTGGAGTCAGGTCGAAACCCCGATGAGGACGACGAGCATGCAGATGAGCTTCCCTGAGACGGTTTCTGACAATTTGTGCAGAAATTCTTTGGTTATGCAAATCGATTGTTTCAGCAGCTGTCCGAGTGGCTGGTCTCAGACGATCTTGGAGGTGAACATGGTGGATGTGGAGGTCCTGGGCTGGTGTGGTTACATGAGGTCTGCGGTTGTGAGGCTGGTTGGAAGTACTGCCAAATTCTCTGAAACGCCTTTGGAGACAGCTTATGGTAGAGAAATGAACATTCAATACACAAGCAACAGCTTTGGTTGACATTCCTGCTGTCAGCATGCCAATTGCACGCTCCCTCAAATCTTGCGACATCTGTGGCATTGTGCTGTGTGATAAAACTGCACCTTTCAGAGTGGCCTTTTATTGTGGACAGTCTAAGGCATACCTGTGCACTAATCATGGTGTCTAATCAGCATCTTGGTATGGCACACCTGTGAGGTGGGATGGATTATCTCAGCAAAGGAGAAGTGCTCACTATCACAGATTTAGACTGGTTTGTAACAATATTTGAGGGAAATGGTGATATTGGGTATGTGGAAAAAGTTTTAGATCTTTGAGTTCATCTCATACAAAATGGGAGCAAAACCAAAAGTTTTGCGTTTATATTTTTGTTGAGTGTAGATTAAGGAGCGGTACAACCGGTTTAAAGACAGCCGCACAACGGTGGAGAGCGCGCCGCGCTCCGGGCGGTCATCAACATGCAGAAATGACCGGATCATTGCAAACTGAATGCTGTGATGATGTGGGACTGTCGTGTGACTATCCGAGAAATTGTGGAAGAGGTGGACATCAGCACTTTTTCAGCAGATTCCACTGTGACAGAAGATTTTGCCATGAAAAGAGTTGCAGCGAAATTCATCGGCACAAAGCTGATGGCGCAGCAAAAGCAACTTCGTGAAGAAGCCTCACAGGACATGCTGTAACATGCCCAGCTCGTCCACAATTTCTCAGATAGTCACACGACTGAAAAGCCACCGAAAGCCGTCTGAATCTTCCGAATGGTGGAAAACGACGAGAGACTCCACCCATCCTCACACAAAGGCTGCTTACAAGCAAATGACGCAACCAACAGGCGTGAAAAAAAAAAATCACGCATGCGCACGAAGGTTCAAAGTTGGCTCATGCAAGCACACGTGATTCAAATCCATCAGGTTTTTGAAAAAAATAAAAAGGTCGGATACGTTTCTAACAGACCTCGTATATACACACACCCAGTTTGAGCAACGGACCTTCTGCAAATTTGTCAGAGGTGAGTAACTGAAAATAAAACCTGATGTTACTGCATCGCTGAAGATTTATCAGCTAACATTAGCTTAGCTTTTAGCTGCAGGATGTTGAATCAATCACTCAGTTGAGTTGAGTGAACATCTTATATTCATAAATTGTTGGACCTATTTTTATTTTTAACAAATAAAGCCTCTGTACACCCCCACAATGGTGCTGAAATAAAACAATCAAAATGTGCTTGTAGTGTAAACTTTCAGTCTAAATTGAAATGGTTTAACAAAAACATTGCATTAACATTTAAGAATTGCATTTACTTTTTTTACAAAGTCGATCAATTTCTGGATCCCGTTAGTAACTGGACACACTAAATATAATAATTTATTGCTAAAAACAAATCAACACCTTGGAATTCATGTACAACAATTATGCAAACAGGATGGCAGTGTGTAATAAATTGTTATTACAATTTATAATTACACAGTTCTCTAAAAACTGAGTGATTATGCAAGAAGGAGATAAGTGAGGGAAGCCACTAAGACAACCATGGCCACCCTGAAGCCATTATTGGCTTCTGTTGCTGTGATTGGAGAAACTGTTTAACTTTTATATGTTGTATCAGCCATTATACAGTTTCATGGTGGAGTGGCTTAGAGAAGGAAAAGACATTAAATTTCATCTAAAGTTTACCAGAAGACACATGAAAAACTGGAGCCTGGATTTAATGTTTTACAGGAATAAATATTCATACCTACATTTAAAAGCCTGCTGCAACACATTAAAATTAAGGAATTAATTTATTCAGAACGGAGATTCAACACAAAACACTGATAAATAATACAATTCAACAGTGACCGAAAGGGTGTGGGCAGAAGCAAAGCTTATAAATGCCCAGGCCTTATATATATATATATATATATATATACACACACACTTCCAACAGCAAATGCCAGCACAGACAGTATAAATTAATCAATAAAAAAAAAAAAGAAAAAGACAAACACAGTGCCAAGCCCGGCGCCAGAAAAAAAATATTAAGGGGGCGATGAGTTTATCACAGGGGGCGGGGTCGCCCCCCCCCCCCAAAAAGTGCGCACCGGAGGGGACGTGCCTCTGAGCGTGCGTAATGAATTGGGTGCGCTCCTGGAAAGCTCATGTATTTCGGCTACACTGCTGTAAGAGACTGACTAAGAGTAAAGAGTGATGACAGTATTTTTTTTTTATTATTATTTGAACGTATAGACCCTCGGTCAAGTGATCTCCTGCATACCACAAAACCAAACCAACAACTGATCTGAGAAACGACACGAGACAGTAGATTAACCCCACATACAGCCCTCCATCACAAGCGTAAACACAGCGCAATTGGGCATGTGAGCCACTCCATGGCACAGAGCCCAACTACGCATGCAGTCACAAAGTTCTTCTGAAAAACTGGAGCGATCTGAATTCGGTTGGATGAATATGAGTGTGTGTGTGTGGAGACAATTCACCTTGTTCACAACGTGACAGAACTTAACGATGCGCTGTTACGCGCAATAGCGCGCAACAACATGGAACACTATTCTTGACCGTGCGTAATGGTTCCTGATAATTCTCCAGCCATTAATCGTAACGTGTGGTAACAGGTTGCAGCAGTTCCTGAGGACACCTGACGCCTCTGCCCCAAATCATCACATTCGTGATCAGCGGCCAAGAATGTGTACTTCGTGGCATTCGTGACTTGTCGTCGTTATGTGTAAATGCAGCATTAACACCCTCCCCAAGTGAGCCATGCTGCATGATCTGCCTTTTGCTTGGTGGACTTGACGAATCCCAGGAACTCCAGCTCTGACACTGCTTGAATAAATCGAGCATGCTTTAGTTCGTCCACCTTGCTATAATCGCTGGACTCAGGATCCTTGCCCTCTGCCACACTGACAAGCGCAACCCTCAACCTATCAAATCGCTTGAACACAGACACGTCATATCCATTTGTTTTAAAATTAATTACTTTAGTTAATTAATTTGGTTTATTTTTTTAAATACGTGGTATTATTGAATAACTAATATTTTGCTATATTTTCCAGTATTTCTTTTTCTTTCTTTTTTCTTTTTATTTTTTGATGACTCTCACATTCGAGGGGGCGGGGTTGATGACGTGAGGGGGCGTCGCCCCCAAATGCCCCCTCGTAGCGCCGGGTCTGCACAGTGCACAATCCCACAAAAAACAGTAA
This sequence comes from Thalassophryne amazonica, assembly GCF_902500255.1. Lineage (NCBI taxonomy): Eukaryota > Metazoa > Chordata > Actinopteri > Batrachoidiformes > Batrachoididae > Thalassophryne > Thalassophryne amazonica. The sequence continues at coordinate 44,099,521 of NC_047121.1, forward strand.
AAAAAAAAAAATATATATCTATAAACCTAGTTCATCATATTATAAGAAACTATCATATTGATCTTATAGAGCCTTTTAAAGCTGACTAATTTACCCGATAATTTGATGTTATCAGGAGTATTATTCCAAATATTAACACCTTTAACAGAAATGCAATGACTTTTTACAGTATTTCGAATCTTTGATTTCTCAAATACTAATGTTCCTCTCAAATTGTAACTGGTCTCCCTCATTTTAAACAGATCCTGGACATGTTGAGGAAAAAGTTTGTTTTTAACTTCATACATGATCTGAATTGTGATGTACTCAAACAAGTCCCAGAATTTTAAAATATGTAAACTGACAAATAATGGGAGAAAAGCAGTGGGAGAGATATTCTAAATAAGGATAAACGCATCACTTTTACAGTCAGTTTTCTTGAGACAAGTCAGGGGATGGATACATGAACATTTCCTAGTCACTGAATATAACTTGGGCTTAATTTGCATGAATAATTAAGAAATACAGAGAGTATAGCACTGTATGGTAAAGCTGTGTCAAATAGGCCATTCTCAAAAACCATGACCATGCTAGAAGGAGACCAGAGATGGAAGCCACCAAGACAAAGCAAAAGGAGCTACAGGCTTCCTTGGTTGTGCTTGGAGAAACTGCAGTGCATCTTCTGTCTACTGCATCACCAGCTACAGTGAGGAAAATAAGTATTTGAACACCCTGCAATTTAGCAAGTTCTCCCACTTAGAAATCATGGAGGGGTCTGAAATTTTCATCTTAGGTGCATGTCCACTGTGAGAGACAATCTAAAAAAAAAAAAAAAAAAATCCGGAAATCACAATGTATGATTTTTTAAATAATTTATTTGTATGTTACTGCTGCAAATAAGTATTTGAACACCTGTGAAAATCAATGTTAATTAGAGCCAGACTGATATGGATTTTTTGAGTCCGATGCCGATAACGATATTTGGATGAAAAAAATGCAGATAATCGATAAATCGGCTGATTTGCCGATAGCCAATAAATCAGCCGATCAGCTGAATGTTTCAACCTCTTAGCAGTAAACGAAAGTTGTTCATGCTAGAAATAAGGTCTACACAATGTTGGCATAATAAAAAGTGTGACCTATGCAATGAAGCACATTTGACACATTACTACATAAACTGAGTTAATCAAACTGAGTTGAACTGAAACAGGAGAAATGTGGGGTGAATGTAATCGCAAAGTTATTACAAACACCATCCTTATAAACTTACTTGTGTGCTTTTGTCAGCCGATCAGAGTGTAATGTTTCCACCCCCATGCTTCACGGTTGGGATGGTTTTCTTGAGGTTGTTCTCATCCTCTAAACATGGTAAGTGGAGTTGATTACAAAAAGCTCTATTTTGGTCTCATCTGACCACATGACCTTCTCCCGTGCCTCCTCTAGATCATCCAGATGGTCACTGGTGAACTTCAAACGGGCCTGGACATGTGCTGGCTTGAGCAGGGGAACCTTGCTGCCCTGCAGGATTTTAAACCATGACAGCATCATGTGTTACTAATGTAATCTTTGTGACTGTGGTCCCAGCTCTCTTCAGGTCATTGACCAGGTCCTCCTGTGTAGTTCTGAGCTTTCTCAGAATCATCCTTACCCCACAAAGTGAGATCTTGCATGGAATCCCAGACTGAGGGAGATTGACAGTCATCTTGAGTTTCTTCCACTTTCTAATAAATAATTTTAACAGTTGTTGTCTTCTACCAAGCTGCTTGCCTGTTGTCCTGTAGTCCATCCCAGCCTTGTGCAGGTCTACAGTTTTGTCCCTGGTGTCCTTAGACAGCTCTTTGGTCTTGGCTATGGTCGACAGGTTGGAGTGTGATTGATTGAGTGTGTGAACAGGTATCTTTTATACAGGTAACAAGTTCAAACAGGTGCAATTAATACAGGTAAAGAGTGCAGAATAAGAGGGCTTCTAAAAGAAACTTAACAGGTCTGTGTGAGCCAGAATTCTTGCTGGTTGGTAGGTGATCAAATACTTATTTGCAGCAGTAACATACAAATAAATTATTAAAAAAAAAATCATACATTGTGATTTCCGGATTTTTTTTTTTAGATTATGTCTCTCACAGTGGACATGCACCTAAGATGAAAATTTCAGACCTCTCCATGATTTCTAAGTGGGAAAACTTGCAAAATCGCAGGGTGTTCAAATACTTATTTTCCTCACTGTATACAACTTCATGACAAAGTGCTATGGAGGAGGAACATGAGAAGTTTCAGGTGTAGTTTCTTCCCAGAGGTCACGTGGGAAACCTGATCCTAGATTTGATTCAGTTTTGTAATCCTTCTACTCCGCTCCATCATGTAGCTGTGAAAGGGGTGTAACAGGCAAATGTTGCCCCATTCCCAGTTCCTCCACTCACATCCACAGAAGCCTGAGTGTCTTGGTAGCTTCCAACACCAAGGTTTAAACGTAAATGTCTCAAAATCTGCATTCTACAAATAATCACACGTTGCTTCATACATATATTTTGAACGACAAAACGTGTGTGTTGTAGCCAGCCAGCATTACAGCTAATGCTATCATCTGTAGTTCAACTTTAGCATCGAAAACGCTTACTCCGCGCATGCAGCAGTACACCAAACTAACGTCAGCGGGCTGGTAATGTTATTTTCAGCAGCTTGTTGTACTGGTGCTGGTTCTGTTTGTGCTAATGTTCGGCTCACAATCACTGTCAGGCTGAGCAGAAAGCAGAGTGTTAGCATACTTAGCAAGTTACATGGACCCGACCCGAGGTCACCTCAGGCGACGTTATCGTCAGGACTAGTTAAGGTTAGTACAGCTAACTAATGCTACTATTTATAGAAAACCCACCTTTTGGTTCTTCCTTTCGTTCTCAACGATGCTAAGATGAGTTATAGTTCCAAGTCCATCCGCTTCCAACAGCTAGCACAGTGTTAACTAGCTAGTCAAGCTAAGCTACATCCACGAATTAGTTGCCACTCTTTAAAAACAAATTGTTTCACAACAGATATATTTTTAGTTAGCATCTCAAAACCTAGAGCCATGACCACTTTATTTTTGGGTGCTCTTGCACCAATGAACGACCTCTCAACTTATTACCTGTCACCTTATTTTACACTCGGGGATCAACAGGGGGTGCTGTTTAGCAAGAAGAATATCGCATTAACTTCATGTGGGCCAAATGTATTGGAACGAACTGCAAACACAAAATTAGACGGTAAACGTGTGATACGTCAAGATTGCATTCATTCGTCAAACCCTCACCCCTTTCTGGTCAGTTTCTTGGTGTTTCAGAGAGATGCTTGTGTTTTACCATATTTGGGTCAATATAGCAATAGTTTAACTAGAGCACCACATTCATAGAGCTCAAACCACCAATTCCAGTTCCACTCATTTTTTACCTTGGAAAACTTTTTAAGGTCAAATTCCTGTTAGTAGTGGGTTTCATAAGCTAAATTAGATGTGATCAAATTGCAGGAGTATGTATTTAGTTCATGCACTTGAATCAAGCTCTTTTTTTTTGTGGTGTTTGGGGGGGGGGGGGGGTCCAACTTATTCAGTTTCTGAATTATTTTTCAGATAATTTTCACAGAACATTGGTTGTCTCTGCTGTGCACAATTTGTCATTGCTTTTTGGCACTTTCTGACTGATAACTGGAAGACAGACAAACATAACATAACCTCCATCAGGTTTTGGTGGTGTATGTAAATCCATAACAGAAAAAGAGAGTGATTGAGGCACTTTTGATTGAGATATAATGCAAAACATACACCAAATGGGCTTTTCAATATTAAATTCAAATCCACAACCCAGATCAGATCTGGATCAAACATTGTCAGGTGATAGTGAATGCCAGTCTGCACCTCACTTTCAAAAATGAGAGTGATTGGGGCACGTTTGATTAAGATATAATGTAAAATACACATTAAATGAGGTTTTCAATGTTCATTTTAAATGCCCACATAATCTGTAATCCGGTGTCGCCAACCGAACAGTCCCCCCTAAAAATCGGTCCGTCCTGCCTTTACTGATCATGCGCCATTTCTGTGCATCAGGTGCGGTTCACCAATTATCACCTCGTTTCTGCTTAAAACTGCACTCCAGTCATCATCTGTTTCAGCAACAGATATCGGAAGCTTTTGTACAACAATCATTTCTACATAACTTCACCATTATTTCTTAATAAAAGACGGAGGCAGCGATCAGAGTGCAGCAGTAGCAGCTCACCTCGCTGCTGCGCCTCTGTCATTTCAAAGCGTCCCAGATTATCGCCTCGTTCCTGCTTAAAACTGAGTTTAGAATGATTTAAGAGGTTTTACCTTGTCATCTGATGGTTAATAATCACATTATTCCCTTTGATCGCTTTGGGTGGAGAGACTCAGTCTCAGAGGAGCTGTTGTGGTCCCAAATGATGCATGCGCAGTAAAGGCAGGGTGGACCAATTTTTTTTTGGGGGGGGGGGCGTTCGGTCTGCGACACCAGATCAGATCTGGATCACACTTTGTCAGGCTGTAAAGGAAATATGATCTTTTTGACAGAGTTATGAATTTTTGAAAATTTGTTCAATGTTAAAGGATATGGACTTTTCCAATTTTCCAAGATTTTTCCTGACTTTGACCTATGACCTTGAAAATTGAATCAATTCTCGCCTATTAGGATATGAATCCTCTGTAAAATGTCATAGTGATATATGAAAAATTGTGGATTACAGGTTGTTCAAAAACAAACAAACAAGCAGGGGTGAAAACATAACCTCCACCCAACTTTGTTGGTGGGGGTAATTAGATATTCTGTGTGACATTTAGTGAATATTGAATAATCTGCATTCTAATCCATTTATGTTTTTTTTCCACAAATCTGATTGTGTGAGATTTCAGACTGTATAATATCGGGGTAACGGTGGCAAAATATTCCACAGTTTCACATTTGGATGTATTACTCCACGCCCTGGCCGGTGTTCTGATGAGATGTCATTCCTGTTGACAGGCCAGCCTTCTGCGCAACTGCACATGCGCAATATTGTCGGGACACGGAACTGTCGATTTATGTGGTGAGATGCACAATCGACAAAACACCGGCTGCACGCGCTGCTACGCAGATGTCATAATGGCGCTGTTAGCTGAGAGTGACAGAACGCCGCGTACCGACGCCACCGCCGAAATGGGTGAATTTAAGCTACCGTGCAAAAGTACCGATGTGGATTCTGATACAGAATTACCCTTTCACATTTGATGGATTACTCCGCGTCCTGACCACTGTTGGAGCGACGCTGCCTTGATGGTAAGCCTCGCTGACCGAATTACCTACAGAAAAATAAACCGTGCAAACGATGGAATTGGATTAGAATGACAATAACCCCCTTGTGTTTGATGATTTGCGGACATTCATGCTGTTATATGGTCGCAAATATCCGTTTTAACGGCTCCGTGGTAAAGCTCAGTTTACGATCTTATAGCCAGCATGAACGTCCGCAAATCATCAAACACAACGGGGTTATTCTCTAATTAGACACTTCATACATTACAGTAATGTATGACATATTGAATTTTTATGTACAGAGAATGCTCTCTACTTTTAATATTCAAGGCACTACATGTACAGCTGTGTGTCAAATGGTAGCCAAATACTGTGGCAACTGGAGGACAGCAAAAGAAGAGGGCATCAAAAGGGCAGAGTTCAAGCGCCATTAAGCATCCAGACAGAAGATGATCCAGTGAAAAGAAAAGACAGACACACCTCACTGCATCAGTCTTCATCTGAAAGTTGTGCGGTCGCGACTGCCCCTCTCACATCGGCTTGTGCAGTCACAAACGTAGCTGTCCATCATGACAAGGGTGTAAACACCCCATCGTCTCACGAAACGGACGGATTTCTATTTACTTGAAATGTACAGCATCATACCTGTTCATGCACATACAGACCCTGAGCTTTTATTAATTTTTAGCACCAAAGACAACCTGAGGCTTCATATTTGAGTAATACCTTCAACATATACGAGGTCTATTAGATAATAAACCGACCCTTTTATTATTTTTTTTAACTATATGGATTTGAATGACGTGCGATTACACCAATCATGCTTGAACCCTCGTGCGCATGCGTGAGTTTTTTCACGCGTGTTGGTGACGTCATTTCCCTGTGGGCAGGCCTTGAGTGAGATGTGGTCCCGCCCTCTCGGCTGAATTCCTTTGTTTCACACGCTGTTCGAGACAGCGCGCGTTGCTTTATCAAAATTTTTTCTGGACCTGTGAGGAATATCCGAGTGGACACTATTCGAGAAATTAAGCTGGTTTTTGTTGAAAAGTTTAACGGCTGATGAGAGATTATGGGGTGTTTCTGTCGCTGTAAGGACTTCCCACGGAGCGGGACGTCCTGCAGCGCTTCCAGGCGCCGTCGTCGGCCTGTTTCGACCTGAAAACATCCTAATTTAAGGCTTAATTCACCCAGGACGTCGTGAGAGAACAGAGAAGATTCAGAAGAGGCCGGCATGAGGACTTTATGCGGATATTCCACTGTTTAAGGACATTTTTTAATGAAAGACGTGCGCGCAAATTTGCCGAGTCGTTTCCATGACGACTCGGCGAATCTGTGTGCACCACGACAAGAAAAACACCTCCGTGTTGAAAACCATTTGTAAAATTCAGGCGGCTTTTGATGGCTTTCAACAAGTGAGTGAGAAATTGTTTAACAGCTTGGGCATGTTCCAACTTGCCCGTTAAGGTTTCCAACGGAGGTGTTTTTCCTGTCGTGACCCCCCGCGGTCGGGTCCGGCCCGACATGCGACTCTGCCCGCACGTTCTTTCATTACAAAATGTCCGTTAACAATGGAATGTCCGAATAAACTCCTGATGCCGACTTCTTCTGAAAGTTCTCTGTTCTCTGACGACTTCCTGGGTCAACAGAGCCTGAAATGTGGAAGTTTTCAACTTGAAACGGCGAGACGCTGCCGCCTCGAAGCACAGATCGCCGTCAGGCGCCGTGGGCCATCCTTACGGCGACACTACCAGACCAAAATCTCTCATCAGCCGTTAAAATGTTTACCGAAAACCAGCTGAATTTATCGAATGGTGTCCACTCAGTTGTGCCTTACAGTTTTTGAAAAAATTTTCATCAAACAAAGCAGCAGTCTCTGAGCCATTCCTAAACAATGAAAAAATCGACAAGAGGGTGGGCGACTCCTCACTCAAAGACTGCCCACAGGCGAATGACGTAACCGACAGGTGTGAAAAAACTCTCGCATGCCCACGAGGGTTCAAGCATGTCTGATGTAATCACACGTGATTCAAATCCATATGGTTTTTGAAAAAAATAATAAGGTCGGATACTTTTCTAATAGACCTCGTATATTTGTGAATTTTTACCTCCGCCAATGAAGTCGGGCAGAGGTTATGTTTTTGCCCCTGTTTGTTTGTGAACAGCCTGGAACCCACAAGTTTTCATATATCATTATGAAATTTTTACAGAGGCTTCATTTCCTGATTGGCAAGAAATAACTCAAGGTCATAGGTCAAAGGTCAGGAAAAATAGTCGAAAAATCCCTATCCTTTAACATTGAATGAATTTTCAAAAATTCATAATTCTGACAAAAAAGATCAAATTTCTTTCATATTTGAGAGCATTATGGAGGATGGTATCCTTTATCGACTTACTAAGTTTGTTTTTGATCTGATCCGCATTCCAGATTTTGTGGCCATTGAAATCCCCATTTAATGTAAATTTACATTAGATTTTAATCAGTTGTGCCCAATCACACTCATATTTGAAAGTGAGGTGCAGACTGGTACTCACTTTCACCTGCCAAAGTTTGATCTGGATTTGATCTGGATTATGGATTTTGTGAACATTTGAATTTACCATTGAAAAGCCCATTTGGTTTATGTTTTGCATTTTATCTCAATCAAATGTGCCTCAGTCACTCTCATTTTTCTGTTACGGATTTATCTACACCACCAAATTTGGATGAAGGTTCCAATTTTATGCCTGTTTGTCTATCTTCCAGTTATCAGTTGGAACTCAAGTGCCAAAAAGCAATGACAGATGCATATCAGAGATAATCAGTGTTCTTTAAGTATCTGAAAAAGAATTCAGAAACTGAAAAAGTTGGAAAAAAAAACTTGACAACACCACAACAAAAACTGATGAACTAAATACATACTCCTGACATTTGATCACATCTAATTTAGCTTATGAAAAGCCACTTCTAACAGGACTTTGACCTTGAAAGTTTTTCCTAAGGTAAAAATTTGTGGAATTGGAAACTAGGGTTGGCAGAGGTTTGTCATCTACAATCGAGGTGATGTAGCTTTTTTTTTTTTTTTTTGGTGCGGGGGGGGGGGCAGCACCCAACTGTGGCGTTGATATTGAATGATCCATATAGGAATTTTCCCCAATTTATTGCAGTATGAACCATAAACACTTCTGGAAGGTTTGTCCAAGTCAGCCAGGTTTTTTTATATCTTTAATAAACAAACATTAACCCCAAAGACAACATGTTAACAATGCTACGGTGTGAGGTTAATCATCCATGACCCTCTATTGAAATGTTTCATGAGTAAACATCCAATCGGCTTCACAACATTTCCACAGTCTCTCTTTAACATCCGACCCCATTTTTAGAAATGACGCAAAAGTATGTTCATGCTTGACATCAATGAACCAGATTGCTAGGATGTGATAGGATATACATTCTTTGAAATGCATTTACATTCTTTTAAGCACATGCTAAATTATGACAACGTTCAGTGCTTTTGTGCAAGATCCCCATGTTAACAGTATGTCAACATTCATTTAAATCTAAAGCAAGGTATCGGTGATATACTTGACCACATTCGCCAACACGGCCTTTTAAAGCAGCATAAATTCTGGCATGTGTCATTTGTTTCTTTTACCCATAGTTCTAAGCTGTTCTACTGTTACATATTACCTCAGCATTCAGAGATTTGTGTGTGATGATAGGTCAGTGTGTCTTATGAGTGTATCTGAGCATGCACATGCTCATTCGTGCGTGCATGTGTGGTGAATGAGGTAAAGAAGGACTGACAGACAGGGTAACAGAGAGTGCACTTAGTCAAACTCAAAGGCTTTTCCATGATCTGCTCTCTATGGCATGCACTCTATCTAAGAGACGGAGCGAACTGTATAGTTTTATCAGGATAAACTCCTCAAGGGTCAAAGCATCACTTCAGATGGGAATGGAAAACTTTGCTTTGAAACATGTGCTCTCTCTCTCTCTCTCTCTCTCTCTCTCTCTCTCTCTCTCTCTCTCTCTCTCTCTCTCTCTCTCTCTCTTCATGCCAACTTGCCTCCACAGGAGGACATCCGTATGATTAATAACCCCAGTCAAAGATAATTTAGCAAAGTTATTTGATCAGGTACTCTCAAGCACTCTGTTTGAGAATTCCAAGTATCTAAGTCATTTTATTCTCTCCAATCCATTTAAATTGGCTAAATTTGCAGGACTGATAGAAAAGGACATAAGAATGAAACCAATTTAAAAGTAAGGATGGAATTAGTAAGTAAATGTAGAAGCCAAAAGAGTCTGCTCATATTAGAAATGACTGCTCTTATGTAAGTCCATGCAGGAGAGACAGAGTGGCTTTTTTTGGAAACTGAACATTATGTTTCTAGGGGGGTTTTCAGTGCGGTCTATTGATAGCACTTTAACAAGAATTTATTGGGAAAGAAACTCATCTGGCTTGTTGATTTTAAACATGCTTGCCTCTAATGACCTTATTCTTTCTTTTTTTAGACAAGAGAAGGAATGAGAAAGGCATTGTAGAGTGGGACACGGATTGAACATCAGTCAGTTTTCACTGTGGATCTCAGGACTGTAAGTGTGCAGCAGCAGATCCATTCTTGTCTTTTGCAACGCACCTGTGCTGTTCCATCCTAAAACCCATATTTCTCTCAGGTTATCTCCTCTCCCTTTTCCCACTTTTTTTTTAAAACCCTGTCAACGTGTCAATGAAGATTAAATTGGTGATGCTGTACAATGTCTATTTATATCACCTACAGCTTATGGAAGAACAGCAGCCTGTGGCTTAGTTTGTTAACACACCAAAAAACAAGAGTACACACAAGCAGCTGCCAGTCAGTATTCTGATCAAAGCTTTTAAAGCTTCTGGATGAGATGGCGATGTAGCGTTACATCACCCTGTTAAACAGAGAATGAGTCCCTGCATTATGTCTTACCAAACAAAACTCGTGTTGAAGTGTGATCACCCAGAACAGTACATACATAGTGTGTTTAGCTGTTACTAATTGTGAAGCCGTTGAAAATGTATTTGAATTATTGCCTTCTTTTCTCACTGGCAGTGCCATGTGTGATTTGATTTGTAGCTGGCAGTTACATTAAGGGAAAGGAATGATGACAATAAAATGCCACTGCAGTAATTCCACAAAGGTCTCATACCATTTTTTTTTACATTTATTTCTTTCCATGTCAACTAAAATGTCTTAACTGTAGCACTGCTTTCACATTTTGACAGTAGAAAAACAAATAAAAAAATACATATATTATTAAATTTAATTGGGGCAGCACGGTGGCTTAGTGGTTAGCACTGTTGCCTCACAGTATTATGGTCGTGGGATCGAGTTGTGTGGAGTTTGTATGTTCTCCCCGTGTTGCGTGGGTACCTTCCGGGTGCTCCGGCTTCCTCTCACATCGAAAGACATGAAGGTTAGATGAAATGAAAACTTTAAATTGTCCCTGTCTGCGGGTGTGAATGGGTTTGTTTGTCTATATGTGGCCCTGCGACAGACTGGCGTCCTGTCCAGGGTGTTCCTTGCCTCATGCCCTGTGACTTTTGGGATAGGCTCCAGCCCCCCATGACCCTTAACTAGAGTAAGTGGGTATAGAAAATGGATGAATAGATGGATTAAATTTAATTGAACAATGCAACGTCTGAGCGTTTTGTGCAGTGTTATTATAAAACAGTAGCTCTGGTTCCGATTGTTAAAAGAATGTTAGAGCTTAATTTTCCTCTATAAATTCAATCAAGTCACTGTCTCTGTAAATGTTTATGCACTTAAAGAACAAATCACTTGCTATCCATCCTTGACCATTGTTCCATTGTTGTTTGATTCAACCTCAGCGATAGCCAAAGATGGATAGCGAGTATTTTGTTTTATACACACACACACACACACACACACACACACATACATATATGTCCACTGTGAGAGACATAATCTAAAAAAAAAAAAATCTGGAAATCACAGTGTATGATTTTTTAAATAATTTATTTGTATGTTACTGCTGCAAATAAGTATTTGAACACCTACCAACCAGCAAGAATTCTGGCTTGCACCTGTTTGAACTTGTTAACTGTATAAAAGACACCTGTTCACACACTCAGTCAATCACACTCCAACCTGTCCACCATAGCCAAGACCAAAGAGCTGTCTAAGGACACCAGGGACACAGCTGTAGACCTGCACAAGGCTGGGATGGACTACAGGACAACAGGCAAGCAGCTTGGTAGAAGACAACAACTGTTAAGATTATTTATAAGAAAGTGGAAGAAACACAAGATGACTGTCAATCTCCCTCGGTCTGGGATTCCATGCAAGATCTCACTTTGTGGGGTAAGGATGATTCTGAGAAAGCTCAGAACTACACAGGAGGACCTGGTCAATGACCTGAAGAGAGCTGGGACCACAGTCACAAAGATTACATTAGTAACACATGATGCTGTCATGGTTTAAAATCCTGCAGGGCAGCAAGGTCCCCCTACTGAAGCCAGCACATGTCCAGGCCCATTTGAAGTTCACCAGTGACCATCTGGACGATCCAGAGGAGGCATGGGAGAAGGTCATGTGGTCAGATGAGACCAGAATAGAGCTTTTTGGAATCAACTCCACTTACCATGTTTAGAGGATGAGAACAACCCCAAGAAAACCATCCCAACCGTGAAGCATGGGGGTGGAAACATCATACTCTGGGGTGCTCTTCTGCAAAGGGAACAGGACGACTGCACCGTATTGAAGGGAGGATGGATGGGGTCATGTATTTGGCAAACAACCTCCTTCCCTCAGTAAGAGCATTGAAGATGGGTCATGGCTGGGTCTTCCAGCATGACAGTGACCCCAAACACACAGCCAGGGCAACTAAGGGGCAACTTAAGGAGGGGCTTCCGGATTTTTTTTTTTTAAGATTATGTCTCTCATGGTGGACATGCACCTAAGATGAAAATTTCAGACCCCTCCATGATTTCTAAGTGGGAGAACTTGCAAAATCACAGGGTGTTCAAATACTTATTTTCCTCACTTTATATATATATATATATATATATATATATATATATATATATATATATATATATATATATATATATATATATATATATATATATATATGTAGAGAGAGAGAGAGAGAGAGAGAGAGAGAAGACCACATGGCGATACCTGGAGAGTGGATTGCTGTGACCAATACTATAAGAAATGACAGCAAGAAGAATAGCGGCCAAGATAGGATTCATCATTTCAACATGAATTTCATCCACAAAAAAAAAAAAACATCTTTTTAGTTAGATTTGATTGTCAAGTAAGTGTGTTCCTATGACTTTATTTAATATGTGAACTTTTAATTTTGATAACCTCAGATCATACAAAACATTGACCACCCCCTGTGGTCCTTGGTTGAGCCCCCATGAGGGTGTTGGGGTGGGGAACCAGATTGGGAACCAGGGGTTTAGAGGACAGCAACCTTATTCAGTCTAAACTAAGACACTTACTGAATTTGGCAAATGGTACATTTGAACTAGAAAATCAATTTGTCTTAAAGTAAATCAGATTTTGGTTTACAGACATCTTTCTTAGGTAAAAATGTGTGTGTGTTTGGACGGGGGGTCCAAAGAAAAAAGGTTGGGAAAATACTCTTCTATGCTATCACCATGCCTTAATTTCCACACTAAACAAGTAGAATCCACACCCACATTAAAGAATAGGCCTGAAAGGCTCTTTAATCACCTGCCCTGTGGCCTGTTGTACTTTCCAAATGTCAACCCTCCCTTCACAACTCTGTCTACAGTGGCGATCAAAGGTTTGTGAACCCTTGAGTACATCTATATATTAAAAGCCAAGTGGGCTCTGTGTACCTGTATGTGTGCGCGCGGCTTTGATCACAGAGAAATTGGGGAGAGCTGACATTTGCTGTTTGGTATGCTTATGTATTTTGGGACAAGGATGAATGCAGAGAAAACTTAAAGTTGATAGGACTAATATTTTTGGAGAAACTACGAATATTAGCTAACAACAGTGAACAATGGACATTGATAATTACATTCTGGACTCACACGCCATTCCAAATCATTATTGTTACGTTAGCTGTCACAGTACGAAGTGAACCCAATAAGCAGGCAGCCAAAAACAGGAGGTAAGGTGAAACAATAGGTGATTTATTGTACAAGTTCACAAGCACCAAACCAGCAATCACATAAGTAATCCAAACACGTGAAAACACTGTCCAAGCAGTGATGAGGGAACCTGAGGACAAAAGGGAGAAAGTAACTCAACATCCAAATTCACAAGCAAAGCTATAAACACAGAGACACGAAAAATGAGGAACTCTAACAAAGCTACAATAGTGTGGTCAGGACCCAAAATGAGCGAGATACATAATCGTAGGAACCAACAAAAGAACTGGGACATGGTGCAGACTTAAATGCACAGATGCTAAATTAATCAAACATGCAACAGGTGCAGAATGTGACATAAGGGAAAACCGGAACTAAAGATACACGTTGATAAACATACAGAAACTAATACACACAAAGTGATACAAAACGTAACCAAAGACCTGGGGTTAGTGGAACTAAAAGGCAACATGATAATGATATACAATCAAATAACAACCCAAGAAGACAAATGCAAAAAACTAATATGGAACTCAAAAGTGAACAAAGTGCTAAACAGGGAAGCTAAACCTGATAAACCAAAGAACATATACAGAAGACATACTGACAAAACCCACAAAGACAAAGAAAGAGGACAGGCGGCAAGAACCAAGACTAACAGACTACAAACACTGAGCAGAGACAAACCACAAGGAAGACTAATACAAATGACCGACAAGGACAGGAAATGAATACAACGGAATATAAACCAAAGAACACTGACAGAACTACACACCAACAGAACACAAATAAAGGACACACACAAATGACCGACAAGGACAGGGGAGTGAACACAATGAAATACAAATCAAAGAACACAGAACTACACACCAAGAGAACATAAATAATGGATATACATGAAATGGGACCAAAACCCAGACCCAGGGACAACCCACAACAAATTATAGAAACTTTGCATATTTTACTACCACCCTTGAAAAATGTCAGCTACCTATTTTATAAACAGTACCCAATCTAGAGCCCATGGATCCCCATGGGTAATGCACTAGTTGGAATTTTATAATGACATTAAAAAAATTAAACATCATAATTCAGGCATCTTTATATTAAAATTTCTAAAATGATGCCTTTTACACTCACAGTGAATGCTAATCTCTACAACATGGCATTAATAAAATAAACATGAAAACAATGGCATGCATAAGTATATACACCCTTAGGTATAACACAAATAAATCATCAGTTTTACAGCCAGTTCTGTTTAGTTAAGTTAGGGGATAGATATGAACAAGTCACTGAATATGTCTTGGAATTTATATTTCTTTCAGAAATACAAACAGTATGATACTGTATGGTAACCCAGTTCTCAAAAACAGAGTGACTGCAAGAACAAGAGCAGTGAGGGAAGCCACAAAAACACCTGTGCTAGCTCTATCAGAGTTATACGGTTCTGTGGCTGTGACTGGAGAGATTGCGCATAGTGCAACTTTTAACTGTTGCACCACCACTTATACAGCTTCATGGTGGACTGGTGCAGAGACTGATTTGTTTAAAAAAGACAAAAGATGTGAAATTTCAGGTACAGTTTGCCAGAAGGCACATGAGAGATGTGAGCGTATAGATTTGATCTGTTTTGTTGTATGAAAACTCTTCTCCACTATGAAGCTGAGTGATCTCCACTCACGGGCATACAGTGTTTTACCCAGGCTTGGGACTGGCACTCAGAATGTACTGGCTGAGTTCAAACACTTTTCAAAAATCAACATAGGCAATGAAGAAGTCCTGACAATAGGGTAGGGCAGTCTTGTTTGGGGGTGGGCACTAAAGAGGTAAAATATGACGCAAATGACGTAATTTCTCTACTTTCGGGGTACAAACCATGGCATTTTCAATGGGTTTTTGGGCAAATTGCACGTAAACAAAGTGAAAATGCAAAGAAAAAGTGACGATGCAGTGGGAAAGTGGACATGTGTTACGGTTTGTTTATGACCCGGAGCACAAACGTGTCGAGGCGGTTTTGCAGGCGAGAAAACGGAGCTACTCTGGTTAGCTGTGTAGGCTAACACTTACCGACACAACATCTTCCACCTCCTCATCTTTTCTTCTCCACCGGGAACCGAAAAAAATATATAAACTTTTCGCAACTGCTTCAGTGATTGCAGCTGAAAACAAAACTGTACAGCATTTATCCGTGTGAAGTTATGCTGTGTATATGGTCCTATACCCACTGTTGGAGTCAACAGGAGCTAGGATGGGTGACTTCATGGGCATAAACTGCTACAGATGTTGGGCAGTAAGCAATGGGGACTGAATCTTATTGAGAATGAACCTTGTAAGTACTTTGCCTTGTACAGAAAACGGTGTAATACCCCTGTGATGATAACAATCCAGGCGATCACTCTTTCCTTTCTAGACAGCTCTTTATGGTCATAGTTTAATGAATTATTTGTTGGGATCAGTCAGATCTAAGGTGACTGAACCCTTCTGGGTGGAATCACTGCTGAATTCTCCCCATTCTTCACTGACTTTCTTACCTTTCAATCCTCCCCCACTTGTTGTATCTCTTATTCAAGCTCTTCCCTTGATGACAGAGTCAGATACGTAAGTGTCTGTGCTTGGTGGGTTGTCTCCGGCAGGTTATAAATAACCAGCAGAGGTTTTGCTTCATGTCCTGAGAGCTCTGCTTTCTTCTCACACTTGAGGAACCATGGGAAAAGAATCTTTCCTTTATGCACACGGCACAGTTTTCCATAAAAACCTTCATCACATCTGTGCACACACATACACACAATCAACCTTCCTGGGGTACAGTCATGTTTGAGATATTAAAATAGAAAGGTTATAAGATCAGATGTACTGTTTTTAATGAAATGTTAGCTTTCGTTGCATAACGTGTACTGTGGGAATGGAGTTTCTGCTCTCATGTAAGTCTGGGAAAGTTGTTGGAACAACACAATGGGATAAAAGGCTGAGACAAGTAGAATTATGGAAAAGAGAACAGATGAACAAAGTACAAAGAGTCCATCAGGTAATCATTTTCATCATGACATACCAGAAGTGAGGGGAAGGACTTGTGTTGTGACACATGAAGGGGCTGGTCTAGTGTGACTGTGTGAGGTTATGTGTAGGAGTGAGAGGGAAAACAGTGTAATGTGGACTAATGTGGACAGTCATAGTTTAGGGGCTGGCAGGTCAGACAAACTGGGATCAGCCATGGGATTGTTTCCATCGGAAAGAATTCCAGGAATGAGCTAGAAGAGCTATCAGTGACTTCACTCAGAGCAGGTCTGACGGCAGTTTTAATACACATTAAAAATATAGTAGTGCATGGTGCCGTGTAAGTTCCTTTATTGTTCCTGCAGGCTTCTCATTGCTGTTTGTAAAGCAAATGTGGTCACCTGTAATCACCAGCAGGGTTGCTATTGAGAAGTGTTTCATCAGAAACACAAAGAATGTTTCAGAGTAAATCTGCCTGAAGCTGGCTATCCTCACAGACCAAGTGATTGCGTACAGTGGGCTGCGTCTACATTTAGGTGTAGTCACCACTAATCAGCTATCATTGGTATATATTAGAATGAATATGAATTTTGAATGTTATCAGGCCAGATATCCTCATTTTTAAAGGTGGGATACAAATTGGGGTCAGAAGTTGGTAATGGGAGGCTGGCTTAAGACTGTTTGATTGATTGTCTCAGTTCAGTTAAGTTCACTCAAATAATTCAAGCAACAATGATTACTTATATAAGTAAAATAAACTATCTTGATTAGTGTTGAATGAACTTAAATATATGAAGTGAATAGTAATAAAGTAACTAACACCATGCTAACCACAGGGTAGCACGGTGCCTTAGTGGTTAGTACTGTTGCCTCATAGCAAGAAGGTCATGGGTTTGATTCCTGCCTGTGGACTTTCTGTGTGGATGTTCTCCCCGTGTTTGTGTGGGTTCTCTACAGGTGCTCTGGTTTCCTCCCACATCTAAAGACATGCAGGTTAGGTGGACTGGAAAATTTAAATTGTCCGTAGGGGTGCATGCAGGTGTGAATGTGTTTGTCTATATGTGGCGACAGACTGGCGTCCTGTCCAGGGTGTACCCTGCCTCACACTCTATGACTGCTGGGATAGGCTCCAGCCCCCGCGACCCTTATTTGGAATAAGCGGTTGAAGATGAGTGAGTGAGTGAGTAGTAATAATTGTAATAATTTAGCTCTTAATTTACTTGAGCTGAGGATACATGTAATCAATTTTCATCAAAATTGAGTTGAGTTCATCCAATGAGTTACATTGACTTTTCAGTGTGTATAAGCTTTGGGCAATTTTCGTTTTAAATCTTGTGACTTGGACTTCTAAGTGTTCTCCCAATAAAATTACTGTGCCCTCGGCTGACCTTCAATCATTCCATCACTTTTAATTCAGACTGGACCAAACCGCTGAGTTATTTGTTGAAACATGGACAGGTGGACACACAGTGCCAAAAGCAGTAAGAATTTGGCAATCAAAATGTGTTTTGAGAGGTGAGAATGTTTTTTAACTGCTTAGACTTTAGATGAAATAAATAATATGGGTATTTAAAAACCCTGTCAGTGATACAGGTTAGCAGCCAACTGTCCAATTACTTTTGGACCGTTTAAAAATGGGGAACCACACACAATTTTATTTTATTTTTAACTGGAACTTTATTTAATATGCTGGTATAGCTAAAATAACAATTTTGTCACTGCCCTCATATATAAGACCTAACTTAGCCTTGGTCAACCTCAGCAATGGAAACTATCCTCACTGTATTAAAAGCAGACAGCAGTTTGAAAGATGATGCAGTGTTCCTTTCCTAACTTCTTATGTTTCTTCCATTCCTTAGTTCCATGATCTCTTGACATTTTCCACTGAAATCAAGACATCATTTTCCTCCCTGCTTACCCCCCTGGACCACACACACACACGTATACTTCATACCACCATTATTGGCTGGTGGTATTTATAACTTTTTATGCTCTGTTTTATTCCAGGAAGAAGTAAAGACTATAGACTGTCACTTCATTGTTCATTTTCCAGGAAGTGGCCCGAAGACCCCAACAGTTCCACTTTGTCCAGTACAACCCCTGGCAAAAATTATGGAATCACCAGCCTCGGAGGATGTTCATTCAGTTGTTTAATTTTGTAGAAAAAAAGCAGATCACAGAAATGACACAAAACTGAAGTCATTTCAAATAGCAACTTTCAGGCTTTAAGAAACACTATAAGAAATCAGGAAAAAAAATTGTGGCAGTCAGTAACGGTTACTTTTTTAGACCAAGCAGAGGGAAGAAAATATGGAATCACTCAATTCTGAGGAAAAAATTATGGAATCATGAAAAACAAAAGAACGTTCCAACACATCACTAATATTTTGTTGCACCACCTCTGGCTTTTATAACAGCTTGCAGTCTCTGAGGCATGGACTTAATGAGTGACAAACAGTACTCTTCATCAATCTGGCTCCAGCTTTCTCTGATTGCTGTTGCCAGATCATCTTTGCAGGTTGGAGCCTTGTCATGGACCATTTTCTTCAACTTCCACCAAAGATTTTCAATTGGATTAAGATCCAGACTATTTGCAGGCCATGACATTGACCCTATGCGTCTTTTTGCAAGGAATGTTTTCACAGTTTTTGCTCTATGGCAAGATGCATTATCATCTTGAAAAATGATTTCATCATCCCCAAACATCCTTTCAATTGATGGGATAAGAAAAGTGTCCAAAATATCAACGTAAACTTGTGCATTTATTGATGACGTAATGACAGCCATGTCCCCAGTGCCTTTACCTGACATGCAGCCCCATATCATCAATGACTGTGGAAATTTACATGTTCTCTTCAGGCAGTCATCTTTATAAATCTCATTGGAACGGCACCAAACAAAAGTTCCAGCATCATCACCTTGCCCAATGCAGATTCGAAATTCATCGCCGAATATGACTTTCATCCAGTCATCCACAGTCCACAATTGCTTTTCCTTAGCCTATTGTAACCTTGTTTTTTTCTGTTTAGGTGTTAATGATGGCTTTCGTTTAGCTTTTCTGTATGTAAATCCCATTTCCTTTAGGCGGTTTCTTCCAGTTCGGTCACAAACGTTGACTCCAGTTTCCTCCCATTCGTTCCTCATTTGTTTTGTTGTGCATTTTCGATTTTTGAGACATATTGCTTTAAGTTTTGTCTTGACGCTTTGATGTCTTCCTTGGTCTACCATTATGTTTGCCTTTAACAACCTTCCCATGTTGTTTGTATTTGGTCCAAAGTTTAGACACAGCTGACTGTGAACAACCAACATCTTTTGCAACATTGCGTGATGATTTACCCTCTTTTAAGAGTTTGATAATCCTCTCCTTTGTTTCAATTGACATCTCTCGTGTTGGAGCCATGATTCATGTCAGTCCACTTGGTGCAACAGCTCTCCACGGTGTGATGACTCCTTTTTAGATGCAGACTAACGAGCATATCTGATTTGATGCAGGTGTTAGTTTTGGGGATGAAAATTTACAGGGTGATTCCATAATTTATTCCTCAGAATTGAGTGAGTCCATATCTTTTTCCCTCTGCTTGATTTCTTATAGTGTTTCTTAATGCCAGAAAGTTGCCATTTGAAATGACTTTAGTTTTGTGTCATGTCTGTGATCTGCTTTTTTTCTACAAAATTAAACAACTGAATGAACATCCTCCGAGGCCAGTGATTCCATAATTTTTGCCAGGGGTTGTATGTCGTGCCCTTGATCCCGAGAGACTCAACTGCAGTGACTTTGATACACTGTTCCCGGTACTGGTAATCAAAAGTTGACCTAGTGGGTCAGTAATTCAGTACACAGCAGCAAATTACCTGAGAAGTTTCCACTGTAGCAATCATCAAAAAGCTCTGTTTATTCCTATAAATTCCCCAGTTTCCTATTAGTGCTTTTCCACTCAACTACTTTTATTATCCTTGTATCACTGTGGTGAGTCTTTGAGTAGAGCTTGAGGAATTGATCCTAAACATAGTTTGTCCTTCTTACCTTCACCAAAGAGGTCATGTTTTCACTCATGGCTGTTTGTTGGATTTTTAGAAGTATTATTAAGAAAACAACAACAACCTATAACCAGCATCTTTCCTGTGGGGATCTAGATTGGGTAGATTTTATAAAATAGGGAGCTGACATTTTTCAAGGGTGGTAGTAAATTATAAGTTTCTCTAATGAGTTGGAATGGCATGTGAGTCCAGAATGTTTTTAAAACCTTAAACCTCAATTTTTAAAAGAACTCAACCCTTTTATTTCCTGTTAATTACATAATTTTTAATTTACTGTCAATGTATTTATAAATTGTTTAGGTTCTTGTTATCATATACACACTATTTTATTATCATTATTATCATCAGTATTATTTTATTACTTCAATTTTGTCATTTGATTTTTATATGGACCACAATGGAAATGTTTTCACTTTGTCATCCATATATTAACGTATTTACAATAATATGTTCTTCATTGAACCTACTAAAAAGCATGCACGCACTCACGTTTTTAATTTAAAGATAATTTACCACCCCCTGCTGGAATGGCACATGAGTCCAGAATGTAGTGAGCAACATTAACTAATATCCATAGCTTTTCCAAAAATATTAGTTCTATTAATGTTCCATTTTGGCAGCATTCCTCCTTGACCCAAAATACATAAGCATGCCAAACGGGAAATGTCAGCTCTCCAGTTTGTCTGCACACACGAATAGAGAACTTTTTGAGTGTTCCGCATTCTGCCACAAGCAGGTGCTTCTAATTTTAGACACAGACAGAGATGTGGTGGAAGAAATCAAACGCAATACACGTCTCTCTTATGGTACCAGCACTAAACTAACCTGATTAAACCAAATGAAGTACAAAAACCACAATAAATCAGTAACACTAACACTGTTAAACCAACATCAACCACAACAACATTTAAAACCCTAACTTCAATGATGCATTGCAGTACAACATCCATTGTTTAATGTCAACTAAAATGGGTAATTTCTCCAAAAATATTTGTCCTATCAACTTTAGAAATTGGAAAATGTCAGCTCTGTTTCTGTGTGATCGAAGCCATACATATGCACGCACACATATAGGTCATAGGTCACTTGGCTATTATAATATAGATAAGCTCTAGCTGGGGATGGCAACTGTACAAAAAGATTTTGTAAAAATGATTGGAAAAAAGGGTGCTACTATTCATGAAAGAGTTGGGGGGGAGGTTGGTGTGGAAAACCAGAGTTGAATCAAAGAAATGAAAGCATTAGGCCTGACCTAAACTTGGATAGGATCTGTGGTGGAGCCGGATCAAGGGGCAGAACCAAAAAAAAAAAAAAAAAAAAAATATGCACTGAAAAACCTGTTGCTTGCATTGGTACTGTAGAGTTTAGAGATAGGTATTTGGGCACTGGGATAGCGAAATGCTTCCCGATTTGACCAAGAAAAAGTAGTTCATTGCCCTTTGAACCCCTTAAAGGTTTTGAGATGTGCTTATATGTCTAGTATCTTGTATCTGCAACAATTCAATTTCAAGTAATTGTGTAGTGAAGACCACAGGCACACAGATGGATGCACACATGGACTGACCTCATTTCTGTAGCTCCTGCAGCATACTGCAAACATCTTGTAATCTATAAGAGAAAACTTTTGGGTGGATGGGGGGAGGTACAACAAAAAAAATGAAAAGTTCTCTGCACAGCAAAGCACAGGAATGAAGTTTAGTTTCGACTGTAGGAGCCAGAATGTTTGCAGGTTAAAGACAGGAAGCAGCGTGCGGCTCGACTTCAGTGCAGTATGTGCATTTGTATGTTGAGTGAGCTCGTGTTCGCAGGAAGTAATACAGCGTCTCTAACCACCGCAGGTGAGGTTTATAAAAAAAAAAAGTTTACACAGAGGAAAATGAAAGTAAACAGAGCGGTGTTGAAAATGTTTCCAAAATAATCCTCTTTAGAGATAACTCGGTGGAACTCACAGTAAAATGAGTCACGCAGTTAGGTAGCAAATTCAGATGTTTATTTACAGCCTCTGGCATTATCAGAGAAAGTGGTATTCAAAAAAAAAAAAAAAAGAAATGATGGCGGCTAATCTCCCTGAGCTTTCGGAAAACTTAGTGGTACCAGTAGGTAAGAAAGATGCTCTGTACACAGCCCTAATGCCACGAAAATGAGAAATTACAAAATCAACAATGCTTGTTCAATAATATCACCATATACACACACACACACAAATGAAGCGTTCATGAATCGAAGGATAAGTGGTGACATAATGGGAAGTGTTTGTGAGATTGCATACAGACAAATACTATAACTGCCATTACACCAAGAACAGAGTACACACATAAAATGAGCAACATCAATTTTAAAAACTTTCAATCATCTTGTCAGACTGAACAACTGGTTTGCTGTGGTGAAGTAACTTTCAAATATTGCTTTAGTCCTCATTTGTGAGTCGGACGCTGCAGACCTCAACTTTGTCTCAAAGTATAGCCGTTTAAAACAGGAAGATTACAAAGGACAGTCAGATTTAATTTTCAGATGTGCTCAGCTTTGGAACACAAGCTAAACCCACAATAAAACTACAAAAGAAACGCAACAAGGCCTCAGGGGTTGGTGCACTGGAACGAAGGATTTATGCATCTAAGCAGGTTTTTAACGTTACTTTTCACAAAACGCAGTGTTGAAAGTTCTCTAGAAATTGATACCATACATCATTATGTTGCCATGGTGCTTTTGACCAGTGAGATGCCAGCTTAAATGGGCTCACTGCAGTTGGCATACTACCTGTTTGGTTTGTTCTTGAAGCACACCTTAACACCAGTGGCTCACTTGGTCCTGGATGTTGTACTTTTCTTAGTTTGGTTTCAGCCAGCAGTATTTCCAAGCATTAGAACACATGTAATAGTCATTTCATTAGAAACAGAAATGCAGTCATTTCTAACCAAGCAGCATCTTCAGAAGCCTGTTCAACTTTAATCAAAAGATCAGGCCCATTGCAAGCATTAGAGAATAAAGTGGTGGGCTTGTGATAAGGTCCTCTGATCGATTCCCAATCAGACAGGGAAACAAACAAGATCTCTTGGACAAGGGCCTTAATCTTCAATTTGTTCCTGTGTGCAGCTGAGCACCTTTCATGACTGATGTGTGTATGCAGAGAATAAAGTGCTGAAGCACTTTAGACATACAGTGTTTATCAGCTAGCTTTGCACAAGTGACTTTTATATAGACATCGCTATAGGTAGGACATTTGTATCCCAAGTGGTATTTGGGAACAAAATAAGTATGTTCTCTACAACCACGTGTGGTGCTCTGACGCTTTGTGTGGCTACGGCAGAACCCAAGAGCATTAATTTGTTGCAGTAGTACGACTAATCCAACATTAAGTTCATATGAGAGTAGTTCTATTGCTGAAGCTTTTACTTTATGGGTATAATGATATTGTACAATGTCTGACAGAATTCAAGATAGTCAAAGTTCTGCAAAAGAGCAATTTTACATTTTTAAACTAAACCTGCAAGTTATGGTATTTGGTTGCAAAGCCGTGATGTAACGCATCATGATAAATCTCTTTCCGGTCCCAAACAAAACTACGCACATGGGTTTCTCTACAGCGATGGCTGAGCCGGTCACTTTGTTTACGTTGACAAACTTTTCTGTCTGTAAATGTTGCAAATGGTACAGGATGCCAGATGCCATTAAATGCCACAGATGAGGGTGCATTATGTTTATGTCACAGAAGCGTGTTTTTTTCAGGTTGGAGTGCATTTCTACCTTCACAAAATTCAAGAAACCACAAAAAAAAAAGCATAAAAGTACTTATAATTGTAAGTCTGGCTAAATCGTCAGACTGACCCACTGATTAGGCAGCTACTCGTTTTCCCACAGCAGAGCGTGCACAAGGGGGCATTTGTTTAATAAAACAGGATCACATGTTTCTGCATTCACAAAATGCCTCAAAAAGTGCATAAAAGTACTTTTATCATATTTGTTGTCAGTCTGGGTAAATAGCCGGCATAATCTCATTTCCTCAGCAGAGCGTTCCCAAGACAAAAACAAATGTGTTTTCATCATTGTAAGTGGCCAGAGCTGTTATCTGGCCACCAGCTAGCTCCAGCACAATGTGTAATGAATAATTTATAGATTCTTAATACCTGTCCCACTTGCAATCACTGATCTAAATTAAATACTTTTGCAAAGGTTACATTATCTGTTGGGTCCACTTGGCAGTAACATGTCTAATAGTCGTGTTTATTTACCTTAGCCGTAGCCATCTACTTTTTTCTTTGCCATTATTCGGAAACCTATAGAGAGAAATCAGGTGAAGTTTCAGGTCGATTTGTGCACACACCACTGACATTCCTTCCCCGTTTACACTGCACCGCCAGAACCAATGAGTGCAGAGAAAAACGCATGTTTTCTTTCAGTCCGGAAGGAGCTTTATCACGTGACGTCAGACTTTGCAACCAAATTGCAATGCATTGTTAGTCGCCACATGGTGCACCAGCATCACCCATATGAAGGAAATACTTATTCTTGGAGCAGTGTAACTGCTGGTAGCATAGCATTTAGCTATGGCCTTTCAATGCAATATTACTTCAGTTAAAGTGCTTCTTTGCCAGCAGTTTGCCAAAAACCTTCATAACTTCCCTTTTTAAATGAGTTTAAGACCTATTACAAATTGTGCAGTGCCACATTTTAACAGGCACTGTATCCACCTAACTAAAAGGTTAGGTGGGTTGGAAACTAAGTTGTCTGTAGATGTGTGTAAATGTGCTTTTCTATATGGGGCCCTGTGATAGACTGGCATCCTGTCCAGGGTGTACCCCACCTCATGCTCCATGACTGCAGAGATAGGCTCCAGCCCCAACCCCTGCAACCCTTAATTGGACTAAGTGGTTGAAGATGAACAAGTGTGTCAACAACTCACTCTGTAGTGTCTTCATGAGAAGCATGAAGAAATTAAAATATTGGTCAAGTATTTGGTCTGTATTCTTAGTTGGAACTGGATCGAGGCCCAGGTTTCTGGAGGCCCATCTTTCAGAGTTCAAAAGCACACTCACACCTCCCCAAACAAGCCAGATCAGAAATAGACCAGTCCAAACAGGGTTGTGTGAAAGAACCCAAAAACTGAACAAATGATGTTCAGTGTAACACCAACTCCAAGAAAACTAACTAGTTAAAAAAAAAAAAAAAAAAAAAAAAAAAAAAAATCTGGTGTCACCATTTTAGTGGAGATTTGTTGCCATGTAATTGATTTAATCTCATCTTCTTAAACTGCTCAATAGCCAGAGTGATTTAAGGATTAGTTATGGTACTGTCACTTTGTACAGATTTGCTACATACTGAACACAGCAGTGCATGCTGGTACATTTCTTTACTTCCAACATATTTCCAGAGTGTCCTTCAGACAAATTTTTATGCTCATCAAAAACACCACAATTGAGATAAAAAAATGCACTTCTCTGAACAGATAGATTGCAGTGGCAATCATAACTAACAAGTTGGACAGTGTATGGCAGACAATCTCCACAGGTACGACAAACTTTCTGGACATGCATGTGTCAGAAGTCTCTGGGGTCATGAAGCCTGCCATTTGTGGAGTAAAGTGCAGCGCAATAGTTGCCCCCTGTAGGATTAGAGCTGTCCATGGAGCCACCAAGCTGCTGTTGCTGTCCAACAGGACAGTCCATTGTGGGTTGAGAGACACATGATGGAGGCATGGAGGAAGTCGGTCTATGATGGTTTCAATGCAAGAGGACAGTTTGTCTTGTAGAAAAAGTGGGATTTCTCGTCTTACGGGAGCGATGCTTTGGTGTTGAAGAAAATCAAAGTGGCATTACTAAACATGTGCCTGTCAGTTAAGTCTGAGTGCTCAGGTGCATGAGAACCAGTTCAGGGAACAGTTGAACCGGACCAGGAGGATGTAGAACTCCAGCCGCTCCTAGTGCTGAGAATTCTGCACTGGCTGTTCATTTTGGATACTGCCATTTTGCACCACTTCATCATCATCATCCTCCTCCTCCTCCTCACTGACCAGAAACTCCTCTGGAGGCCAACGCAGCTCCCCGCTCTCCACCTCTCCGTCTGTTGGCTCGACCACGATGGAGGGCAGGCGATCTTTCAGCTTACAGCAGCGATCAAAGTCTGAGGGGTCGGGGAAGATCTAAAGAAAATGAGAAGGGTTACCAGAGCGGCCATACAACTTTGAACTGAACTGTAGAATCATAGCCATTTGTGATTATACACTCAAAAATATAAACGCAACACTTTTGGTTTTGCTCCTATTTTGTATGAGACGAACTCAAAAGCTCTAAAACTTTCCACATACACAAAATCACCATTTCCCTCAAATATTGTTCACAAACCAGTCTAAATCTGTGATAGTGAGCACTTCTCCTTTGCTGAGATAATCCATCCCACCTCACAGGTGTACCATATCAAGATGCTGATTAGTGCACAGGTGTGCCTTAGACTGCCCACAATAAAAGTCCACTCTGAAAGGTGCAGTTTTATCACACAGCACAATGCCACAGATGTCGCAAGATTTGAGGGAGCTTGCAATTGGCATGCTGACAGCAGGAATGTCAACCAGAGCTGTTGCTCGTGTATTGAATGTTCATTTCTCTACCATAAGCCGTCTCCAAAGGCGTTTCAGAGAATTTGGCAGTACATCCAACCAGCCTCACAACCTCAGACCACGTGTAACCACACCAGCCCAGGACCTCCACATCCAGCATGTTCACCTCCAAGATCGTCTGAGACCAGCCACTCGGACAGCTGCTGAAACAATCGGTTTGCATAACCAAAGAATTTCTGCACAAACTGTCAGAAACCGTCTCAGGGAAGCTCATCTGCATGCTCGTCGTCCTCATCGGGGTCTCGACCTGACTCCAGTTCGTGGGCAAAGGCTCACATTCGCTGGCGTTTGGCATGTTGGAGAGGTGTTCTCTTCACGGATGAATCCCGGTTCACACTGTCCAGGGCAGATGACAGACAGCGTGTGTGGCGTCGTGTGGGTGAGCAGTTTTCTAATGTTGTGGATCGAGTGGCCCAGGGTGGTGGTGGGGTTATGGTATGGGCAGGCGTCTGTTATGGACGAAGAACACAGGTACATTTTATTGATGGCATTTTGAATGCACAGATACCGTGACGAGATCCTGAGGCCCATTGTTGTGCCATACATCCAAGAACATCACCTCATGTTGCAGGATAATGCACGGCCCCATGTTGCAAGGATCTGTACACAATTCTTGGAAGCTGAAAATGTCCCAGTTCTTGCATGGCCGGCATACTCACCGGACATGTCACCCATTGAGCATGTTTGGGATGCTCTGGACCGGCGTATATGACAGCATGTACCAGTTCCTGCCAATATCCAGCAACTTCGCACAGCCATTGAAGAGTGGACCAACATTCCACAGGCCACAATTGACAACCTGATCAACTCTATGCGAAGGAGATGTGTCGCACTGCATGAGGCAAATGGTGGTCACACCAGATACTGACTGGTATCCCCCCCCAATAAAACAAAACTGCACCTTTCAGAGTGGCCTTTTATTGTGGGCAGTCTAAGGCACACCTGTGCACTAATCATGGTGTCTAATCAGCATCTTGGTATGGCACACCTGTGAGGTGGGATGGATTATCTCAGCAAAGAAGTGCTCACTAACAGATTTAGACTGGTTTGTGAACAATTTGAGGGAAATGGTGATATTGTGTATGTGGAAAAAGTTTTAGATCTTTAAGTTCATCTCATACAAAATGGGAGCAAAACCAAAAGTGCTGCGTTTATATTTTTGTTGAGTGTAGTTATAAGCATTAAAGAGGTCATCCTAGGTAACATAAATGCAGTGTTGCTGACAACGTAGCAACATTGTGGGGAGTCTACAAATTGACATTGCTACAACGTCATTGTAACGTCTGTGCAACACATTTATTTATTAATTAGTGTATGTGGCAAGTTGTCATATGGATAAACTACATATCAGTTCTGTATGCACGTTCACACTCATTGATCATGCAAACAGTGCTTTGTTTTCTTTGATATGGCCAGTCAGTTCAACACAGCATGTCAACATAGCAACACCAGACAAAAATAATGGTATGAATCACATCCAGAAGTAGGGTTTAGTTTTCATACTGAACATCCTTAGAGTACCAGTGTTATACGTGAGAATCCAGAAAACCTCCTGCTACATGCAAGATTTAAGCCTGAAATAGTTTTGGGCACCTAAGAATTTTGATTTTAAAAAAGTATTTGATATTCCTCCCTCTTGATAGCTAAACATTTTTTGTTCTTGTTATGCATGTCTGAGAATTCTTGATCTTTGTTAGTATGAACTAAGCAGTTTGCCCCCGCCCCCCCCCCCCCACTGAGTCTGGTCTGCTTGAGTTTTCTTCCTCAAATTACAGAGGGAGTTTTTCCTTTACCACAGTCACCTCCCTGATTGCTCAGCATGGTTGGTAAGGTTAGACCTTGCCCTTGTAAAGCACCTTGGGGAGACTCATGATTTGGCAATATATAAACAAATTAAATTTGAAATTTATATATTAAAGTTTTTGTAATTTGTTTTTCAAATGAAGCAAATTGGATTAATAGAACATAATCTTAGTCATTGTACATATATACATACAACAAAATTTGTCCTCTGCATTTAACCCATCCTAATTACAGTTAGACAATCCAACCACTAGGAGCAGTGGGCAGCCACAGCCTGGCACCTGGGGACCAACTCCAGATGTAGACAAAGGAGCATACCCTAAATAATGTTTTGATTAAGATACTATTATTCACTGGAAGACTTGTAATGTGATTGAATGCAATTCTCATAAGTTCTTTTTAAAAAACAATCTCACCAATATATTAAGATGACGTGGTCACGCTGTACTCATTTAGCTGCTTTTCATAGTTTAAGGTTAGCCTTCAATTTTTGCACAGAGGTTGATATCTGGGTTACATGAGCACAAATGCCACAAAATAGTTTGAAATTCTAACCAACTACAACAGGTGGTGTGAACATTATGTCATGAACACCGCCCTGGATGGCCTTCTGCTCAGAGACATGCCCATGCAGTTGAGTAGAGAAAATTAAGCACCGCCTCTCAAAAAGTACTAGGGTGGCAAATATCTGGTTCCTTCCATGTAAATCAACAGGCACAGAAACAGGTTACAGTGCACCTCCTTCACACTTGTATTGAAACTTCAATATGCCATCACAGCTGATAACCTACAGCACATTAACCTGCTGACAAGGTGAGCAGCTTTTTACCTTTAAGTGTATGGGTGATGCAGAGATCCCAGAACTTAGTATTGAGCTTTGCAGAAGTGTTGCAGGCACCTCTGCAAGGCTAAACAACCATGACTGGAAGTGATGGGAAGACTAAACATCCATGATGGGAAGTGGTTCCTCAAAACTCCCAGTGGCATAACTGCTGCCAGCCATGTCACATTCCTGTAGCAACAAAGCCTTTTACACGCTCGCTCACAGATGAGTTGCATCAGCGGCTGTGTGTTGCTGAGACCAGCACTGCTGCATTGTGGTGAATCCACTTGCTGTGTAAGGTAATGAATGTGCTGAGCAGCTCCTGAGTGACCTGATCCAACACCATGCCGGTTATTCCTAAGCTTCCTAGCACCAACATCAGTCCATGAGAGGGTAAAAGGTCAGGCTGTTTAGCATCAAACCTTTCAGTCCTCCCAGTGGGATGGAAGTTGGAAAACCACAACTGTGCAACAAATCCAGACAGCTGTTTGCTAACAATCACAACTCCCCTCTGAAATTGTTGGATCTAAAGTGAAGGGCATGACAGATTAGAAAGATCACATGCATTCCATGTCAGAGACTGGACATCAACCTCAGATTCTCTGTTCTCAGGATACAGAAAAATCCCCCCCAACTCCTCGTCCAAGAACAGCATTTTTTTTCTCTTTTTTGCACTGTTTGGAAAAAGTGGCTGAATATTTTTAGACCTGCATATTTCACTCCAAGACATGGGGGGAGGAGGAGCTGTCTCCTCAGAGCCCAGCTGAAAGAAAAGCATTAAATGGAGGCAGGAAACAGCCAGAGATGAACAGAGAGGAAGAGACAGATAGGATCCAGCTGTGTCCAAATTGTGAATTCCAAAATAGATGAATGACAAATAAAGGGGGGGGGGGTGGGGGGAACAGCATTAGAACCAAGCGTTGCAAATGTGAGACTAACAGACTGCAAGAATGTTTTTGCATTTTCAGACCATCTGAATTTAGAGCTCCTGGTGCACAATCTGTTCCGTTTCAGCTCATGGCTTAAAAAAAAAAAAAAAAAAAAAAAAAAAAAAAAGGCTGCCGTTGTAGTCGCTGCTGTTACTCACTGTGTGTCAGGATCCGTGCAGCAAGTGACCTTGGCATTGGACCCCAAGCCATCACGTCAGAAGTAATTTCTCTTCCAGTGTCAGGAAGAGATGACGTATCAGGCAGGCACAATACTGGCTATTTTGAGTTCTCCTGGGGTGTGGACATGCTCTGAGCCAGAATTATGACACCGCTCATCAAGATGGCAATTCAGTGTGAATGCGCTCATCCTTCACTGTGATAACTTAGTCTTTTTATAGCTGCAGGAACATCACGGTCAGAAATGCATTTCAAAGGCCTGTGTTAACTGTAATGGAGAAAATGATTAGTGGGAACATCAACGCTTTGTGCAGTGCTTCTGAGAAATGATTGACTTTGGGCAAAAAGCCCAAGTGAGGAAACTGAAGTAGTGGAGAAGTGGCACTCTGCATTTTTGCATTTCCACCTTCATCTAAGAAGAAGGTTGGTGAACGGAAACCAAGTCTTTTCCTCCCAGTCAGTGTACAGCCTCAGAGCAAAATTCTGCATAATTGCAGCACGGGAAGGCTACTGTGTTTGGTGTGAGTGTACTGCAAACAGGAAAACAGTCAATCTTATGCACTGAACTATGAAACTCCCACCCACCAGTAAGACTTTCCATTCATAAATCATCTTTGCTTATTCCATTTCATCACATTTTTAAAAAGGAGAGACTGGTTAAGTATTAACCTAGTATTATTTCAGCCAATAACCGACACTGCAACGTTACAGTATTGCGTACATTTCCCAGATGACCCTTTTTGTAAAGAGTGTAAAACAAAGCTGCTGAAAACGACTTGTCAAGTCCAGCCCTCTCATCTGCTTACGTGTGCATGCTTTATTATGTGGAGAGCACAGCTGCTATGAACATTGTCTGCTTAAGTGTGAGAGCAAACTTAATGGAACATTTTTTTTCAATTACAAAAGGTGATGTTCTGTTCTTTTGCCATAACATCTTAACGCTCCAATTCCAGTTAAATCAGTGCAGCAATTAATGGACATTACTGTCTAAGCAATTAGATCTGCATATTCTTTTCATGCAGTTATGAAATGACTGCTTTTGTTAGCTTTATAGAACATGATATTAGGTCATTAAGATGCTAGAATTTCCCAAGCAAGGTCAAATTTGCCAGAGGTCATATCTGCCTGTGTTGGCAGACTCCGTTCAGGTCCTTTCATAGAGTTCTACCAAACTTTATACATTAATGAAGGTTGACGCCGACATTGCCCTTCAAAAATGAATTTTGATAGATGTTAAGGAATTTGATTTTCAGACCAATTTGGCCCAAATGTGGCGCAAACATATGGAGGTGGATTCCAGCTTTGTACTGGCAGGTCAATCATGTGGGTGAAAAGTTAAGGTCACTGGGATCTACTGTGTGATCACCATAACCTCATGTTTTCATGCCCATGGGTACCATTACATTAAAAAAAAGCCAAAATAATGGGATGCATTAGTACGAGTACCCTTTGATACATACATCCAGTATGTGCCAAACTGATTCCAGAAAGTTCCAAGAGGGCACAGGGTTTCTGTAACAACCCACACCACCAGGTGATTTCAATGACTTGCATCACTTTGATCAGATGAGTTAATGACTGAAATCACCTGGTGAAGTGGATGGTTGCAAAAACTCTGCACCCTCTTGGAACTTCCTGGAAACACTGACACCTATGTTTCAGTACAAAGTATACCAGTGCACCCCCCCCCCCCCCCCCCAAAAAACAAAAAAAAAAAACTCAGCAACTGTGCAAGAAAGGCATCACAACACTCATGACAACTCTGATGGAGACTCTGGCGTCTCCATTTGAGACTGGACAGACTGTACATAGTACCACTTTGTTCTGGTGCCTGTTACACAGCCAACTTCATGACAGAGTGGAATAGAGAAGGACTGTTACAAGGAAATAGCTTAATCTAGGCTCAAGTCTACCATGTTCCTTTTGATAAGTTGTAGCTTGCACTGCGCTTCTTTCTTGTGAGATAAATCCTCTTCCTGTCATGATTGCACGATTGTGCACCAAACAAATCCACAGAAACTCCAGAGCTTTTAGTGACCTACTTTAGACAAATATACAATACAGAACCACTCATGTATTTCTTAATGAAGGATGTAAATGAATTGTATCCACCCCCTTGAGTTTACTGGGGGGGGGGGGGGGGCGCTGTGAAAATGATTTTGTTTTGTTCTATTCATTGGGGCCCACACTGGCACATTCCATTATTTTGAATGGAAACACTATTTAAATTCACATTATACTGCACTATGTTTAAAGAGCACAATTTAATTATGGAGAAAACTTTGTAATTTGACAAATGCATAAATCCCTGTATGTATGTGGGAGGGGTGGAGGATAACAAAAAACCTAGATATAAAGATTAACAGCACTAGATAAAGAGTGGGATGTAGAATTTGAGAAACAGCACAAGACTCAGGGTAAGGCTGCATTTCTATGAAGCCGTTCTGGATGCAGTCATTTTTCAGGCGCGTACACGGTGTACTACCTGGAAAGAGAGTCTGTCCTTGCTTGGGCTGAGCCTCATGTCCTCAATTGGGGTGTTGTTGATCATCACCTCAGTCATAACTTGGCTGGGTACAAACAAAGCTGCAGGGCAAAACAGATGTTACACTCATTAGCTGAAAGGCAAATAAAATGCAAGTCATGATTGCACAGGTCAGGGACAGATTCAGAAAAAAGCTTTCAATTCATCATGCACAGGCAGAGTCAACCTCAGATTAATGGCGTTTAACGCCGCCCCATATGTTTATTGTTCTGCTGTCAGGATGCAAGTGCAGCGCTGGACAGCGTCACTGCGCCGCTCGCACGAGGTGACCATTTCTAAATACAGGATCATGTGTACTTGTGCGAGCGACAAAAACGGGAACAGTCATTGTGAGAGTGTGCTTGGGGCGTGTTGTGGTATTTGACTGGGGTGGAACATAATGCACTCTGTTCCAAAGCTCAGCCAAACTTTCCATTTCAGATCAAGCAGGCTTTTTTTCCTCTTCAGTGTTTACTGCATTGAGTGTCCAGCATTGTGATGCAATGTTTCTGACATGTAGCAGGTTCCAGATCTGATAAAGACTTCTTGAGTTGAGATATGGAGTGGTCTCATGCTTCATAGCTGGAGCCTCACAGTTAGCGGCAACAGACTTGGGGTTTTTGTGGCTAAAGGTCATGCAGCGCATGATGAGAAACTCACCTACTTCCTCACATTATCCAATTCAATAGTTTTGCGTTTATTTTGTTTGGTGAGAGAAGAAGCTTCGCATGACCTACTTTGAGTGTTAAAACAAGATTGGTTATTTTAGGATACAGCGGAATGATAAACAATGCTAGTGATTAAACCTGTACCACTAGTTTCATTTGACCACAATTACATTCATGTTACATTTGGCCTTTATGCAGTGTTTCACAAGCCGGACAGAATTTTCCTCACCTCAGCTACTGCTGCATGAAATACATTCTCCACTGGAATTTCTCAGCGCACGGTTGTTTTTATCTCCATGTATGACTCACACAACCCTTGCTGTCGGGGCGCAGATCGCTGCAGTAACACTGGCCTCAATCAAAAAGCAGAATAAGAGACTATTCTGAGGAGGAGAATGCTGCAACATGTATTAAATCAAGGCAGCTGATCATTAAACCCTACAGTGTATTACATTAGCCAGTTTTCCCTCATTTCTACAGTTAAACGCAGGGGCCTTGATGTCACAAGAAGGGTGGGTGTCAAGACACTTCTGGTTGACCCAACACTTTACTGCATCAGTCAGGCAACATGCCACAGTTTGTGCAAATAGTCACCAGATATCCAAAAGTGCCTTTTGAAAAACAAAAAAGTTTAAAACTACAGTATGTAGGATTTAGTGCCATCTAGTGGTGAGATTGCAGATTGTGTTACACCACTGCCACGATTCTGTTTCACAGTCATATTTTCACATCTTTGACAGGATTCTCATGCAGTTGCCTTCTCGGTTGATAAGCAGTATGCAAGATCCTCCGTTTCACAAAATGGACAGTTCTCAAAGTTGTTAGGCTGTGCTAGCAACCAGTCTTCCCGCTGTGCTGCAAAATGTTAGAATAGCGTGAGCAGTGAATGCTGACTAACATTGCGATTTTTGGATTTACCAAGTTTGTAGGTGAAACATCAAGCCCATATCTCAGAGCGGCAAATGCTTCCTTGAGGAAGAACAACTTTTTTTTTTAAGGGGGGTAGAGAAAAGGCACACTTTGTGGGTCAGAGTGGTTGCAAACCAAAGAGAACTTCAGCAACATGTTACAACTGTTTAAAAAAAAAGCTTAAAGCCATTTTACAACCGTTTGTCAAAAAATGAATTCGCTAAGAAATTTTGAACATGTTCAAAATTTATTTGCAACAACAAATTCTGTATAAGACCCCAAAAAACTGTTACAACCTTTTACAAGCCCTGTTGCAACCCAAAATATGCCAGTTTTGTCAGCATTTGTCATTC
The DNA here is from genome assembly GCF_902500255.1 of Thalassophryne amazonica. Lineage (NCBI taxonomy): Eukaryota > Metazoa > Chordata > Actinopteri > Batrachoidiformes > Batrachoididae > Thalassophryne > Thalassophryne amazonica. The sequence goes on from NC_047121.1 coordinate 44,134,706, forward strand.
CGTGAGATATGCGTTTTAAAAGTATGTCCCTTTTGGGACAATGTATCAACATGGCAGTACAACATAGCGGCCTTCATGAGGGGGCCAGCTCCCATATTGGGCTCATTGTAAGCTTATGAGAACAGATTCATTGTTGCTGATAGCTGTATACAAATTAGCAGATTGTTATCAATGCTTTATTCCGTTTTGGCTAATGACCCTAAATACTACATACTGTAGCTTTAAGGTTTAACATGGTAGGTGGGTTGGTCTTTCAGCTGGACCTGTTCCTGCTTATTTCATCACCGAGTTGTTTGAGGCAAAAACACTAAGAAGCAGCAGAGGAGGGGACAGAGGGATGAACAGCGAACAGTGACAGTGAAGACCTGAGCAGAGGACATGATTTTTTTGAGGGAGGGTGCATAGAAAGCTAAACACTCAAGCTCTGCCAGTCATTTCTGGTTGGGATTGTATAAACATCCTGCTCAGAAAAGAATAACAGAACATCAGCCTAATAAAACATGAAGGAGCACAATGAGGAGGAAGTGGGGGGGATGCACGAGTTACAGGTTAATGTAGAAGGAGACGTCCACACGGCCGTTGAAGTCATCTTTTCAAGAATATAGAGGCTCGAGCGAACGGACTCTGCTCAGATAATGTCTTCATTCTAAGAATAAAGTGAGGTTTAGAACCAAACTAAACACAGGACAGTTACAAAGCTTTGTGTTTGAGTGGAACAGAGGGACTTTAAATTTCAGCTGAAGACTCTAGACTACATTTGTTTTCTTTCCTCAAAGCCCAGCATCAAGCCATGACTGAAGAAAATGCAATGTCTGCCTGTTGTATCAGTGATCACAGCCACGTTAAACCTTAATTCATAGTTGGCATGAGTGTCTGTCTTCCCCTGCTATTCTCCTTACAAAGTCAGTTTTTCCAAACTGCCTACCAGCTGTAAGAGTGATGACTGACTCATGACCTCTGACACTGCATGTAAAAAGATCCTAAATTATTATTGCAATATTTGTTAAACACCTTGAATTAAAGCTGAATATCTGCGCTACAAGCACATCTTGTTTCATTCAGCTACCCACTGCAGCAGTGTGTATAAGCAAAATTACAATAACTGGGTCACTGACTACGACATAGCTGTAGGTCATAGTGTCCTAAAACCTTTAAAAACTGAATTCAACGATACTTCAAACTCTGAGGCGAGTCACACGAAGATACACCATTAACATCTAGACCATAGCAAAAATATACAACTGCTACTCAGCTGTGTAGTACAGCACAACAGAAACATTAGAAGTTGTGGGGGCAGACAACCAAGTCAAGGGTGCAAGTATGCAGTGTTCTGTAATTCTGTCTGGTTTTGGTTTGCAAAAAACTCAAGTGGACCATACACTCCAACTGCAATTACATTAACTGAGCTGCATTTTTAAACTGTATTCTGTGTTCGAGTTTGTGCACCCTGCCTGTAACCGGTGTGTAGTTCGTGCCACACTACTGTAGAGTCTCTTCACTACATGCTCCAGACAAATCTGATTACAGCCAAGCCAGATTAAAGCAGGTGGTGCTTCAACTTTCAAGCATATCTGGTCCAGCTAGTCAGCTGTCAGTAGAGCATGACAATTATGCATGTAAGGTAGGTGTGTTTTGGGGGGGTTCCAGCACTCCTTGCATGTCTACACAGTGACAGTGCAACATTTTCACTCAAAAGCTGGGACGTCCACATTAGTTTGCTAACCAGTTAGCATAGGTGGAACGACGCCACTGTCAAGTCATGAATCATCAAGTCAGCTTGCAAACAATTGGTGGTCACTATGACTTGAGACTTGCCGCTTCATGACTTGAGAATGACTTGCTGGTGACTTTGTCCCACCTCTGCCAGTTAGAACTGCTCATCTGCACAGGTACTACTACATTAAGGTAGTCAAAATACAAGAATTTCAAACCCAATACCCAGGAAAATGCTCTATACCCCCATACTACTTATACGTGTCATCCTTGTAAACATATTTGAACTGTGTTCAAATATGTTATTGCGTGCATCCATACTGAGGAGGGGGCTGCCTGTCTGCAGCGGTGCTGAAGCTGTGTTGCAGCACTGCTGTATCGATACTGCTGCAATATCTATACTCATACTAATTTTTAAGCACCAATTAATATCAGTAGCTTTTTGTGACAACCACAAGATACATCAGTTAGTAACAGCACTGATTTCTTTTCAGTGGGCACACAATAGTGGAATACACTCATGAAAAACGTGTTTTAGTGACAGGTGGAATGCAATTTTGACTCCTTAAAGGAAGCTTGTAGGTGCAGTATAAAAGCAAACCATAGCAGTACCCTCACATCGGGGTGAATGTGAGGCATTATTGTAAAGTGCATCTGATGCAGATGGGAAAGCGCTATATAAATGTAGACCATTTATCTAAATAGTTTTCAACATGCATAGCAGGACTTGGGAACAAATCAGTTCCCATCATTTGCCTGCTGATATCCAACTATTGTGTCAGTTGCAAAAGAATTTACATCTTCCTGTTCACACAGATGACAAAGAGCCACAGAAATACATGCAGGGTGCAGACTATAACAAGTATGTAGCTATGCTTTTTAAATTTTTCTTTTTAAAAAGTGCAGGAAACAAAAGGAAGTGTCTTTGAGATAAGTGAGGTTTTTCCACTAGTTACTTTTGCAGAACAGACAAATGCAGAGCCTTATGTGGTTACAATTTTTTAAAGGGTTGATATCAACTTCTTGATTTTTTATAAGTCGGTAAAATCCCCCCCAACTTGTAAGTGCATTAAAGTTAAGTTGCAGCCCAAACAGACTTATTCCCTGTGATAAATACTTCTTAAGCACTGATTGGCAGTACTAATAGTTTCTCTGGGGGTTGCACCTGCAGCGCGCGCGCACACACACACACCAGATGCAGCATCTTCAGTGTTAAAGGGCATCGCGAGCTCAACATCCTCAAAAGTACACTTAACCTCTTAAGACCCGGAGGTTCTCATGAAACAAAACTTAGTGTATGGACTAGACAACCAAAAACGTCATGTCCACATATGTTGATGCCAGGCCCTAGGAGGTTAAGTAGAAATCGAGCAGAATACGTGCAGCGTTAAGAGAGTTCATGTTAGGTAATTTTGTGAGCTTTGCAATTCCAGGAATTGGGGGGTGGGGGTGTTCTGGAGATACATGTGCACAAGTCTTTAAAAAAAACAACAAAAAAACAAAAACAAAGTGGAAGTACTCACCAGAATATCTGCGGTGAAAATATAGACATGAATTCAAACCGAGTGCCAGCTGAGCAGAATACCGTGAATCTAACTTCTCTGTTTATTTATGGTGACGAGAGACACCGACGGTCTATAGCGTTGATTTGTTTAACTTCACGTCTGTGTAAGACGAAGACGTCTGCGCCGCCCTTTTTATAAGGGAGGGCGTGAACAAGCTGAAATCCTCAATGGCAGCGTATTCTGAGCAGCAGCCAATCAGAAACCAACGGTCCCCTCCTTCCCTCCCTCCCTCCCGCTCCTTCCCCTGGTTCCTCCCATTCCCGATGACGACAGCGCTGGCTGCGCCCTCTCATTGGGAGCTAACAAGACAGCGCGCGCGACGCTTTTGATTTGTAGTATCCAAGGAAACTAAATGACAAGAGGGATGGGGTGGGTGGGGGCAATAATCCTCTCAACGACTGTGGGCGTTCGTGACTTTTATCCAAATGAGGGGGCGGGGTTCATTCATTAATATTCCAACGACAAGTCAGCGCCTCTTTATTTCACTATCAATGAAAGCGTTTTAAAAGTGCAGCTTCGTTGAAAATGTTCCTGCCACCCTTCTGTTCACCTTTCCATGTTTATTGAGGCACTCTGTGCAGCTTTTTGGACATTTCACTGACAGGAGTGGACACAAAGGACAACAGTTTGTCCTGTACTGCCACCTAGTGCCAAACATGGGATGTGACATGCGTTTACAATCGTGCTGAGAAATTTACTGCATGAACATGAATGCCACAAAAAAATATCGGTCTTTAAATACTTATTTTTCTGGGACAGAATAAGTGTACAACATCAACTGTGATAGAAAACAAAATACTGGTGCACAAGTAGTAATTTATTGTGGGTTGTTGGAAATCGACAGGGTCAAACCCATCAAAATATGAAGACAACTGGTTGTGAGGAGGACCTGGGCATCTTGTGATTAATACACTGAGCACAAATTCAGGTTATAAATAAATGCAGTCAATTAATCTGGATGATCAAGATTGCATTTAAAAAAATTAACACCAGAGATATTTTCCTCTATCTTCTAAGTAAACTTGAATATGGATAAATAATGTAGAGTCCATATAGCAAGAAATGCTGAACAAAGAAGAGCTGAAAAACAAATAGATTTTTTTTAACTTATTGTGAAAGGCTGCAGGGAACTGAACTGTAAATGTTAGTATTACACAGCGGGTAATATTAGTGTTGAACACGTTACCATTTTTCTGAGTAAATATATTTCTAAAGGTGTTAATTGGCATTAAATTTTCACCAGATGTCAGTAGCAACCCAAGTAATCCATAGATGGAAAGAAACCAAAACAAATAAGTACAGAAATTAAGTTATGTGTAATAAAATAGAAGGACAGGGAAAAAACATTGAACACATATATTGAAATGTATTTAATACTTTGTACAAAAAGCTTTTTTTTTTTTTTTTTTTTTGGAATGACAGCTTCAAGACACCTCCTGTATGGGGAAACTAGTCACATGCATTGCTCTGGTGTAAGTTTGGCCATTTCTTCCACACAAACAGTCTTCATATCTTGACGGTTCTGTGGAACTCTTCTATGAGCTCTGATCTTTAGTTCTTTCCATAGATTTTCTATTGGATTCAAGTCAGGTGATTGGCTGACCCATTATAGCAGCTTTATTTTCATTCTGTGAAACCAACTGAGAGTTTCCTTGGTTGTGTGTTTGGGAACACTGACTTGCTGAAATTTCCACCCTCGTTTCAACTTCATCATCCTGGAAGATTTTTATCAAGAAAGCCTCGGTACATTTTTCCATTCATCCTTCTTTCTGCTGTATGAAGTTTGCCAGTGCCGTATGCTGAAAAACAGCCCCACACCATTGATGTTCCCATCTCCAAACTTCACTGTTGGTATGGTGTTTTTGGGGTGATGTGCAGTTCCACTTATGGTGTGTATTATGGCATCCAGAGAGTTCCATTATGGTCTAATCTGGCCAGACTATATTCTTCCAGTATTTCACAGGCTTGTCTAAATGTTGTGCAGCAAACTTTAAACAAGCTTCAACATGCTTTTTCTTCAGTAATGGAGTCTTGTGTGGTTCATACAGGCCATGGCAACTGCGTGAATTACTTATTGTTTTCTTTGAAACAATTGTAACTGCTATCTCCAGGTCTTTCTGAAGTGGTCCTTGGCTCTTGGACAACTTTTCTGATAATTCTTTTCAGTCCTCTGTCAGAAATCTTGTGAGGAGCACCTGGTGATGGCCAGTTTATGGTGAAATGATGTTCTTTCTACTTTCATATTATGGCCCCAACAGTACTAATTGGAACGTTCAGAAACTTAGACCTCAGAAACTAAAATCTAGAATTAAGAGGATTATATTTAACGTGGGTAGCCAATGAAAGTGTGAAGCTTGTTTCGAGAAGGGACCACGACATGTGTCTCTCACTCCTCCCCAGCACTGTTGTTGAGAGTGCCAGTTGGGAGCGTGGCTGCAATCGGGAAGCAAACCCAGATCGCTGGTGTCCCAGTCCAACATGCAAACCATTACACCACCACCTTCTTAGAACTAGCTGATATTAATTTGCACTGACAAGGGGCAGGATTGCTTCCTAACTGTTGATAGAGTTCATATGGTGTCTTGGCTTTCCATGTCTTTTTGCACCTCCCTTTCTTCAGGTGTTTAATTCTTTTTCCTGTGTAATTTCACGTTATTACAAATAATTTATGAACATCTATGGCTTGATTTCTTTGTATGTATGGATTACTTGGGTTGCTACAGACATCTGGTGAAAATGTCATGACAACACCACCTTTACAAACTTTTTGTGTGTGTGTGTGGGGGGGGGGGGGGGGGTGGGGGTGGATGATTGAGGTTTACAAAATGCTGAACACTACTATGGCAAAGACTGTGTCATAAAAGTGAAATTAGCAAATGATACTGTAACAGAAGACGACACAAAGTCAAATTATACTGTATAAATAGCGAACTGAACATCTGGACATTCAGAAATACACATTTACCAATAGAATTGTACAATCATGGGACAACCTGCTTAATCAGGTAGTGGAGGTTGAAAGCTTACATTTATTCAAAAACAGAATGAACAAACATTGGGAACAATTGGAGGATAAATATGAGGGGGTGATTGAAACGTTTTGAGCCTGACCAAGAAGAAACGACACCTGAATTAATATAATGCTCAACATGATCCCATACAAGCCCACACACTTTTTCCAGTGTTGCAGCAGTGCCTTAATACTATGTCACAGAAGATCTTATCCTCGAGCTCAAGAAAGTCATCCACTGCAGATATGACAATCTTTATTAGTATATTAATGAGTTCCAGAAAGATGCCAGGGGAATAATGTGGGTGTGGAACAAGTTCGAAGCCACATTCATGAATGGCAGCCATTGCGATGACCGATGTGTGTACCGGAGCATTGTCCTGGTGAAACACAACACCATGTAGGAGTATTCTACACCGCTTCGTCTTTACTTTCTCCCACAGTTGTCACAAAGGGAAAGGATAATAGGCCCCATTGATAGTCTGTCCCTTCTGGAGATAGTCCACCATTATGATACCCTCAGCATCCCAGAACACAGAGGCAGTGACCTTTCCAGCAGATGAGACAGCTTTAGCTTTCTTCAATGGGGGAGAACCCACGTTTCCATTGCTTCAACTGTTGTTTGTACTCCAGTTTGAAGTGATGGACCCAGGTCTCGTCCATGTTCACGAAAAGTTACATGAAGTTGTCCAGGTCTGACTCAAAAAGCCAAAGATTCTCCCTGGACATCTGGAACCTTGTGTGTTTTTGATTGACTGTAACAAGCCTTGGGGCCCATTGTACAGCCCAGTCTCACGTTTTTTTTTCATGCTCCCGTCACGAAATTAGTCAAATTTTTATGACAGTTTTTTTTTGTTTAACTCACTATTACTAACCCTACTCCTTCCCCCAACCCTAACCATAACCACCGCTGACCCTCCGCTTCACTTTTAGTTTCGTGCAGCCATCACGGAATGAATTAGAATGAATTCATCCTGCTGTGACGAAAATGAGGCGCTTTTCGTCACAATATCACAAACCAATAGATTCATGTATATTTCGTGCTCCTGAATCACGACTTGCCGTGAAACCAGGTTGCATTGTACTAAAAGTTTTGTCATTCCCAGTTCTTCTGTCAGAACCAAATGAACTCTCTCCTAGGAAATGCCTACAGTACTGGCTATGTGATGCTCATTTACTCTTCTGTCAGCAAGGACCATAATGTGGATCTTCTTGTTCATATTGGTTGAGGTGGAGAGTCTGGGTCTTCCTGATCTTGCTTCATCTTCCATGCTTGTTTCCCTGTCTTGAATTTGGCTGACCAGCATTTAATTATAGCATTAGATGGAGCATCTTCCACAAATGTTATTACCATGTCCTCATGGATCTCCTTCCCTTTTCCCTTTTTTTTTTCCCCTCATTCCCTTTTTTTTGTGAGATACTGACTTGCAGAATGCCCACCAGCAAATTTGTCCACAATTACCACCTACAGTGAAGACTAACAATGTACAGTCAATGCCTTGCAAAAGTATTCAACCCCTTGCTATGTCACACATTTAAATTTGTTTATGCCATACAGAAAGTAAATCAGGCTTCTCAATGTAAAAATTTCAAAAATTATCTTCCTTAAACTCAAACACAAACCAAATTTCTACAGCTTAATATGAATTAATTAAAAATATAAAAGCCAAGATGATGGGTTATATAAGTAATGGGCCCTTTTGGTATAATACCTGTAAATAATCAGTTTTATTGCCAGTATTCTTCAAACAAGTCAGGGGTTGGATACATGAACATTTCCAAGTCACCTATTATGTCTTGGACTTTATTTACATCAGTTATAAAGAAATACAATATGGCACTCTGTGGTAAATCTGTGTGGAGTAGACAGTTCTCAAAAACTGAGTGACTGTGCAAGAAGAAGAGTGAGGAAAGCCACCAAGACACCCAGACAACCCAGAAGAAGTTATAGGCTTCTGTGGCTGTGATTGGAGAAATTGTGTACAGTGCATGTTTTGTATGTTGTATCCCCAGTTATACAGCTTCATGATGAAGTGGTATAGAGGAGGGTTTTCTTAAAAAGAAGACCTGAAAGTTTATCTACAGTTTGCCAGAAGGTACATCTGAAATGCAAGCCTAGATTTGATATTTTGGTTAAGGAAGATAATTTTAGAAATTTTTACATTGAGAAGCTTGATTTACTTTTTGTATTTGGAAAGGCATAAACAAATTAAAATGTGTGAAATACCAAGGGGCCAAATACTTTTGCAAGGCACTGTAGGAGATGCATTGGGTAGGCAGATGTGGCCCAAGAAATGCTACAAGTTGGTGCACATCTGGGTACAAATTATAAAACATTCCACAACTCGATTCATAGTGGTCAAAAGACCAGAATATTGATTATTATTAGCCATAAAGATTATCAGCAATGTTGAAAGTTCCTCTTTATGAGTGACTACAACTGCTCTGCACTGGAATAAAAAGTATTTGTGTGATAGCACTCAGTAAGTGATGCAGCGCTGAGGTGCCTCAGTGCTGAGTATCCCAATAAATAGAAAAGGCTGGGGGAACGCACATGTAAGTGGATAGATGGTGACTTTCAGGAGGTGGCAATGGACTTGTGGTCTGCCTGGGTGGTTGCCAACCAGGATCCAGGGCATGGTACCAGTGTGTACTCCCAGACCTGATCAAACATGCTGGATTGACCTATACATAGTACTTTGGTAACATCCAAGAAACTCAGTGAAGATCTGAGAAAGAGGATAGAAGATTGTTCAAGTCAGGAACACCACTTGCAGCCATTTCTAAACAACTACACACTCCAAGGTCATCATTTAAGGAAAAGTCAGGTTTGGGGGCATGTGCACAATGTGCCCCCATGTGCCCCCAAACCTGACTTCCCTTGTGTGGTGGGGCATTCCTACATCCACCGCACAAGGGAACTGTCCCGGGCTCAGATGGTATTAACCCAGGGAGACAACCAGCTCATTACCACCTCTCAAAAGTAGCCATCTATCTGCCACAGGGGTCCTCCACACTGTGGCACGTGTGCTTTGGATCATGCTCAGAGAAACATGCCATCTGTAACTAACATTCTTGTAACTAAGATTCCCTGCTTCAATCAGTTCAAACAAATGCATGTAAGTACAACTTACTGGGAGGTGGAGCCCAAGAAGACCCAAAGAAGAAGACCTAAACTGGCACCCTCAACTGAGAAGAAACCGGTTCCAGGGGTCATGAACCACCAAGGCACAGGCCTGCCTTGAAGTGGAACACCTTTGTCATTGTGGACTGAGAGTTTGTGGTCCAAGCTTCTCCAAAATCCACACCATCAAGCTCAGCTAAAGTTTTCAGCTGAGCACATGGACAAAAACAAAAGCTTTTGGTAGAAAGTTTTATGGTTAGATGAGACAATGCTTGAGCTGTTTGGCCAGAATGACCAGAGGCATGTTTGGAGGAGTAAAGGCGAGGCTGTCAAACCTATGAACAATGCACCAGCTCTTAAACATGGTGGTGGTTACATCTGTGGGAGGAATAATGAAGGAAGGAGGACTACCTCAGAATTCATCAGCAAAACCTCAAACCATCAGCTGGATGGTTGAAACTTGCACAGTTTGGGCATTCCAACAGGACAACAACCCCAAACAAACATCAAAGATGGTTGTGGAAAGGATAAAGCAGGCTAATGTTATGCTTTTAGAAAGGGCGACCCAACGTCCTGGCCTCAACCATATCAAAAATATCTGGACTGCGCTTACGAGTTTAGTCTGTACAGGGAAACAACAAATTTAAATGAACTCAACCACTTCAAGAGTGAGTCAAATATCCCATCAAGATTCTCCCTGAAGATTGTTAGTAGCTACCATCATCATCTGGTTAAGGATAAACTTGCTATGAGACATTCAACCACCCTATGTCTGCTGGGATAGGATCCTGCCCCCAAAACCACACCCCAATGGCCTTTACAGAAAAACCTATCAATTTTGCAGTATAAAATTGTTGAAATTTATATATATATATATATATATATATATATATATATATATATATATATATATATATATATATATATATATAATTTTAAACCAGTAAATCCAACAGTATTTTTTCCTAAATTAAAGTAATTATTTCTGTCGAATTTAAATAGAGTTGTTACTTATTGTACATTTAGTCAAATTCAGTGAGGAATTGTGCTACTCCCATTTTACTCAGGGCAACCACAGGAGGTTTGGCTTGGGAGCCATATGTTCACCTGGTTTTTCTAACACAGCTCCAACTGCATAAGGATAAGGGGCCCCAGGCAGCTTGGAACCAAGGATATTTTGCTTGGGAGGCCATCTTCACATATCCTTCTTTCTTTATGATTCCTTCCACTTTGAGAAAATTCGCAGTTCCAGACATACTGAAGCATCCCCACAGCATAATACTCCCGCCACCGTGTTTCACTGTGGGAGTTATACCTTGATTGTCATTTGTTTTTTTAAAACTTTCATTTGTAGTTTATATTATGCAATACACATTATAAAAATGTGTCGCAGTAATACAAGGTGTGACAAAAAGAAATGAGACTGTGGCAGTCATCATGACTCATTGCCAATTGACTAACCACATATACAATGTAGCACCCGCACTCTTTTACTACGAAGCCATGCTGTTGTAACACGTGCAGAATGTGGCTTGGCATTGTCTTCTTGAAATAAGCACGGACGTCCCTGAAAAAGACGTTGCTTGGATGGGAGCATGTGTTGCTCCAAAACCTGGATGTACCTTTCAGCATTGATGATGCCATCACAGATGTCTAAGTTGCCCATGCCATGGGCACTAACACTCCCCATACCATCACAGATGCTGGCTTTTGAACTTTACACTGGTAATAATCTGGATGGTCTTTTTCCTCTTTTGTCCGGAGGACATGGCGTCCATGATTTCCAAAAACATTTTGAAATGCGGACTCATCAGACTATAGCACACTTTTCCACTTTGTGTCTGTCCATTTCAAATGAGCTCGGGCCCAGAGACGGCGGCAGCATTTCTGGATGTTGTTGATGTATGGCTTTCGCTTTGCATGGTAGAGTTTTAACTTGCACTTGAAGATGTAGCGACGAACTGTGTTAACTGACAATGGTTTTCTGAAGTGTTCCTGAGCCCAGGCGGTAAGATCCTTTAAACAATGATGACGGTTTTTAATGCAGTGCCGCCTGAGGGATCGAAGGTCACGGGCATTCAATGTTGGTTTTTGGCCTTGCCGCTTACGTGTAGAAAGTTCTCCAGATTCTCTGAATCATCTGATTATATTATGGACAGTAGATGATGGAATCCCTAAATTCCTTGCAATTGAATGTTGAGAAACGTTGTTCTTAAACTGTTGGACTATTTTTTCATGCAGTTGTTCACAAAGTGGTGATCCTCACCCCATGTTTGCGTGTGAACGGCTGAGCCTTTTGGGGATGCTCCTTTTACACCCAATCATGACACTCACCTGTTTCCAATTAACCTGTTCACCTATGGAATGTTCCAAACAGGTGTTCTTTGAGCATTCATCAACTTTCCCAGTCTTTTGTTGCCCCTGTCCCAGCTTTTTTGAAATGTGTTGCAGGCATCCATTTCAAAATGAGCAAATATTTGCACAAAAACAAAAAAGCCTATCAGTTTGAACATTAAATATCTTGTCTTTGTGGTGTATTCAATTTAATATAGGTTGAAGAGGATTTGCAAATTATTGTATTCTGTTTTTAATTTGCATTTCACACAACATCCCAACTTAATTGGAATTGGGGTTGTATGTATCACTGTGTTGCACAAGAGCTCGCAAATCCTGAATTATCCGTAAACCATTTGTGAAAATTTACACAAACCGTGAATATCTGCAAACTGTTAATTTTGCTGCAAATCATGAATAAAATATCCCACAAAACGTGAATGCAGGTCTCGCAAAACGTGAGTCACTGCTTGGCATGACCCGCTTTCTTTAAAAAAAATTGCAATTCCTTAAACTTTTTAAATGCATCCTATAATGATCATTTTGCACAAAAGCATTTAAAAATATCAAATTTGATATAATAACATACAATACTGTGCAAAACATGGAAAACCTGCTTAAATCTAATATGTATTTCTATAAATATGTAAATGTATGACTACTTTTCATCTTTAAGGTGCAAAAGATTTTAGCACATTTACTCTTCTTAAACATTTAACAAAATAATGAAAACAGTTATGTACAGTATATCTGATTAATATATAAATAAAATATGTAAACAATGTTTTAAAATTGATAAAACTACATGCATCTTATACAGAATGCCCATGGGCATGTCGTTTTGCACAATTTATCTATTTATTTATTTATTTATTGAAAATTGGGTTATGTCTAATTTTTTAAAATGCAATTAATGTATTATTAGGTAATTGGCTGCCTTTATATTGTCATGTAAGGGTATTCTTCATTTTTATTTGAAAATGATATTTGGATTTTAATAAGGGATTTGTTTTTTAAATGAAAATTTTGTTCTTAATGATTCCTGTGATCCGGATTACAGGATGAAGACAATCACAATTCAGCAATCATGATCAAAGCTAAACTCAGTAATCAGTATCAAATTGCAGAAATCAGAATCCAAAATCAGTGTTCAGTCAGGAACATGATCAAGATCAAAGAACCAGATTACAATTCAGCAATCAGAATCAAAGGTGAGTCTACTGTTATTGTCAGTTCATAGGTTTACTTTGTTCCAGATACTGATCTAGTTCTGGTGGACTAAAATATATTTGAGTCAGGGGCGTGCCACTCAAGTGGACTAAGTGACTGAACTGGACTAAGAATTGGAATTTTCATTTGGGCATTAAAATAAAGGGGAATATATGCACTCTACTTTGTGGTTTTCTAGTTAAATATGATTCATGGCTTTTTGATAGTGATAATGAAATAGACCGTTGGTCAGTCAAAGTGATGCACACAAAGAAAAAGAAGAATAAAACCTGTATTTTGACAGGCCCTCACTCAGCACCTTTTAAAAAATAGATGTTTATGATGCAAGAACATCTTCTTTCAATATTTATGAGAATGAAAAAAAAAAACTCTGGTAGCTGTAAAGGCCCCAGGTTAGATTCAAACTCCTGTGTGTGGTGGATCCATAACGGCTGAAAATGTTTTTAGCAAAATAAAAACAATAAAAATGGAAATAAAAAGTGTGACATTCTTCTATTCAGTGTCTTTGTCTTTGCTTTTAAAGAATTTTTAGATTTTAATGAATCATGAAGTATTTTTTATTTTAGCATTATTTTTGTTTAAACTGTATTACAAAAGATCACTGACAAAACATCACCGCCAGATGTCAGTATTGTCTTTAACGAGGAGTGTGTGTGCTGCACTTCAACTGCTCCAGGTTCGAATGACTGTTCGTGTTAATTATATCAGCTGAGTTCGACTAATTATATTAATAAAATCCATGCTATAGAACGTTCACAATGAAGAGTGCTTCTTTAAAAATTTGGATTACTTTTCTGTCAAAATATTGTTAAAAAGACATTTTGGCAGTTTATTTACTTGATTAATTTATAATTTTATATGGTTTTCCTAAATATGTCCCCTTTTAGTAACTCCTTTAAATTCTAAATAATAATGATAACGATAATAATAATAAATTTCAATGTTTCATGAAGAATAAATCCTTATTTTGTCTTCATAAAACTATAAGTGTCTGTTCTATATCAATGTGTTTGTAATATGCTTTTAACAAGACCAGGTAATGTAACCATAATGTATTGTTATTAAAGGGGTTATATTACGTAAAAGTGACATAATACAGACAAACAATATAAATTGTGTGTTGTGTGTTGGGGGGTGTGGCTGGATGTTTTGGTGTTCTTTTCTTTTCTTTGCTCTTCAGGTGGCATGAGAACTGATTTGTCTGTGGAGAAGGTGCTGGCTGAAGAATCGTCACCCTCATCAACATCATGTGTAGCACCTGTGACTGGTGCTCACATGCAACCTTAAAGACTTTCAGCTGAAGCAGATAATTGGATGGCGTTCTGCATTAAAGGCATGTGTGATTCAAGCAGAACTGCCGGGAACTCGACCTTGTGATGTCCGTTTGTGAGACGCTGAGGACCGCGCCTGGGTTTGACACATCGAGCCCGTGAAGCAAGGAAGGGTGAGGACACATGCTGTCAGCACACATTAAAGGTGATTAAGTGTTCGACTAATTGTTGATAGTAACTTGGTGTTTTGTTACGCAGTATACTGGAATTGTGATGAGAATTGTGCAGTTTGCTTCTCACTGCTGTGGCGTGCGGATAAGTGATCCTCCACTTGTTGTGAGAAGCTGCTCATTTGCATAAATTAAAAAAATACAGACCTGAATGTGTTGCTGATAGCGTGTGTCTTTTGAAAGATATTGTTGTAACTGCTGACTTACCTCACCTCTTCTTTGCTTCACAGAGAGTCAGTTTGTCGTGTCCACCTGGGGGGTGTTTGTCTGGTGGTAGTGGGTCCAGGAACGCCGGGCTTCTATCCTTTTGGGCGCTTAAGAGCGCGCCAACAGTCACTCCACCAGAAGGACGTTCTTTTAGTTTTGTACACATTATTATGCACAGGTGAAAAATAAATTGTTTCTGTTGTTGGAACTGCTTTCTGGTTATTTTTAGCGCTGGGTTCTGTCTGACGCAGGTCCACTCCTCAACTCGCGTCGACACATAACAGTAGTTCCCGGCCATTCCATAATGGACCCAGCGGCAGAAGCGGTTCCTTTTGCCGAAAAAGTTCAAGAACACTTGGAGAAAATATGGGAGCAATTACAGCATCTCGCAAACCAAATTAAACAGACGCCCGTGTTACGGAGCTTGCAGCGTAAGCCGCTCCGCTTCCTGCTGCTCCAGCTGCGGCATCATCGATACTAGTGCAGATAACTCCGTCACCCAGAGATTCGGCGTCCGAACCGATTGTTTGTCGTCCGGAGCCTTGTGCGGTGATGCAATGTTCTCTGGTTTCTGCTCAGTCAGGTTGGAGCGCCGCAGCTTTACGAGGAATGTTTGTAGATGGGTTAAATGAGTCATTAAAAGACGAGTCGGCAGTCCGTGACGAGCCAAACGATTTAGATGAGCTAATATCGTTGGTGATTCGTCTAGATGATCGGATGAAGGAGCGTGGACGCGAGAGAGGACGGCCATCAGAGCGGGTTTTTTCGTCTCGGGGCTTTCCCCGACACAGATCTGGGCCGCCTCTTCTTCGCCCCACTGAAGCTCCTCCGATGGGACCTCTGGCTCCTCCTGTTGACGAGCCCATGCGGCTCGGACCAGCAGAGATTACTGTATTGCCCCGACGATGTAAGCGTCAAGAGAAATAATGGTGACGTATCTCCAAGTGTTCTGGGACAGGCAAAATAACACACATAAAAAAAAAAAATTTAAAAAAATCTAGCACGAGTAAATGTTTTGTTTTCTTTAAATAGGGGTTATAATTGTATGGGGAGTCAGAGGCGTATCTGGTGGAGTGATTGTTAGGCGGTTAGAAGTCCGCCTGGGCTCACTTAATTGTTAATTTTTTATGTGTTTTTAGGTATTTTCTGTTTGGGTTGTTGGGTCGTTTTATTTTGTTGTTTTTTTTATTTCTCTACATCCCTAACCCCAACCTCACTTGCCCCAAGACCGTTTGTCTTGTGGGTTGTGGGGTGGTGCAGGTTGGTCACGCTGAGCATTCTCAGAAGACCTCTGCACCTAGGGGGGGGGGGTGTTAGAGGCGTTTTTCTTGGTTTGGTTAGGGCCCGGTTCCACTCCAGCCTCGGTGAGCCTTTGTACCGTTCGTCATTGGTGTTGCCGGGGTGTGGTGCAGCGGAGACTTACCTCAGTCGGAGGGGTGGGCCGATCTGTTGCCGTTTGCCATTTTGGTAGTTCCACCCCTCCCGAGAGGCTAGGGTATGGTCGAGTTGGGGCACCGGACGTATTTCCGGTTCTCTGCTGCGCCTTGGGGTTGGAGCTGGGTTAGTTTTTTCCTGTTCCCTTCTCCGGCTTAATGTTTTGAGCCGTTCGCCAAAGTTGAGCCGCCGAGGGGCTCTGGGAGGGACCCGGGGTCTTTCGGGGTGCCGAGGAGGGTAACAGGGTTTACGGTCGTTTTATATCCCCCCGGGGTTGTTTTTGGTAGTCCTCCGGGGGTTGATTTTTGATTTTGTTCTGTTTCCTTCCGGGTTCCACCTCCAGGGTTGATGGGACGGTCTTCTGGGGGGGAATTGGCTTGGGGCCAACTAGCCAAGTGTGACCGGGTCTGGGGTTCCGGGGTTGTGGGGAGGGTACCTCCTGGGGTTGATGGTACGGTCCCCTGGGGGGCGCCGTTTTGCTCCATGTACACCTGGGGACCTTTGTGGGATTATGGTTCTGGCTGTTCCTCCTGGAACTGGCGATGAAGGCCTTCTGGGGGGGGTTGGGCTCTGCAGGTCATTCTGGGGGGGTTGTTTGTTGTTTTTCTTTTATGCATTTACGTTTGTATTGTGTTTGTGGGGCTGTGTTGGGTTTTTGCGTTTGGGAGTTTTTCCTTTTCTTCCCGGTGTTTGATGGGACGGTCCCCTGGGGAGGTTTTGGGTGGGTTTTATGTTTTTTTCTGTGTGTTGAATTGTACTGGGGAATGTTTTGGGGCTTTTGTTGATTCCAGCCGGCCTTCCAGCTGCGGTGCCTGTCCTGCTGTCTGTGGTGGACCTTAGGAGCGTGGTGCTGTCTGCTTCCTGACGTGGACCCCGGAGGGAGGTGCTGTTCTCGGGCCTGGTCTGTTCGGTCGCCGGGAGGCTTCCCGTTGATGGGGGGGTACTGTTGTGTGTTGGGGGGTGTGGCTGGATGTTTTGGTGTTCTTTTCTTTTCTTTGCTCTTCAGGTGGCATGAGAACTGATTTGTCTGTGGAGAAGGTGCTGGCTGAAGAATCCTCACCCTCATCAACATCATGTGTAGCACCTGTGACTGGTGCTTACATGCAACCTTAAAGACTTTCAGCTGAAACAGATAATTGGATGGCGTTCTGCATTTAAGGCATGTGTGATTCAAGCAGAACTGCCGGGAACTCGACCTTGTGATGTCCGTTTGTGAGACGCTGAGGACCGCGCCTGGGTTTGACACATCGAGCCCGTGAAGCAAGGAAGGGTGAGGACACTTGCTGTCAGCACACATTAAAGTTGATTAAGTGTTCGACTAATTGTTGATAGTAACTTGGTGTTTTGTTACGCAGTATACTGGAATTGTGATGAGAATTGTGCAGTTTGCTTCTCACTGCTGTGGCGTGCGGATAAGTGATCCTCCACTTGTTGTGAGAAGCTGCTCATTTGCATAAAGTAAAAAAATACAGACCTGAATGTGTTGCTGATAGCGTGTGTCTTTTGAAAGATATTGTTGTAACTGCTGACTTACCTCACCTCTTCTTTGCTTCACAGAGAGTCAGTTTGTCGTGTCCACCTGGGGGGTGTTTGTCTGGTGGTAGTGGGTCCAGGAACGCCGGGCTTCTATCCTTTTGGGCGCTTAAGAGCGCGCCAACAGTCACTCCACCAGAAGGACGTTCTTTTAGTTTTGTACACATTATTATGCACAGGTGAAAAATAAATTGTTTCTGTTGTTGGAACCGCTTTCTGGTTATTTTTAGCGCTGGGTTCTGTCTGACGCAGGTCCGCTCCTCAACTCGCGTCGACACATAACATTGTGTTTGTCTTTTCTGAGTGTTTTGTTATAAATATCTTTGTAAAAAAATGGCACTGTGCAGTTAATTGTAAGTCATAGGTGTCAAACTGATTCCAGAAAGGGCCAAGAGGGTGCAGACTTTCTTTGGAACCACCAACTTCACCAGGTGATTTGAGCAGATGGGATGGGTTCATCAATGAAGTCAACTGGTGGAGTTGGTGGTTGCAAATCTGCACCCTCTTGGCCCTTTCTGGAATCAGTTTGAAGCCTCAAAGTAGTCTGTGCTGCAGTGGTTTTATTGAGTGAAATTTTAGTACTGAACGGCACTCTTCTAATGAAAACAAGGTTGTAATCGTTTCTTTTATTTGTGTTACCTGTGCATCACTTCTGTTAGCTTTTAAGTGCAACAGCTACATATTTTAGCGCATTATCATTCTCCTGTGTGAATCGTAAGAGTCATTAGCTTTTCGTTAGCACTTAGCTTGCACTAGCTTTTGCTCCATGTTTAGGTTCTCTTTGTGCGTAACACTTTAAATTATTCTTGCACGATACTATCAGAAAGGATGGCCCACTTAGAAAGCCGTGTCCCTTGGTTAGAGCAGCTTTTTAACTCAGTGGAGTTAGATGTTACAGGCACGGAACAGGTCTTAACCTCACTTCATCAAAACTCTGGGTCTGTGAGTGAAGCTCAGGGCTAGCTGCTGGCAATCACCTTAGTATTTTCTCTGCTTCCCTCTCAATTTACTGTTGGTGAACTCATACGGCTCCACATCACAGGGTACTGGACTGACCACAAGATGCCCTAGCTAAAGCTGACGCAGCAGCCCATGGACTACCTTGCTGAGGGTGACCTCTCAAAGCCACTGCAGTCTGCTTTTGGAATGCAGTCTTCCATGAAGACAGCTTTTATGAGAGTGAAACTAACAAAGCGATGAATGGAAGCTGGTCCTGTACCCCAGGGCCCTGGACTTGTCTCATGACCCCCTGCCTGTGGCACCAATGACTTTGTGCTCACTTCAGTAATACACTTTGTTGTTGATGCTATTCTCCTTTTCCTGTTTCCTGTTTCTTCAGCTTGGTAAAACTTTGTAAAACTTGCAACTGTTAGAATGGCCTAAGCAGTGGGTCACCCCTCTGAGACTGGTCTGCTTGACGTTTCTTCCTCAACGTCATCACCCTGGACAGGACGCCAGTCTGTCACAGGGCCACATAAAGACAAACGTACACCTATGGACAATTTAAAGTTTCCAGTCCATATAACCTGCATCTCTTTGTAAGCAGCAAACATGAGGAGAACATGTAAACTCCACACAGAAAGGCCACAGGTGGGAATCAATCTCATGACCTTCTAGCTGTGAGGCAACAGTGGCAGCCACTAAACCAATGTGCTGCCTGTGATTTGGCACTGTATAAATAAAATAAATTGAATTGAGAGCTTGCGAATGTATTTCCACTGCAACTCCAAGGTTACTGAGACAATATGGCAGTCACTATTTTTCATACTCACAGCCAAGCTACCTCTTATGAAAACCACCGCCCAGATGACAAAATATGTATTAATAAAACGCCTAAATGAAGATGAGACTGTTAGCTTTAGTTTGTATGGTAACTCACAGATGGGGGGGCATGCTATACTTTTTTTGTCTCGTCCATGTGCCACCTCTTTACCTGTTTATGGGTGGGCTGATGATTAGGGCCATTTCAAGGCATTTGGGGGCCCCAAGCAAAATGGTCTTGGAGACCCCTTACGCCTCATCACCCCACCCCCTCTGCCCAAAGCCTACACGAACCACAGCATAGACACACCATTTAAGCTCACACTTTACATCAATAAAATATTTATTTGACAAACAGAGATGGTGGCGGAAGACACCCCAAGTGTTGCGCTTGGCGAGGTGATGGTCTAGTGGTTAAGGTGTAGGGCTTGAGTCCAGAAGATCATGGGTTCAAATCCCCACCTGACTGGAAAATCACTAAGGGCCCTTGGGCAAGGCCTTTAATCCCCTGTTGCTCCCGGTGTGTAGTGAGCGCCTTGTATGGCAGCACCCTGACATCGGGGTAAATGTGAGGCATAATTGTAAAGCGCTTTGAGCATCTGATGCAGATGGAAAAGCGCTATATAAATGCAGTCCATTTACCATTTACCATTTATCAGTCATGGTACCAGCAACATGACACTTAACTCAACTGACTAAACCAATTGCACTACAAAAACTTCATAAATAAATAACACTAACAACACTGTTAAACTAACATGAACCACAATAACAACATTTAAAGCCCCAAAACCCTGAACTCCCATTTTGCATTGCAGCACAACATCTACTGTTTTCTGGTTAGCTGAAATTGCTAATTTCTCCAAAAATATTTGTCTTATCAACTTTCCTTTTTCACAGCGTTCATCCTTGACCCAAAATACATAAACATACCAAACTGCAAATGTCAGCTCTCCCAGGTTTTTGTGTGATTGAAGCCATACACACACACACACACACACACAGAGGACACTTGGCTGTTACGATATAGATAATGTGTAGATTCTTATGAACACAATCACATGTATGTAAATGGTCTTTGCTATTCCTGATCC
This sequence comes from Thalassophryne amazonica, assembly GCF_902500255.1. Lineage (NCBI taxonomy): Eukaryota > Metazoa > Chordata > Actinopteri > Batrachoidiformes > Batrachoididae > Thalassophryne > Thalassophryne amazonica. Next base: position 44,155,212 of record NC_047121.1, read on the forward strand.
TGAAACATAACAAGACCAAAGGAACCCCAGTTACATTTTTTTTTGTAAAACTGACATGACCTTTTCTATCCCACATTCCAGGTGATGTAATTTTTTTCCAGAACTACTTTACATACTGTAGTTGAAAGACGGAGGCTAAAGAGCCAGAACTCTTTGGAAACCTGTTCGTCCTTCATTACTGGCAGCGTTTTCTTCGGAATAGTGACCCTCTCTGATGGGTTTTAGGTTGACCAGCTGCTTATATCACTGCTTCACATAAACAGCTGCACATCTGGGCAGGCAGGGATGCCTCGGGGGAGCAGAGGGGAGGCTGAGGACCGACTGCAAGATGTGTAAATGAACGAGGCCCTGAAGGGGAAGGCAGTCAACAGGCATCCGTCGGACTCTTGGCTGCTTTTCCAAGGAAGCTTAAGTCTGAACATTCCAAATTGTGCTTTGTGGTCTCACCCCCCCCTTGTAATTTACTCATCGCTCACCATTTTTGCTGACTGGAAGAATAAAGGACAGAAAAGCCAAATATCCCCACTGAAAATCATTCCTGTTGTTTGTGATCTGCACTGGTGTGCATTATTTTTTTTTAGGTCTCTGTCCCAGTATCAGCGTGTTTCTATTCTCACTGTGTTTTTTGTTTAAATTGTGTTTGCATCCATTGGAGGAAGCGTGTTGCAGGTTGTCAGGGCCATGCTATAGCTTTCTTCATCTTTTCATGCACTGCTGTGTGTTTGTGCATGTGTGTCGCTGAGGGACATCTGATCTACGGGCTCGCCGCACGCCACGCTTGCTTGCAGGTGGTCTGTCCACACTCGGGGGCCAGGCAGATTTAATATTTCATAGCAGTACAGCACACCCCTGGATGCCGTCATTGAGCCCACATGGCCGGCCGGAAAGCCGCTCTGTGAACACTTGGCTGAAGTATGCAGCCTGCCAGCCCCCCACTGCTGCCGCCGCCCCCCCTTACCACCATGCTACTCGCTCACTTGCTGGGCCTCACAATTAAAGGCTCACCACAGCTACAGATGTTGGCAGCTGCCGTTAACCCGTTAGGTGCCACTCCATTTCCACTCTTTGTTATGTGTGTCCTTTAAATTTGATGATAATAGATGATTATTTACCCAAACGTAGTGAAGCTAGTTGCATTGGTTTTGTGGAAGAAGAGACGTAAACTAGGAACTGCAGAGTAATCACATTACCGCTCAGCCCTTAGTAGACTTTGAGTTCCTGAAGTCAGTTTGTTAGGATTTGGATTTTTGCTTTGTGTTTGTCTGTCTTGCTTTGTTTAGTTATTTTGTTTGATTGGTTTTGGTGTATGTTAGTTCTCTTGCTGGTCTTTTTCCTGCTTGGGTTTTCTCTATCTCTCTTGTCTCTCTCTTGATGCTTGGTGGTGGGCATTTCCCTTTCTCTGGCAAGACCCTTGTTCTGGAGCTTTCCACATACACCTGTCTCTAATCTGCAGCTCATCACCTGGGTGTATTTAAGGTTCACTGTTGGCACCAGTCCCTCACCAGATCGATGCGCCCTGTGCCTTTGCTTCCAGCTCTGTTCCTTGTGTTTCCGCGGTCCTGTTAGCCTCCTTGTGTGTATGACCCCCTGCCTGTTAACTCAACCACGCCTAAACCTGATGTTTGTTGTGCTTTTGCTCTTGTTGGACTGTCTTTTTGTGTACTGGACCCAGTTTACTGTGTCAGTAAAGCGTTTTTACATATAGAGCTACTTTAGTCCTGCATTTGTGTCCAGCCATTTCTGACCACCAAGCCTGATACAGTCCAAGTAACATACTGTACATACCTAATTTTGTACCAAAGGGATAAGTACAGGGCTGCATGGTGGATTAGTGGTTAGCACTGTTGCTTGACAGCAAGAAAGTCATGGGATCAATTCTCACCTGTGGCCTTTCTGTGTGGAGTTTGCATGTTCTCCCTGCGCTCCGGTTTCCTCCCACATGCAGGTTAGATGGATCGAAAACTTTAAATTGTCTGTAGGTGTGCGCGCGGGTGTGAAAGTGTTTGTTTGTCTATATGTGGCCCTGCGACAGATTGGAGTCCTGTCCAGGGTGTACCCTGCCTCACGCCCTATGACTGCTGGGATAAGTTACATGAGCGTAAGTCCTTTTTAGATATTTAGATATATCTTTATATACTAGCATAGTTCCACCTTAGAATTGGAATATAATATATCTTACTGAATTTTCATGTAGCTTCTATGATATAGAATCAAGTTTTATGGGTGAACACATTCAAATGATGTAGTTTTAACATAACATGCAAAAACTTAAAATTTAACTTGCTCAGTGAACATAATAAAATTATGGAAAGTATTTCCACCCAAGTAAACGTAGCCAGAAACAATTTTGCTGAGTGACCTAAATCTAAATTTGTTGGGTCAACATGATGAATTTGTGTTACTGTTACTTAATTACCATGGGTCAGACCAACTAAATTTGTAAGGGTAAACATAACAACAACAAAAAAAAGCAGTAAGATCCTTTGGGTGCTCGCTTGTTTGCACTCGGGGTCGCCATAGCAAATCTATGGTGGATCTGCATAAATTGTGCTGATCCAACACAGCAAAGTTATGTTTACATGTAACTATACTATTTTAAAAGTAGTTGTAATTACTTACAGGGCAGAGGTGGTGGCCAAGTGGTTGCTGCACTTGGTTTCAGCATGAAAAGTTCCTGGTTCAAACCCCACCCCTGCCACATTTCTCCATGTAATGTGGAGTTGCGGCAGGAAGGGCATCTGGTGTGAAACCTGTGCCAATTCAACATGCAGATCCAACTCAGATTTGCTGTGGCGACCCCGAGTGCAAACAAGGGAGAAGCTGAAGGGGCTTACATTTTATTTTTGTTACATTTACCCTTACAAATCTAGTTGGCCTGAACCATGGTAATTGAGTAATAGTTACTCAAATTCATCATGTTAACCCAACAAATTTACATTTAGGTCTACATTTATAAAAAAAATTGATTGATTGATTGATTGATTTACCTTTTCAAATGTAGTTGACCTGAACCATGGCAATTAGGTAACAGTAATGCAAATTCATCATGTCGACCCCATAAATTTACACTTAGGTCACTCAGCAAAACTGTTTCTGGCTAACTTAACACATTTTGCTTGGATGGAAATACTTTACATAGTTTTTTTCATGTTTACTGAGCAAGTTATTTTTTTGAGTGTGAGTTAATGAAGTGGAATAAGCACAGAACAAGTTATCACACTCACAAGAAATTTAGATAAAAATAGTTTCCAGTAGCCTTGACCTTTGATATTCTATGCCCTATATTGAAGGACTACAATGCATGTTAATAATAAGGTAAGATCAACTTTATTTTGTCTCGAATGAAATTATTTTGAAACAGTAAACAGTTAACATTTTTTAACAATATGAATAACAAATTTATGCGAATGACTGGAAGACATTAGCAGAAGATGTTCAATAATATTGCATATAACGCTGAATCACTGAATAACTATGAATTACTCTGTTCATTATGTATTCATTCTGCAGAAGGGGAGGAATTATACAGTTGATTGCAATAGGTAGGAAAGACCTCCTGTGGCATTCAGTGATGCACCTCAGTGGTCTCAGTCTACGACTGAAGGTGATCTGAGAGGACATCAGTGTGGCATGCAGGGGGTGGGAGGTGTTGTCTGGGATGCTGAGAAGTTTCCTCAGCATCCTCCTCTCTGACACCTCCACCACAGAGTCCAGCTCAACCCCGGTGTAGAACTTGTTTCTTCTTGTACTTATTACCTTTATTTCATTGTTACCTTTTGTATTGAATTCAATTTGACTATGAAAAATAAAAGCCTGTGGCCATAATATATATCTCTGTGCACAAAGTGTACACTCATCTTGAACCTGCCATGTCAAGATATCTGACTATTTATTACTAGAAATGTATTGTGTTTTGAGAGTTTAGGTTTTATTGGAATGTTGCATAAATGCTTGATGCTGCCATTCAGTGGAAACATATTGGCGTGATAGCACCTTGTTTTAGACCAATATGCTCATGTGGTCTGTGCAACTCACAGTGTGTGAGAATCGCGAGAGAACTTTGTGAGGTGTTGACGATGGATGAAGCTACCTTGTAAGTGATTGGAGACAAAAAATGAGGATCTGTCATTCCCCGTGAGAGACATGCATGAGCAGCCCATGGAGCACACCAAAATAGTGGAGATGAGCCCGCATGCACAGAGGTGGGCTTCAGCACAGCAGTGGATGGATACTGGTCATTCAGAAGAACCAAGGGGGACATCTGTCCATAGGAGGATGTTGCGTGCATTCCGAGCATGGCGGTGGCAGCCAAGAGCTCTTCCTGGTGGACATTACATGTATTTCATCCTGCAGGAAATCATTCTATAAGTGGATGATCCCCTGCTCACAGTTTTCTTTCTGTTTTATTTGTTCTCCTATGTGGAGCCACACTAGGATTTCATTTTATATTTATTTGTTGTTATTGTTTTATAATTAATTTGATTTAATTGCATTTTTATTTACAGGGATGTTTCTTACTGTTTATAGTCGGGGGAATTTCCACAGCCTCTATTCACATAATAGCAGGAAAATACCAGCTGAGCATTTTGTGCGCAAACATATCATCATTTCAGCTGAGAGTGGTGCTAGATATCCATGAGAGTGCCACAGGGCATTTGCACTCAAATCAGCAGATCCTTGCATCTGTGATGGCTGCGCTCAACTTTTCAGAGAGTGTGGACATCTCTGCCAAATTCAGTGCAATATTTGGCTGGCATTCGAGTGACTTTCAGGTGGCATGTGCTGATGTGTTGTTAGTACCAGTTCACTGAGATTCCAACTGCGATTTGTCACTCATTATAGTTTGTGGTTGCAAATTCATGTCTGCAACTTCTCTCTGACAGCCCAGTGGGATAGGACCCTTGCATTCCAACTTTGGTGACAATTGGATCTGTACAACAGCAGTTACCACACATACAGTAGTGTTCAGAATAATAGTAGTGCTATGTGACTAAAAAGATTAATCCAGGTTTTGAGTATATTTCTTATTGTTACATGGGAAACAAGGTACCAGTAGATTCAGTAGATTCTCACAAATCCAACAAGACCAAGCATTCATGATATGCACACTCTTAAGGCTATGAAATTGGGCTATTAGTAAAAAAAAAAGTAGAAAAGGGGGTGTTCACAATAATAGTAGCAACTGCTGTTGACGCTACAAACTCAAAACTATTATGTTCAAACTGCTTTTTTTTTTAGCAATCCTGTGAATCACTAAACTAGTATTTACTGTAGTTGTATACCCACAGTTTTTCATGATTTCTTCACATCTGCGAGGCATTAATTTTGTTGGTTTGGAACCAAGATTTTGCTCGTTTACTAGTGTGCTTGGGGTCATTGTCTTGTTGAAACACCCATTTCAAGGGCATGTCCTCTTCAGCATAAGGCAACATGACCTCTTCAAGTATTTTGACATACCCAGACTGATCCATGATACCTGGTATGCGATATATAGGCCCAACACCATAGTAGGAGAAACATGCCCATATCATGATGCTTGCACCACCATGCTTCACTGTCTTCACTGTGAACTGTGGCTTGAATTCAGAGTTTGGGGGTCGTCTCACAAACTGTCTGTGGCCCTTGGACCCAAAAAGAATAATTTTACTCTCATCAGTCCACAAGATATTCCTCTATTTCTCTTTAGGCCAGTTGATGTGTTCTTTGGCAAATTGTAACCTCTTCTGCACATGTCTTTTATTTAACACAGGGACTTTGTGGGGGATTCATGAAAATAAATTAGCTTCACACAGGTGTCTTCTAACTGTCACAGCACTTACAGGTAACTCCAGACTGTCTTTGATCATCCTGGAGCTGATCAATGGGTGAGCCTTTGCCATTCTGGTTATTCTTCTATCCATTTTGATGGTTGTTTTCTGTTTTCTTCCACGCGTCTCTGTTTTTGTTTTTTTTTTGTCCATTTTAAAGCATTGGAGATCATTGCAGATGAACAGCCTATAATTTTTTGCACCTGTGTATAAGTTTTCCCCTCTCCAATCAATGTTTTAATCAAACTATGCTATTCTTCTGAACAATGTCTTGAACGTCCCATTTTCCTCAGGCTTTCAAAGAGAAAAGCATGTTCAACAGGTGGATGGACAGGTAGGCAGCCATACACCTGCAGCCTTGGAGCGCTGACAGTAAAAATGGAAGAAAAACATGGTAGAATAGGAAAAAGTGTAGCTGCCCACAAGGTTGGGTAGGATTACTTTGAAATGTAATCCAAAAGTAATCAGATTACAAGTAATCCAAATGTATGTACATACATACATGTAATCCACATGTATTCTTTCAAAGTAATCCTACCCAACCTTGGCTGCCTATGGAGTTCATCCTGAGATATTCCATGCAAACATGTGCTGGTTAAACCCTCAGCTTTCCCAGGTCCACATTTAAACAACATATAAACATGCAGCCAAAGCCAAAAGGGTTCATGACCACAGTGCAAACTGTAACTTTAGGAATTCAGGTTTAGGTCGAAATTTCAGTCATCAGATTCCATTGACGCTAATCTTTGTTCTGTGTTGACTGAATACATCGTGAATGGTGCAGAATTGGATTTTTGCCAAAGTGAACAGACGGAACTTCACTGGCACTATTATTCAGCAAGGTCAAACCTGATTTGGATTGGAAACCAAAGCCAAAACAGGGCATCTTGAAGCTGTTAGGAAACTATTCCAGATCTTAAACAGAGCAGGGTGACTGTGTACATCTCCATAATTACACTTGTCAATTTATGTACAAGTCCTTGCTTTAATTAAGCAACATTACTCTTTCATCTCCCATTCCCATGCTGCTTTGCAGTCACCCACATTTGCACAAGAATACAGATTTATTATTTTTTAGGTCCAGCTTATGGCTGCAACACACGAGCAAACCAACAACAAGCTTCTTCAATAAACTGTGTCAGTTCACAGCTTGACAGCTTTTTAACGCTGTGTGAGTTCTTTAGGGAGAAAAACAATTATGCATTTGAGAAACACAAAACAGCATGTAATTAATTCAATCTTGGCAATAAATCTCAAATATTTACTATAGTTGACTATCAATGCTGAGAGACGAACGGTCAAAGACCTCACATGTCCGTATGAGTCTGTTGGTCCCACAGACTGTGGTGGGTGGGTTAAAAGAGGACCTTTAGAGTTGTTACTCACTTTTCCACTCTCAAAGCTTATATAATGTTTTAACACATTCACCATATCCCATCAGGGACCTTACCACAATAATGCTGTCATCACCCAGTTCGAGAATGGAGGCTCGATGGTGTGACACACTGGACCAGTCTCCATGGGAGAGTGACCAAAGAAAACACAAAGCCTTGCTAATGGAGTCATTTCTATGCTAAGTTTACAATTCTGTCTTATTTACATCTGAATATTCCTTTATGTCAAATCCCAGAGAAAGTACAAAATCTTATTTCTTTTTTGTGACTTTTATTATGAATTAACACTGTCAGTCTATGATTGCCATGGCCAAGCTCCAGCAATCAAAAATGAAGCCAATGCAGAAGTGCCAAATTTTGCAGTTCTTTGAATAGTCACTTGAGGCTGGGTCCAAAAAGCAAGTCACTCCCAATACAAATATGGCTTGCTGCGCAGTTTATGGTTAATTATACAAGCAGACCATTGAAGAAGTTGGTGCGCCAGTATTTCTGTTGAGTGAAATTTCAATATTTACTATTAGCACTCATCAGCAGATATTGACAGCTCATTGAGAAATTTTTAATACCTGCACATAAACTACCTATTATGAAAACCACTGCCCAATCTGTGAAAAAAAAAAAAATGCATTAACAAAACACCCACACCAAGGTTAGCCTGTTAGATTTAGCTTGTTTTGTAACAAGGGGATGTGTTTCATTCAGTCTGCCCATGTCACACCGGTTTTGCCACCTGTATACCATTTATGAGTTGAGCGGGAGTTTAATTTTCCCATTTACTACATAAGTGTATGAGATACCTTCAGATGATTCAGAATGTGATTGCTACAATTTTGACTCGAACATGGGGTTTTGATCATATCACACCAGTTTTATTACAACTTATATGGCTCTGAATGGTTGTGCACCCATCTAACTGATGTGCCTTCTCATGCCCTGCAGTCTCAGGATGCGGGCTTGCTTTGTGTACCTCGGGTTAGGAAGACATCAGCAAGCTTCAGAGCTTTTGCACATCCTGCTCATACTTTATGGAAAAGTCCACCACAGCTTGTTATCCAGCTCAGATGAAAATGTATGTATTTTCTGCTGCTTATAATTATTTATCATTTTACATCAGTCTGTGGTGATGGCTCATGTCTTGTCTCATATCTCCTCCCTCAGTTTTGCAATCACAATTGCCATGTATTCCATGTACGCATAGCTTGACCTGATGAAGGTGTAGGTCCCTGAGACATTTTAGTGTTGCTGGGGTGTGCGTGAATGGGAATATACTGTACATACAGGTAACATAGTTGCGAAGTGAGCTCCAGTGTAGTGGCATAACTGTGCTGTAATGCTGCTTTCAAACTGATGTAAAGCCATTGTACTACTCGGGCTCCGATCCTCAAACAAAGTTGAAATTCTGTTGCTAAACGGTTGATCTTATTTGTTTAATCCATCACTGCTGTACACAAGAATGAAAAAAGTCCACACAATGTGCTCTAATTGGTCTTCAAAACACAAAATGGCCATTTGAAAAAGATCGGGATGAAGCAGCTTGAGCATTGTAATTGATATATATGATGTCACACTTCAGAGCCTATATCCCCGAGAAGCCGTAAATGCATCATAACGATGATACGCTAAAGGAAGTGGGAGCTCTATTATTCTGATCACGTTTAAAACATTATTCTTATTCTTATTATTTGTGTGGCTGTCTGGTTCCTGATAATGTTAAGGACTTCCTGCCACTGGGTTCATGCCTGTTACTCAGATCAGATGAGATGGTGAGCTCAGTTGCCTCCCTATGGGAATGACACTTTAGCACCACACTAGTCTCCACCTTCATGCGGTTTTGAACTAGGTGAATGTTTTTATAATGGCTGGAGCGCCAGTTCTTACACTGACTCCTGCTGGGAGATGGACCTAAAGTATCAGTTTTAGTCTCCTACTACCCAGAGGAAAATCATGCAGACATGAGGAGAACACTCAAATTCCACACAGAAAGGAACTGGATTTTTGTGGACCCAAACCCCAGCACCGTCCTGCTCCATAAGTAAGACTATAAGTAAGACTACGGAGGTAAGAGTGCTAATCATTGACACAAAGTGCTGCTTGTTAAATAGCGTAAAGCTAACAGTATATGAAGCTACACGAATATAAAGTAAAAACCAAAACTAATATAAATTTAACAGAATTGAAAATCTAAAATTAGCTGCGTATTAACTTTACTGAATGGAAAAATACCTAAACAGAAAATGTACCTGAATGTGAATCTAATGGCTAATTGGACATAAAAATCAACTGATTATATGAAGGTAACTCAATCTAAAACTATCTGAATATAAATGTAACAGATTAAAAAACTAATCGAAAGCTGAATCTAATACTTTACCAACTTTATCCAGCGATAGGTTAAATATAAGGAAAGCTGAACATAAAATAGGTGGCACAATGGATTAGTGGTTAGCATTTATGTCTCACAACAAGAAGGTCATGGGATCGCTCCTTGTTCATTCTGTGTGGAGTTTGCACATTCTCCCCGTGTCTGCATGGGTTTCCGCCATGTGCTCAGGCTTCCTCCCACACCCAAAGACTTGCAGGTTAGATGAACTGGACATTTTAAATTGTCTGTAGGTGTGTGTGTGTGTCTGTGTGTGCAGATGTGAATGTCTTTGTTTGTCTATATGTGGCCCTGTGATAGACTGGTGTCCTGTCCAGGGTGTACCCCGCCTCACGCCCTATGACTGCTGGGATAGGCTCCAGCAACCCTCCAGCAGCCCCCCCCCCCCCCCCCCCCCCCCGTGACCCTTAACTGGAGTAAGTGGGTATAGAAAATGGATGGATGGATGAACATAAATCCTAAGCAAAAAAAAAAAAATAAAAACTTACCCTGATATGAAGCTAATTGAAAGCTAATAATGTAAAACTAACCACAATTGGAGCAACTTTTAACTTTTGACTCCTGTACAAAATGAAATTGAACTTTGTCACCATTTTTGTTATTTCTACCCCATAATTACATACCATTCAGTCATAGATAGTCCAAACTATTACTTTTTGGAATCTTTATGATTGGAAAAATAATACATTTTCAATATGATTGGAGCACTTTTTAAAATTTGGATCCCAGTGTAATTCTTCATTGATCCCTATCTGACTACAGCTACCACCTTGGGATGGCCATCATACATTTTTGTGTAGGCCATGGTACACTGAGGCTGGTTTGGAAGTGTCTTTTATTGCCGTTAAGTGATAAGGATTGGGTCAAATTTGACTACTGGCTCATGGATTAACAGTAAAAAGTAAACTTGTATATACATATGTAAACACACTATCTATCTATCTATCTATCTATCTATCTATCTATCTATCTATGAACACACTCAGCATAGTCATCAAACAACTCTCATGAAGCCAAGAAATGTGGTGTGCAAGGGTAACACACACGCTGTAAAACAGTAAGAAAAGCTGACTGTGGTCCTAAAAACTGCAGTGTGACAAAGTATGGTTGAAAAAAGCAATGAGGGGCTGCCCATAAAATGTGCTTTAACTGGCATTATTTTCAAACAAAATTGTTTTATATATATATATATATATATATAAGATTTTTTCAGAAATTCTTTTCCCAAAAAATGGCTTAAAAAGGGGTCTCATCCTATAAACAAGGTTGTATTATAGTTGGAACAAAACAACAATCAATGTTCCTCTTTATCTGGCCTGTAAATCAAACTTTGCACAATGCAACCATCAGACACAACCTAATGCACACATCCACATATGACCACATTATGCTCCTGTCCTGCATCTCAGACACACACACACACACACACACACACACACACACACACACACACACACACACACACACACACACACACACACACACACACACACACACACACACACACGTTCTGAGACATGTCACCTGCAGTACCTGTTAAGGAAAGTGAAAAACTGTTCATCCTCAAGTGGACATTTGCTGTCAAGTGTGCTGTGTTATGCACACTTTGGTGAAGATGACAGCTTTCTTTTTCTGTTAATGGTTGAAGTTTGTGATTTATGTTTGTCATGTGTTTTTGGCATGGGTTGTTACACATATGAATAAAGTATTATCAGTGGTTTACATTTTATTTTCAAACCACATTTCATGTCTGAACCCCCAGTGAAAATTGAATCTAACCACGTTCCTCCACCTAATCACCACACAGCTCCAGCTGCAGGGGGGAAGAAAGTGGCCAAATTTGTTGAAAAAATTGTGTTTTCCATTAGTCATTACTTTGATTTTATTGATAACTTTTGTGTTCGGTTCAGGGTCGTGGTGCTATTATGCGACATCTAGCTTAACAGCATGGTGACAATGTTAATGTTCTGTATGACTTTTACACCTTCATATTACTTTGATACATCTCAAACTCACTTTCCTACATCAGGGCAATTTGTTTCTCTACAGTATCTGTTTAACTTCTTCAAAATGGCCATTGTTGCATACTTATAAATAAAAACCTCTTCTACATCTAGTTGGATTATGAAAGTGAGAGGAGCACATTTGATTGGGATCAGGCCTCTCTTTAATGGGTGTAGGTCAACTGCTTTGCATGTGGGCATCAAGAAAGTAGTAATATAATAAAACTAATCTAATAATTGGTGTAATAAATGGCGTAAGCTTACTGCAAGAAGTAACTGTTGTCAGTTTCAATTATTTAGATTGTTTCTTGTGGTTTCCTTCAACCAAAAGAATGTTGGAATGTTCCAAGAGCCATTTACGAGATGCAGCTTTAGTGTGAAAACATGGTAATAATTCAGCTGTGAATAAGGCTTGTTAGTGTGGAGACTGTCAAACCCTTTTGTGAGCCATAATGACTTTAAACACTAGAGGGTAGCCTATTCAAGCAGGATTAGGTGTTCTTCATTTCAGAGAGATACAATTACTCTGCTCCACCAAATATTTCAATAGTGGGTAGATAGAACCATTAAAATTCTTTAAAAGGTCACAGAAAGCCAACTTCAAGGTTTGCTGTCTCACCAGTTCTTAGTTACATGGAGAGCGGCTTGGGTTGTCTTATGGGCTTTGCAAAAAGGGGGGTCCTGCCATTCTACAGGTTCATAGAAAAGATGGCCAAACATGTTTGCTCATGCCGTGAGACATGATGTTTTTAGAGGAACAGCAGGAGCAGTTGAAGGGAACGAGGGTTGGGGGGAGAGAGACTTGAAAAGAGGCCGTGAGGAGGGAGGAAAAAAATGTCTGAAGGAGTCTGGTGGCCACATGTCGCCTTTGCTGCTCAGTGCATAGATAGTGCAGCAGGGTAAGCTTTCGTGCTAAACATTGTCTAAAAGGCTGAAAATAAACCCTGTCCAAATACAGAGCAGTGGACCACTGAAGAAAGCCACTAGACAACACTTTTACCAACAACATCCTCCTTATACCTCGGGCCAAACCTCCAGAACTATTTCCAGCCATGACTCCAACTACAACCACCTGACCATCCAACCAACCGACCGACCAACCTACCAACCATGCCACCAAAAATGTGTTTCAGTCCTTTCAGATTTTGGGTGATTAGAGGGAAAATTAGCAAATTTATTAAAATTCTGTTAATTTTTTCAAAACTTTGTGTCTGTTACATTTGTGATGTTTAACAATTCAGTCATATTCTTTCTTAAAAACTGTCCAGGATTAAAACGCATGGTTGAGACATTCCTTCACTCAAAAATGCAAAGAGAAAATCTTTAGTTAGCTAGTTAGGTAAGTGCTAACTAGCGTTAGTGACAGTCTTCAAACTCACTAATTAATTCACGATCATGTAATGTTATGTATAACACACTGAACAGGACAATGTACACATTAAAGTCACAGTGCTAAGTGCCTACATGATTGACGATAAATCAATTTATGTGCCATAAAATGTTATTCATTCATTTATTCATAGTCTATACCCGCTTACTCCAGTTAAGGGCCACAGGGAGCCTGGAGCCTATCCCAGCAGTCGTAGGGCATGAGGCAGGGTACACCCTGGATAGGATGCCATCGCAGGGCCACATATAGACAAACAAACTCATTCACACCTACAGCCAATTTAGTCACCAATTCACGTAACTTGCATGTCTTCAGAAGTGGGAGGAAGCCGGAGCCTCCAGGGGGAATGCACTCAAACACGGGGAGAAGATCAGACAGAAACCGATGCCATGACCCTCTTGCTGTGAGGCAACATTGCTAACCACTAAACCACCATGTTGTCCATTAAATTTGACAATCTCTGTTGTGAAAGTGTAGTGACACGGACCCACAACAGGGGGCGCAAATGAACGGTCAATAGATGAGCCAAAAAGTAACAATTTAATGTTGTGAAGGCGCACAACGAATACACAGACAATCTCAGAATATGATTCCAGTCAATCCACAAAGGTGATGTGTGGGCAGGCTCGAGGATAGAAGATGTCTGTCCTGAGAAGAACCGGAACCACACGATTTCTGCCGCCACCGAACCTGGTGAATACTGGAGCCGCCAAGTCCCGAATTCCCAGGTGATCACCGTCCCCGACTGTCGGATCTGGTACTGCTGGCGAAGAACAAAGACAGTCAAGTGTGGGTGTGTGTACACCCCGTAACAACAACGGTGGGAATGCCACCTCCACCTCTAACACACACTCGTGCAGCGTCTGTTTAACCACTTATCTGACGGACGAAGGACGAAACAGTCGCGACTCACGCCGGTCCTCTGGTTGAGAGCTGCAAAACAATAGCACTTGAAATCACAGAATACTGGCAGATAATATTACCTCCAAAGAAGTACGATATCTCGGCGATGAGGTGGAGATGACGTCTGGGTTTTATGGAGTGAGATGATGAAGAATGAGTGACAGCTGTCAGGAAATAATGAGTGACAGCTGTCACTCCCAGCTGTGTCCGTGGCGGCAGCGCCCTCTCGTGCCTGAAGCCCGCACTTCAGGCAGGGCGCCCTCTGGTGGTGGGCCAGCAGTACCTCCACTTCTGGCGGCCCACACAACAATCTCAAATGGATTTACAGATGAGAGTAGCCAGGGATCAGTCACTGAATTCATGACCCAACTAAGGCAAGGAGGTCAGATGCATCAACCAATGGTATTAAAGTATAATCTTAAGTACATTTACAATATACCAACTTTCTTTTGTAATATTACAAACATCTGTCACCTAATTGGTTAAATTAATGCATTCATTATGAACTCAGAAGACCTGAGATCCACTCCTTGACATTCAGCAAATATACGTAAACAGTAACAAGAATAAAGCCCTGTGTCCATATAGTGTTTTTTTCTAGTGGTTTCAGTGTTTTTAGTGAGATCAAAAAGCATGCATGTGGGATTTGTTTCTATGACAGCAATAAACAGCTGTAAACTTAAAACGAATAGCAATAAAAAGTGCTCACCCTCAGCAGGAACACAGCATCTGTGCAGTGTTTTTTTTTTTTTTGTCTCTATTGTGATATATTTGGAGTGCCAAAGCAACTGACTGTCAACAGAAACAGCTAAAACTCTCCTCCCCTTTGCCTGAGAAGGTGCTGGAGTGATATCACAATGTCTTTCTCGAAAGTTCAGGTATTTTCAACTTAAAAGAGCATGGAGTGGCTGCACAAAAAAAGCAGACTGCTTTGAAAAAAGATTCTGAGTGTGGCCTTTTCTGGAGGAGGCTAAATGCAGGTGCATAAGATGCTGGTGCCCAGAAAAAAATTCTATATTGAACCCATCAATATGGACACACAGACTAAAGTGACACATCAAAGGAATTCATGTGTGAGTTATCCTTCAGCTCTCCCTCTGCTGGTGTTTCTACATAATGAAATTCAGTATGTAGAAACACCAGTAGTGAAATTCAGTATGTAGTTGCAGTTTCACAGAAGCCTTTGGCTATATCGCCACTTCTGGGTTTAATTGTGAAGTGTGGAATGTGTCATTGACATTTATCTACACAATAAATTGTTCATTAGGTCTGCCAAGATAGTTCTGTTTTGATCTGCAGGATTTGTAGAATAGCTAAAAAAGACATCAATGGATTTGATTTAAATTTAGTGAAGCAGTAGGCCTTTATTCAAGGAAGAGTTGAGCCCAGAAGCATTTTTAGTTTATTAAATTTTTTTAAACTGTGGCACTGACTTCCATGTTATTTGTATATTGGTGAAATGCCAGCACCTTCACTTTACTGATAGATACACATGAGGACCAGTGACCTTTAGCAGTTGTACTGTCTGCACTCTCTGAGCTCCCTCTTGTTTTTATCTGTTTTTTTTTTCCCTTCCGGCAAAGATCTGCGTGAGGATTTTGTAGAAGCATTTCACTGGACACTTCCTGATGCAACTCCAGTTCTACATGGAGAAACCACATGCAGTCCTTGGTGTTCTTAAGCAGTCTGCCAGCCAAGTGCTAAGCAGAACCCACTCAGTTTAACTTCTGAGATCTGACAGGAAAACAGAATGGAATTGCAGCACAGTTTTTTCAATGTTGCAAACTGTTAAATGTTATGGACTCTCAAGGATAAAATATCAGCAGAGTTGTTTCTAAAATCACTTTAAAGCTGTACAGTATTTCAAATTTCACAAAACTGACTAAATGCAGTTTTTTTCCAAAATCCAAGCATTAGAATGTCTGTTTACTTTTGTAACATGTTGCAAAATTACAGCTCACTTTATGACGAAAATATATTTATCTGGTGGGAAGTCCATAATGAATGTTTGGTTTCCCTTTCAATGCTGTCTACAGGAGGAAGCACGTGCGGGCATACATGAGGTTTAGAGATTACCTTTGGCCTTGCGTGATGCGTCTTCAGGTGGTGTACACGCTAACATCTTCAGAGGTGCTCTGTAGTTTCAAAAATAGCATTGTTAGATTTAGAAGGGTTTATCTTTTGCTAACTTTTACAAAATATATGAGAAAAATGTTAGATTCATACATAATAAACTGTTTCCAAGCATTTCCTGCCATCTTGGTTCATTTTGTTGAAGCAAGCAGCCAGGTGACATCACGCTGACTTTCTTCACACTGATTGGCTGTTGCTGTGTGCTTCCCAGCGTCTCTCACACAAGTCGGGGGAGGCCCCCATGTAATCTATCACGTTGCTACTGAATGTAATTCATAACTGTCAGTTCGCTTGAATTTTTCCCTTCAGGTGAGTTATTATTCAGTTTTTCCAGACAACATAAATTTTGATCATATTGGCAATGTCATATTATGAATCCCTTATTTAAAGGCTAATAAATAAAATTATAGTGGTGCCAAAGAAAATTCCTTTTATGACTTAAATCTTAAAAATTCCAAAGGTAGTACACTTAAGCGTCATAATTAAGTTGACTTTTTGTGATCAGTGAACATAAGTGTTTTTTGTTTTTGTTGTTTTGTTGTTGTGTTTAAACTCAGTTTTGCTAGGAACAATGCCACCTTCTTCGCAAATATTTCTATATTAAGCATGAGACACCCATGAGGTATGTCACACTACCCCACCTTCACACACGTTAAAGAGGACCTTAATTACGTGGCCATTCTTTGAAAAACTCCTTTTTCTTGGGAAGAAAACTTACCAGAAGTAGAGTAGTTGAGGTTAAAGCTAAAGAAGAGAACCACATCAAACAAGGAGTGTGCATGAATCTGTCAGCAGTGAAGGGCTATTACTACAGTAGCAACAGCACTCTGCCTCGGGGAATATGCTGTCAGCTTCCTCATTATAAGACTGACCTGAACAGGAGAGAGCCTGGGATTAACTCACGCTGTCAGACTGACTCTCTGATCGCCACCATGCCTTCTGTTGGTCGTTTGAACGTGTACGCAGATTGCGGGCGTGTGTGTTGGCATTGAGGCAGAGGAAAGCGCGAGATAAATGATGCTTGTGTGAAATTAGAAACACAATCGCATCTCGTCTTAAACTCATTACATGCATGGATTAGAGAAACATCCATGCCATTTCAGACGGTCTCCGACACGCTACATTTAAATCCTTCACCTTTCGCGCCGGTGATAAAACTGAAGGGGCTTCTACCAGAGCTCACGGTAATGGTCGCCATAGTCCCGGTCCAGGAACAGAACCACCACAGAGACCGAGCAGTAGTTAGCGAACCTGCCTGTCTCCTGTCAGACTCCTGTCACTGACACATCCAGCCAAACATCATTACAGCCCCGCCTCCCCCCCTCAAGGACTATATGCACTGAACATACATGTTTTGATTGCTGGCGGCCATGTCAGGAGTCAAGTAGAGCCTCTTAAAATGTGGCCTAAGGTTAAGGGTCATCTGCTAATGAGTAAAAGCTTTTTTCCCCCTTTTTTGTTGGCTGGGGTGGAGTAAGGAAATGTGCTCACTAGGTGGGTGGGAGGTGAGGAGGGGGAGGCATGGAGGGCAGGTGTGAAGGGATGGGTAGTGGCAGGGGAGAAGAAGGGTGAAAGGGGCAAGAGAGTGGTGGAGGGGCGTCAGGAAGTAAAGTAAGAAGGTGAGAGGTGAGGTCTCAGGTGAGAGGGCGATAATGATAAACTATTTCTAGAGTCTGACAGAGAAACAGAGATAGATAATGAAAATAATAAAATTTTGGGGACATGGTTCTTGAATCAACAAAGAATTAATCAAATATCTTTTTATCTCTTTTTTTCCATGCACTTTATCATTGCAAAGTATCTTTTTATTTCCCAATCCTACATTGTGACATTACAATGATCTGATTGGGATAAAAGTCAGATTTCTGATTACCCTCCTCTGTCAGGTCAAGTCAGGGAGCGTGCACTTGGTGTCGGTTGTTGCCACATACGCCACACCGTGAAATCATCCGGTCTTGCATGGCAACCATCCAGGCACACATCCAGTCCATTCCCATTTATCAAAACTACCTTCTATTTTCTGCAGCCAGGTGAAACGCAGGCAGCACCGTGGCCTTCTCCAGTCACTGGGATCTTAAATACTGAGGCAGCTGTTGCTTCCTCACAATGCAAGTGATGCACCTCACCTGAAGTAATTGTTCGTTTCACACAAAGTCATTCCAGTGGTACTCAAGGATCACCCAAAGAGACTTAGCACCAAAGACAGCTTGATGTCACCTCAGATCACTAGTTAGAATCCAAGTCTGACAACTATTTAGTAAGACAGGACGCCCCAGGATCCAAAACGTGGATCTTCGTTGTACGACGAAGATATCAGCATCAGCAAACACCTCTGTCTAGTGACCTCATCACTCCATAATCACTTCCCTGGTGTTTCTTGGTGTCAAAGGCCGAAGACCCAGACACATGAACGTTACTGCCGAGATAAGTGAATAACTAAGTTCGACACTTTCAGTGCATGCAGATACATGTCTGATGGCTGAGTCCTCCTGTCATTTGGTGGATATTACCCATGTTTGGTTATTACCCTGGTAGAGTTAGCTGTTCTATAAGAACACCTACACAGTGAAAAGTAGAGTATTAAAATCTCAAATTCCAATATTTCTGAGTTGATATGAACTTTGATGCTGTATTATATCACTCTTGGCATTAAGCCTTGCAAAGTGTTGCATTTGTTTCTTGGCTTTGATCTCTGTAAAACCACTTATCCATGCCCCTTGAGTTCCTGATAGAAAAAATGGCACAACAGCAAGCTCATGGGATAATCGCGAATCCCGTCGCGACCCATCTGCAAGCATACATGGTCATCCTAGAGCATGCCGGACATTATCTGGTCTATTGGGGGAAGTGATGGTCTAGTGGTTAAGGCATAGGGCTTGAGACCAGAAGATCGTCAGTTCAAATCCCAGCCTGATTGGAAAATCACTAAGGGCCCTTGGGCAAGGTCTTTAATCCGCTATTGCTCCCGATGTGTAGTGAGTGCCTTGTATGGCAGCACCGTCACATTGGGGTGAATGTCAGGCATTATTTGTAAAGTGCTTTGATCGTCTGATGCAGAGGGGAAAAGCGCTATATAAACACAGTCCATTTACCATTTACCGTATCGAAATTAGCGGGACAATCGGGAACAAAAAAATTGTTTGAAAATTGTTGAAAATTTAGATTCTGATAGAAGTCATCAGGAACCCAACCAGATCATCAGCAAGCTCGTGGCAACTTAACTGGGCCATCTGCAACGTTCCAGGCACCCTGCTGCAAGCTGACGTCATTAGACTTGTATCAAACACTGATGTAGATCTGTATCTGATCTGTTTTCCTAAAGCTCTCTGTGGCAGCATGGTAAGCAAGCGGTCAAATTTTCCATCCTGTGAATAGGTGTCACCAGTGATTATTATTATTATTATTATTATTATTATTATTACCCTTGTAGAGTTTGGTGCTCTACAAGAACACCTACAGCAGTGGCCAACTTCAGCTTCACCCCTTTTTGTTGCTTCAGTTGCTGTTTGCTTCCTAACTGGAAACCAGTGGTGGGCACAGTTCAGCTAATCCGATACCTGATAATTATTGAAGCTAATATTTTTGCTAGTGGATTAGCTGTTCAGATAACTTTTAAAACCATCCGCGGACCAATTATCTTCAGATAAGTTTAATAAGGATAACTTTCAGTCCACTAATATTTTTTTTTTTTTTTTTTTGCTGGTAAAGTAACAAAGTTTAACGGTCAAAAAAGTTTTCAAACCCTAAAATCATTAAAAACATTTTAGTGCATCTGGTGTGTGTGTTGTGGCTGTCACTTGCTGATGCCGTCATCATTAAGCGTAAAATGTGATTAGCCGGTCGATGCAGGGAGCATTGTGGGTAGTGTAGTTCAGGTTCACTTTGGACATTACAGTGAGTGTTACCGTCCGCTTGACGCAGAAACAAAACGGACTAATTTTAGCATTATTTTATTTTATTTCTTTGTGGCTGACGGTATAAATTAATCGCCAAGACTCGGTGGGAGAGAGATCTCATGACACATCTGTGTTACAGAGGGACTTTTCTTAGACACCGTTTTGGATAATCAGGATGCTTTATGTCAATTATTTCTTCAGAATTTAATGAACCCCACTGAAACTAACAGGTAAGAATTTATATTTACTGCGTGTCTTTTACTCTGCCAATCAATGCATTAATGGACGTATTTCGGTTGTTTAAGCCACAGGGTTCAAAGCGTGTGAAAAAGCAGTAGCTTTTAGTTTATAAATGATGGTGTATATTATACCGAGATAAATTGTGACTTCTAATACTGTGTTTTACTGCTTTTGAAAGATGATGACAGTGTTTAGGGTTTTCTTTTTTATTCATTCATTTTTCGTGTGTTCTTTTTGTGTTTGCGATCCTTGAATTTGCCCAGCAGCCCCTGCAGCGCTTAAAGTGAAACTGGTTTATCAGAAGCCGACAGTGTAATCTGATGTGGCCGCGTCCAAATCAATGCTAATAGTTATCAGTTATCGGTTATCTGTAATAAAGATACATTTTTTAGCAGTTTATCGGTTTAGCGCCATAAAAGATAATTTTTCAGTTAACGGATTAATGGTTATCGAAGCAAAATCTTTGGTTAGCTGTGCCCACCACTGCTGGAAACTAACTAACTAGTGTTGTTAACTCTCAGAAGGTACCATTTTATCATCATTATTCCCCTCATTCACATACATGTACTTCATCCCATACCTACTGATTTTCATTCTCATTCTCTCCAGAGCATATCTACACCTTTCCCAACTTATCTCAACCTGCTCCCTACTGTTAACAAACTATTATTTTCATAATCAATTAATTGAGAAAATAATTGACCGATTGATTGATAGGGCTTGGGATTGCATCATCACACCACAGTGCCTTCTGGGAAATTAAGATTTTTGTTTTGTTTTGCCGTATCGTATGTCAGCTACACTAGCAGTTATGTAGGCAGCAGTAAATCAGTTCTGTGTCACTCTGATTCTGTCAGATCTCAGACGCTATGCAGAATATCCTGAATAGAACTTGGATGGGCCCCTTGGTCTTCCGACCAGGGGGCTTGTGTGTTACTGCAGGTGAAAATGGAGTTCTGTCAGGATGGGCATCCGGCATAAAATTTGTGGCAAATCCCAATACGGATCTGTACTGGATCCCTTGTGGAGACCCTGTACAAACAAGGCAGCCAAAAAAGGGACAACATCTACCAGTTCGGCGGGCAATTCTATGGTAAGAGAATTGCAGTGATGGCAAAATCTGGCCATATTTTTGCTCACCATTAAAAATTTGTTCTGATTGTAATTCCGTTATCGTAGAATTGCCCAGGTGCACGTATTTGCTTCATCTTCCATTATTTTTCTACAAGTTATTCATAATTACGGTCAGATGTTGTTGCAAAGTGAAGTGCTGCTGACCACAGACTAAGTTTTCATCACTTTCCTGTTGGGAAGGTGTCGTGACATGGACCCACAACAGGGGGCGCTAAGGAACGGACAATGGATAAGCCAACCAGTAACAATTTAATGTTGTGAAAACACACAATGGAATACAGACAGAGATATGGATTGCCAATGAGACACCAGGTGACGTGTGGGCAGGCTCAAAGAAGACCTCTGGCGAGAGAAGAGCCGATTCCCACACAGCTTCCACCACCAGCGGGCCTGAAGAACACCGGAGCCGCCAAGTCCCGAGTCCCCAGGTGGTCTCTGCCTTCGGCTGTCGACCCTGGTACTGCTGGCAGAGAACAGAGAAAATCCAGGTGAGTGTGAATCCGCACACTCAGTAGTCCACTCACAGTCAATGTTCTTTAAGGAAGGAGTACCTCCACCTCCAATCACACACTCGTGCAGCTCCTGTGTAACCACTTATCTGCTATGGAGCGTGATGCGAAGTCGTCGCGGTCACGCTCTTACGCCAGCTCGGATAAGTACACCACAGGGCAAATGGCTGCAAAGAAGAGTTTAGTTAGCAGAGAAATTACCGCAGAGAAGGTTACCTCTTGGTTGCTGATTTCTCGGCGGGGAGGTGGAGTTGTAGTCCGGCTTTTATGGTGATGTGGTGAATGAGTGACAGCTGGTGCAGATGATGAATGACAGCTGTCACTCTCCGTTGCTCCGACGCCCTCTCGTGCTTGAAGCCCGCACTCCAAGCAGGGCGCCATCTGGTGGTGGTGGGCCAGCAGTACCTCCTCTTCTGGCGGCCCACACAACATTTCCTGCTTGTTGCCAAAATGAGGGAAACCAGGTTGCAGAGCTAACAAAGAGATGTCAAATGGGTGTCCGCTATAAGACAAACAAATATTACAGTCATCTACATTCTGACATGGATGACTGTGCCACTTACATTTTCATTCTGTTAATCAAAGTGCATTTAAGCTCTGCCTTCTTCTCGTTCTCTCTTCAGTCATGCACCCACTCATACCAAAACACACGCACCCTGATGCTTTCATGACAAGTTGTACACGTGATCGTAGAATTATTACAATTATGATGATCACTGGTCCACTCTTTCTTTGGAATTTCGTAGAGATCCAAACCATTAATAATGGCCCTTCACCCATAACATGATTGAGATAGAATGGCAGATGAAGGAAGAACTGCATGCCACTCGTGAAAAATCCGAGCCACCTCAAACTTCTCGTACAGGTGTCGCCACAATCATTCGCACACACCAGCGGCCGAAAGACAGCGAGTGCCCATTCTATCCCACTCTCGGCAGGTGTCGGCCAAATTCCAGGTGCCACACATGAACATCCAACACCACTTGCTGAACACTTAGAAAAGGCGGGGCTATTTGCGCTCCCAGCTCGAGAATAGAGTGCAGATGACCATATTCAAGCTGTCTGTGAAAATTGTCTAAGTGCCCCACAAGTGTGGTGTAGCCAAGCAACACACATGGGTGTGATTGTGCCACACTCCCCCCCCCCCCCACACACACACACACACGTGGCATGCATGTGAATCACACCCCCACCCCCCGCAACACATGTGGTGTGCGTGTGTATCATGCTCTGCCTCAATACATGTGGCGTGCATGTGTATCGCACCCCCGCACCCCCGCACCCCCGCAACAATGTGGCATGCGGAGGGGGCACACTTGCATGACATGCTGATATTTATATACAGACAAGATCACATGGGGAGCGGCCAGCCATGTCTGAGTGCACACAGCACAGCAAGGCGCCTCTCAGCTGATCACCGGCCAGCCACTCACTAACAGTTGGAAATGGTGGCTCAGTACAATGGCGTGTTACAATAAAACACAGAGACCACAGCCACAACAAGTATATAAATAATTACTACAATAACTACATACACAATTACATAACAATTAACTAATATAAATAATCACAGAACACAGAAACAGAGAGTGGCACTTTGATCTGTGCCCTGAACTTACAGGTGGGCGTGTCCACAAACAGCAGCAGCTGTTGAGATCTCTAGACCCGCAAGTCACAGTTGGAGAACACATACTGTGTTTTCAAGGACATTAAATTACAACTCTACACCGTGAGGCCCATGCGTGTGCTTGCTGTCCTCATGTAGAAATACATGAAAACATATATCGCCTTTGCAACGGGCTGGAGCGAGTGCACATAGCGCACGTCGGCAGGCTGTGCCAAGTGAAAAGGACTGTCAGATTATGTATACACTCAGCTGGTTATCTAATATGTCACATCACCCACGCGAGATATGGTCCACATGATGCGGTGTCTGTCCTTCAGTGCGCCGCTCACTAGACACGTGGGGCCGGCTGGACACATGCACGGGGCCAGCCAGACATGTGGGGCCAGCAGATGTGGACATAATAAGAGCGCACTGCTTCATTCATGTCATTTCATGACTGTACGTCTGTGACCATGGGTCATATACAGAGAAACAGAAGGATCTTACTTGTATTGTCCACTCGATAACCGGGATTAAATATTAGAAATTGCAGTGTTTTTTAAGGTGTGTGGTTTTTATTTTTTTCTCCACAGCAGCGGTGCAATGTGGTGCCATATATTCCAGCTGCTCCAGCTGTGTTTGTGCACGCACACGAGCGTGCACAAAACTGTCGCCATTGTATTGTGCACACCTGTCTGACCGTTTGTCCCTCCTGACAGCACGTGAAATATTTCGCGGTTCCCCATTTTGTTTTTTGTTTGCGGATTTTTGGCCAGTTAAAAAAATAACACTGGTCAACATGATTTTCCTTGCATGGAGTTTTTCAATGGATTTGGGGGATTTTGGGGCCAATGAATCTAAATCTGGTGTTAGGTTTCGCCAGTCACATCACATTTTTGAGATAGGAAAACATATTTCTCGTATCAAGCATTGAAGCAAAAGCTGCAGTCTCCCACACCTCTTCGGCACCATAAACGAAATTACGGCTCTTTGTTCACATTTCACGCACCTGGTTTAAAACTGAAGCTGCTTTTTCACACGATTAATGGCTTCAAACCCGTGAGTGAATGAGTAACTTTTGCGGAATCCATCAATAGGGAACATGCAGATTGCAAAAAAAAAAAAGAAAAAAGAAAAAAAAGTGATGTGATAGAAGAAATCTGAGCTCAGATTTCAGATTCAGCACCACAAAATTACCCTAAATCAGTTCTCAAAGTCCATGCAAGAAAATTGTTTTTTGTTTTGTTTTATTGACCAGAAAAAACCCCTCCAAATGCTAAATTGATTATTAAAATACTTGTCAACTATTTTAATAGTTGATTAATAATCAATTAATCAATTAAATGTTGGAGCTGTAATTACAATGTCATCTAACAGTCAAACAAACTCAAATTATTTTCACAAAATGCTGCCATGCCCCTCCCCTTTCTGTTTTGTGTGTGTGTGTGTGTGTGTGTGTGTGTGTGTGTGTGTGTGTGTGTGTGTGTGTGTGTGTGTGTGTGTGTGTGTGTGTGTGTGTGTGCACGAGTGTACTAGCAGTTCGGGCTATTTGAAGCCTCTCTGATGGTTTATTTTGGTGTTCTCCAGGAAACATTTGTCTGTGCATTGGGTGAGCTCCTCCAGATGTTTTCATGCTCACACGTACACACCCATCAGGATCATGTCTGAATATGTGTGCACACATGTGCGTGTCTATGTGTTTACATCGTCAGAGGAGGGAGGGGGGTCATGTTCCAATTAGAGATTGGAAAACTGTTGATGGAAAAGAAACTAAAGCTAACATTTACAGTCCGTGACTGTGTCACGTCTCCTATTGTGACCTCATTCTGCACCGTGGCATCGAGCCTAAAGTGCCGCTCAGAGAGACACGTTTGAGGCATTGTTTTAAAATTCCATGTTATACTTTCCTAAGTGCACTCCAGTGCTCTAAACACGTTAATGAACAGTTTCACTTGAAAACATTTAAGAGTACTTTGTAAAGTATAGCTGCCAAAAAGTGTCCATGTGCAGGACACCGAACGTGTCCCAGCTTCAGACATGAGGATCTTGGGTTTACACCTCCCTGTGCACAGAAGAGTAGGAGGTTTAAATATGATTTAATGGGCAATAAAAGACAAACCTGCAAACAAAAAAACTGCAGAGGCCTGATGTCCCAGCGAGAGATCAAGTGAGATCATATATATGTATATATATATGTGTGTGTGTGTGTGTGTGTGTGTGTGTGTGTGTGTATTCGGTTGTATGCAAAGGTTTGGACACCCCTGATCATTTTCCTTTATGTCATTGGTTGTTTCAGTGAAATATATCATATAGCAGACGAACACACTGATATTTGAGAAGTGAAATGAAGTTTCTAGTATTTACAGAAAGTGGCAGTAATTATTTAAACAAAATTAGGCAGGTGCATAAATTTGGGCACCCTTGTCATTTTATTAATTTGAATGCATTTAGCACTAATTATTGGAACACAAATTTGGTTTGACCCTTGATCTCCTTACACAGGTGAATCCAATCATGAGAAAGGGTATTTAAGGTGGCCATTTGCAAATGTTTCCCATCTTTGAATCTCTTCTACTGAGTGGCAACATGGAATCCTCTAAACAAGTCTCAAATGACCTGAACACAAAGATTGTTCAATATCATGGTTTAGGGGAAGGATACAAAAACCTATCACAGAGATTTCAGCTGTCCGTTTCCACTGTGAGGAAGATAGTAAGGAAATGGAAGACCACAGGCACAGTACTAGTTAAGGCCCGAAGTGGCAAGACAAGAAAAATCTCAGATAAACTGAAGCGAAGGATGGTGAGAACAGTCATAGTCAACCCACAGACCTGCTCCAAAGACCTACAACATGATCTTTCTGCAGATAGTGTCTCTGTGCATTGTTCAACTATACAGCGCACTTTACACAAAGAGATGCTGTAATGCAGAGGAAGCTTTTCTGCGTACATGCCACAAACAGAGTCGCTTGAGGTATGCTGAAGCACATTTGGACAAGCCAAGTTCATTTTGGAATAAGGTGCTGTGGACTGATGAAACTAAAATTGAATTATTTGGACATAAGGGGTGGTATGCATGCAGAAACTTGCTATCTACATTAAAATTTGGAGGTGGTTCCATCATGCTGTTGGGGCTGTGTGGCCAGTGCAGGTACTGGGAATCTTGTTAAAGTTGAGGGTCACATGGATTCCAGTCAATATCAACAGATTCTCAGAACAATGTTCATGAATCAGTGACAAAGTTGAAGGCTGGGGGCTGAATCTTTCAACAAGATAACGACCCTAAACACTGCTCAAAATCTACTAAGGCATTCATGCAGAGGAACAAGTACAACGTTCTGGAATAGCCATCTCAGTCCCCAGACCTGAATATTATTGAAAATCTGTGGTGTGATTTTAAGTGGGCTGGCCATGCTCGGAAACCAACAAACCTGAGATGTTTTGTAAAGAAAAATAGTCCAAAATACCTTCAACCAGAATCCAGACTCTCATTGGAAGCTATAGGAAGAGTTTAGAGGCGGTTATTTCTGCAAAAGGAGGATCTACTAAATATTGATGTATTTTTTCTGTTGGGGTGCCCATATTTATGCACCTATCTAATTTATTTTAAAGAATTCTTGCACACTTTCTGTAAATCCTATAAACTTCATTTCACTTCTCAAATATCACTGTGTTTGTCTGCTATATGATATATTTAACTGAAATTGGTTAACTTAAAGGTAAATAATGGAAATAATCAGGGGTGCCCAAACCTTTATATATATATATATATATATATGTATATATATATATATATATATATATATATATATATATGTGTGTGTGTGTGTGTGTGTGTGTGTGTGTGTGTGTGTGTGTGTGTGTGTGTGAAATCATGAAGCATGACACGGGGCAGAAAGACAAAGAAAATCTTTTGGATCAAAAATGTATTCACCTTTAATATGTTGGATAAGGTTTGTATGCATATTTTATTATTCAACTACACAAAGCACTTAACACTAAGGATGTCCCAATCTGAGCATAGCAATCATACTGGGCCACCCACATCAAGGCAATCTTTGATTGATCGTATTGGATTAATTTAACATAAATCTCACACCGGGTCACTCTGGGTTCATTTTTAGTCCATTCCATAAGAGGCATGACAACATAGCTGTAGGCACCACTCCATCAGTGCTTGTTGCTTGCTCATCAGCAGCATTACAGCCCATGTTCAAAAGCATATTTATGATCTGCTTCAAATCAAATATGCACCAGGCCTATTTCTTAAGGACTGCACATCTGGGAGGATTCTAACCTGTCAATCAGGTAGCATTTCCCACATGACTACACAAATTCTAATCATGTCTCATCTGTATTTTTTTTTTTCCTGATTCCCCTTTTTGGGTGAAGGGCTGCATTTAAACATATATTTGCATATAATAATAATAAGAAAAAGAAAAAGTAGAAGAAGTTAAGTTAAGGTGCCCTGACCAGAGCCGCTGCTAAGGTTTTGGAGGCCCTAAGCATAACTGGTCAGGGAGGCCCCCCCCCCCCCCCCCCCCCCATACAAGAGGAACCCCCCCCACACACACACACATAGTGGCAACTTGTCGTCTCGTGTCAGAATTGAATGTGGGCTAGCAGTGCTACTTCAGTTAGGCACAGGGTTGCCAGATTGAGTGTTTTCCCATCCAGTTGGTTTGTTTAGGGTAAAAATATGGCACAAGTTTTTTGTATAGAATTGCCACACACATTTTAAAAATTAAAATTAAAAAAAGTTTGAGCACAAAGAATGGATAACATTTATTTATGCAGAAAACATGACCAGATTTACAGGTAAGAAAGTTTTATTGTGTTTTCACATCATGTGGTCCTCAGAAAGAGAGTTTAGGTGCATTTGAGTGGAAAATAGTGTTAGTTGTTGACACGTCGCGGCGGATCAGCTGTTTTTAACGAGTCGATACGGAGCGGCTCAGCTCAGAATTCTAACTAAAGGAGAAAAATAAAGCATAAAAATGACTTTGTAAAGCTCAGTGCAGGTGTGTTGTTTTCACTGTGCTTTAAGAGGTGAGGATGAGTCGTAGCTGATGAAAAGCTCACAGCTCGCTTAAAGTGGGCAGTTCAGTCGAACCCCGACCTCCTGCCCACAGACCAAGTTTAATGCTGTTGTCGACCCACAATGCAAAAATAATAGTAACGCACAGTGACTTGGAGAAGTAACTTTAATCTGATTACTCATTTGGAAAGATTAACGCGTTAGATTACTCATTACAAAAAAAAGTGGTTAGATTAGAGTAACGCGTTACCGGCATCACTGGTAATAATGTAATAATTTCAACACATTTTTCAGTCAATTGGAGGCCCTGCAAACTAGTGCAGCATGGTTGGTGCCCCACGCAGGCTGCGTAGTCTGCTTATGCCGAACGGCGGCGCTGGCCCTGACACTTGCACGACTTTGATCCGCGCACTTGCACGCACTCTGCCGTGCAGGAGAGTAAACTCACTGTAAACCATTGTAAACTGTGCACGGCTTCATGCAAGTGCACAAAGAAAATCTTGAAATGTTCAAAATCTCCATCATGCATTAATTATGTGAACTTTATGTGAACATTGCGCAAACAATTAAAAAACACTGTGTGCAAGTGATTGTGTCAGTACACCGCATCACAGCACAGCTCATCTGAACAATTATAATATGTTTAATCTATCAAAAACATACTTTTACAGCTACTCATGAGAAGAAATTAACATGCAACTGTTTTACCAAGCCATTACAATATAAACACGACAAATAATTACCTTTTTAGATCGTTACAATGCGTTCTCTACCTCATTAAGTGCACGAGAGAGAGAGGGAAAAAAAAGTGGTGAATACGCTACTAAATAATTATTTTATATACACAGTGTCCAGTGCACAAGCGCAACATCCTGTGGAACAAAGTACGGCGTCCAGCTGGGAACACAGTGGGTGGGATCATCATCATGACAAAGTGCGTACAAGTGTGTGGATCAAAGTCATACAAGTGTCAGGGCTTGATTTCCTAAAGGTTTGCAAGTATTAAGATGTGTGCAAACTCCATACTGCCCACAAACAAATGTACAACCCAATCTATTAACGATGCGTACTGAGGGTTACATCTTTGAAATGTACAAAACAGCATGTATGGTCTATTTAATACATTTACCTGAATGAATATGCAATTTTGGGCATGTCTACCAAAGTGCACAAATTACTGGAAAGAGAATATGCAAATAGGTTAATTTAGAACATTTAATGTGATTTATCAAGAAAAAAATGTAGAAATTTAAGAGGCTCATGGTTGTGTCTGTAGTTGTCACCCTTGAGCTATCTGTATCTGTCTAGGGCCACGCAGGGGCTACATTAGCGGGTACACAAGGTGGATAGCTCCACCTACAAATTCAAGGTGCCCAAATCTATGTTTCTCATTCTATGTCACATCCTCTCCAGTTTTGGGAACCTGAAGACAATATATTAACATGTACCCATATCGTAAAAAGCACATCCATTGGGGGTGGGGGGATTTCTTGGGGGGGATTTCCAGGACAGGGGTTCTGAATCTGTGATTGTGCCATACAGTGCGCACCTCCTGTGAAATTGCAAAAGCATTTTTAAGGCACATTTATTTTAGATTATTTTAGACTCTGTCATTATTGAGATCAGTCCTGTGTCTGTGTTTTGTTATCATGTTCCCCTTGCCACCTGTTCACCTTATGTTCCCCCGGTTTTCACCATATTTACCTTTGAGTTCCATGTTACCTTTCTGCCTGAGTTCTTCATGTAGTTTTTGGTTATCGTACAGTTGTTGCAGTTTGATTATTTGGCTCTTTTGTGCTCTTTATGTGTTCTTAGTTCTTGGTGTCATGCTTTCTCTGATTTAGCACACTTGTGAATTCCAGGTTCATTTTCTGTGTGTATTCCTTGATTCAGTTTTTGGTTATTGTAGGTTATCATTGATTATGCATTGCCTCTCTTTTTAATCTCTGTTTTCATGTCAGTCTTTCCTCTTTGGCACTTTAGACACTGTTGAGTTCCATGGTTGTTGTTGGTATTGTGTACTTTGATATAGATTTTGGTTTTGTGATTTTCTTCTGCCCAGGTTATGTTTTGTTATTGTATGTTTTATTTCCACTTACCCTTTGATGTCTGTTTAAGTTCTTTTCTCCTTTAGGTTGGTTGTTTGTCCCTTGATCTTTGACCCCATCACACACCTGTCCTCCATTTTGTTCATCAGTTGAGTTTGTATTTAAGCCCGCACCTGTTCCCTGTTCAGTTGTCTGTAGATTCACTGTGGTTCCTGCTGGTCGATTGTTGTATCTCATCATTGCCTGTTTCTTCCTGCCTTTTCTGTGTTAATCTAGTCCCTGATATCTTTTCATGTTACATTGTTTTGGACTCTGTTTAGAAGGTTATGTTGGACTTTTTTCCCCCCTCATCCTGTTTTTGTGTCACTGTTTGGACTGTTTGCCACATGTTGGATAATAAATCACCTTGTTTTTTGCATGCACCTCCCACCTCTGGCTGCCTTTATTTTGGGGTTCAGTCTGAGATTGTATAAAATGTAGTGTTATTTTGCTCATACCTTCATGTGGCTGATAGAATTTCATTTTGCACTTGTGGTCTTTAACACACGCAAAAATCCTCATTTACATAGTGCCGTCTCTGTCACGTTACCACCTGCTGTCATTTATGAAATTACTGTTCTTTGTAAATCACCTGCAAAATGTTCATCAACCCAACATGCAACATTTTAGAATGGCCAGGCAATTTACTACTCCTTATATGGGATCTTACTAAATCAGACCCTGAGTGTTTTAGTTTTACTACAGTGCCGCATTATATATGTGTGTGTATATACTCTATATTAAATGTTATTCATAGGAGCCATAAAAAATGTCTTTATTGTGTTATTTTCTAACAAAAAAACTAAACTGATATGAAAACATTAAGGAACAGCTTAGATTTAATGTATATTTATCTTAATGCATTGCAGCGCTATTTAATTGTCAAGCATATACACTGGATTGACTTTGTGCCCTGTACAAGTGTATTTGCCTTGGAAAGCACAATTTTTGGATTGGGCATGTTCTCTGTGGAAGACAGCTGTTGGCAATTTGCATTTTTTTTTTTTTTTTTTTTTTTTTTTTTGTGTGTTACACACAAATTCTTGATTCACATAACTTCTGCACAGGTATGTTTTGATGGCACTCTGTTGTTGTTGTTGTTGTTGTTGTTGTTGTGTGTGATAGGCAGAATTCCCAAAAAGATTTCCTGACAGTCCTTTTCTTTTCAAGTCAACAACTTAAAATCCTCCCAGATGTCCATGTCCAATTAAGATCTTGTATATCCTCATTGGTAAAAAATTTTGTTGTGTTTTTTTTTTATTTTCCAGTAACAAGGCCTTCGTGTTGAACTACCCTGGAGTGATGCAATTAAAAGCTGTTAATTTCTACCTTTGAACCCATTAAATTTAT
This sequence comes from Thalassophryne amazonica, assembly GCF_902500255.1. Lineage (NCBI taxonomy): Eukaryota > Metazoa > Chordata > Actinopteri > Batrachoidiformes > Batrachoididae > Thalassophryne > Thalassophryne amazonica. The sequence continues at coordinate 44,187,081 of NC_047121.1, forward strand.
TCACAGCAATCCTGACGCAATCATGATGACAGCAAGTAAAATCATGTTCGTGTAACCTCAATGTATTTTGTACCAAGCATGCACTGGAAATGCTTTCAAGTACATTTACAACATGTTCGACTTGGATGGTTGCAGGCAAAAAGTCAAATATTTTGAAAATCCAAAAGTGACAAAAGAAGACGAAGAAGAAGAAAAAAAAAAACTCCTGCAATTTGGAGGAGCCAAACTGTCCATGATTGCCCTCCACTAAAGTTAATGAGTTTGGAAAATACTAACAGTCAAAATAATTGCAACAATTACTCATCTCTGCTGTAGTCTGTTTTACATCAGGCCTGTCAGAAAATGCTTACTCTTGCAAGTTCCAGCTACAGTACCTTTTCTGATAATATTGTTGTGTCTGTCCTGGGCAAGAAGAAATAAGTCCCTTTCAGCATTTGAAGCCCGTAGGTCTTTATACCTGTGTCTTTAGCTTGATGCGGATAAGAGTCTATATGACTTCATGGGATGCCAGTCCATTGCAGCCAGGGCCAGTGCCTATTTTCAGCTGGGTGGACTGGGACAATGCAGATGAAATATCCTGCTTTAAGACACGTAGCACGAGTAGGAATAGGAACCAAAATGCACAAAAAAAACAAAGTTGAGGCACAAAAACTGTTCCTGGTTCATTGGCACAAAATAATAATTTTATGAGATCAGGCGCAAAAGGTCCTTTATATTTGGAATTGTTGATCAGATTTTGACTCTTGCTTTCCTTCTTGGCTTGGCTCACTTGACAAATGACTTTTGGGTTACCCAGTATGATGCTAACTGAACAGAAGCACTAGAGCAGTGGCCTTTGTGACTACCAGACCTAGGTTGTGGTCAGACCTTGAAAAAGACAGACAGAGGCAAATAGACTTTCTTATAACAATAGGAATTTGTTATGTGTGCAGTGTGCGTAGGTTTAAGGTTTGACTATTTCTGATTAATGAAAAAATAACAAGTAATCTAACGAGTCAATTTCCGCAGACAGCAAACAACTAAAATAAGGTATTACATTTGTAGCAAGTAATGTGTAATATATGAGCATAATCACTCTCTGGGGCTTTAAGAGGATGCATGCAAGTGTTTGGGAACATCTGAATGAAAATACCTGCATAAGGTCATCAAAGGTGCAGGACATGATGTACCTCACATCATGTTTAATCTGTTCGTGAGTGCCTTCATGTGTACGAGTGCATTGCTGTTGCCACAGTTATGCATGGTCATATACAGGTGTGTTTTGCAGTATTTCTTACTGTGTGTGCATGTGGTTGCTTGCTGCTATATGTCTACATGTTCTGAGTGGAAGAGCAGGTTGTTTCAGCTCCTCTTATCTGTATGTAATCACCAGATATCTTCTGTTTACTTCTCATCTACGCCAAAGTTTAACGGAGGAGGTGAGATTACAGGCAGTGTTTTAATCCCCTTTGGAACTTTGTCACTTCAGGGTGAAAGTCATTTTAAAGGGGTGCTAATATAATTTGGACAGAATCTAATGAGTTCGGCCTTGTCAAGTTTTTTTTTTTTGAGCGCTCTAATTGAGAAGTAGCATGTAGCTGCCTCCAGAAAAAGCACTGTACCCAGCATCATTTATTTTTCAGAAGTCAAGCCTAGATTTCTTTTTTCTCTATCCCATTTCACCATCAAGTTGTGTCTGCATGCCAGTAAGGTCAGTCATACTTTTGTTTGACTTGTGTCTGTTAATACTTGGTATTAACTGACAGCGTGTATGTCATTAACAGTAAAACTATGTAGGCCTTGAGGCCCATGGGTCCAGTGCTTATCCACAGATACTACTCCCCCTGGATGGGACACCATCCCTCTTTAATTCCCCAACCAACATTTGTACCCATTTATAGCTGGGTGGACTGAGACTGTAGGATAGGAGTCGGACTGCCAATATGCAGATTTGGGTTTGAGTCTCAGTGTGTATTTCAAGCGTCTGTGTCTTTGGACAAGACACTTCATCTGCATTGTCCCAATCCACCCATCTGTAAATGGGAACCACCCTTGACTGGGGACATAAACCCCGATGGATCTGCTTCCCATCTAGGGGAAGTCTTAGACTCTAACCCACTTCACATTACAGTATCCAGGAATAAGCATTGGCCCAATGAGCCTCCGGTCCTATATTGGACTGGGACAAGGAAAGGTGGTGTGAAGCACAAACCTGGAGCCAAGCTCTGGTCACAAACGCCCATACCCCATGAAGGGTTAAACCATGTGTCCATGTATTGAATGAGAACCAAAAAATGAATTTTTGAAAATGAAAGTGGTCCCAAACACCTGTTTATGTTCTTCATGAAGATCCTCTAGGCTGTGATGTCCCCAGGTGTTTTCCAAGAGGACCTTGCTCAAATGTGTGGAGAAGGCATTGCAGACCAATTAGGTTCTGTTGCGAAGCATCTGCCCAGAAAATTCCAACCTTCCTCCACTTCTGAAGAGTGTCACTTGAGTTAGATCCTCATTTAGCCAGTGTGCACCTGTTAACTGCAAACACTTTTCCCATGACTGCTGAAAGGGACTGTTCCCACCCTGTCCCGTGCTTCTGCATCACCCCTCTGAACCCCCTGTCTGCCACACAGCGTAGGTCACTCCCAGCTCTCGACACGTGAAGCTGGGTAGGTTCTTGGAGGAGTGGTAGCACTTTGAAGAGAAGTTGCAGGTGGGGGGAGTCACGCGGATCAGTAGTGTCCTCCTGGGTAAAAACACTTAGATGAAAATGGCCTGGCTGAGACAGGCAGACGGGCCGGCCCACATACACCTGGATGACCGGGGGAAATCATCAGAGGGCTTCAAAGCCGCGACGCCATCTGTGCGAATACGCACACACGAAAGGGGCTTAAATGTTACGTCTCAGCAAATGGAGCCATAGTTACCTCAAAATGATACACACATCAGCGCAGGCAGCTATACATCCTCATGTAGAGACCAAACGCACAGTTAGGCGTGCACGCACAAATGCACAGTGCCGTGATGAGGCTGGGAACCTGGGTGCAGAGCTGCTGTAGGAGCTGTTTGAAGCCAGCTGTCACAACCTGACAGCCTGTTGTTTTAGAGGCCTTTGGTATGGCCGAGGGGAGAAAAACAACACCAGGAATGTGTACAAGTCAGGACCCAACAGTAAATCCTTCGTCCGTTTCCTTTCTCCCAACACAGACAGAGGGGAGCAGGGTCGTCCAAGGGAGAGAGCAGAGGGACGTGGGAGCGCCTTGAATGTACCAGAGGACCGACTGTATCTCCTTCTCTCTCTCCTTCACACGTACCTACCTTCTTTCTTTTTATCCTCTTCTCATGTTAGGTCTTGACTTCTTATGTTCTCCGGTCTCTTGCTTTTCCCCCTTATGTGTCCAATACAGGCTTAACGGTAACCGTATTATCATGTGACTGTTTATTGCATGACTGTATTCATTAGCAGCAGACAGAGAAAAAAATAATGGGTGGAGACTTCACAGACACAAAATACACTTAAAACACATATTCCAAGAATGATGGATGCAAACACGCCCGCAAATCCCTACCAAGCCAACTAACGTAATGCAAAATGCAGTAACGTCCAAGTGCCTCTGTGATGAGCACATATTAAGCGCACACAGATGTGGGTACGTGAAATATTTTGTTCTCTCCTCAGAAAATACTATCTTTTTGCAAGAGTAAGCAATTCAATTCATGCCATATATCCCCCGCCCCAAAAAACTCACCTTGAGCAAGCAATAACACAATACTCAGGCAACCATAAGTACACAGATCCCAAAGCATATTTTTTTGCAAGTCAAGATAAATTTTGTAAGTTACACACATAAGTGTGTGTGTGTGTGTGTGTGTGTGTGTGTGTGTGTGTGTGTGTGTGTGTGTGTGTGTGTGTGTGTGTGTGTGTGTGTGTGTGTGTGTGTGTGTGTGTGTGTGTGTGTGTGTGTTGGGAGACTAATTTTATCACTGGCTTTGGGCTCCACTTGCTTGAATACGAATAATTTCCATTCTGGTTTAATGGTGCAATTGTAAAGAATCTATTAAAAATGAATAAATAAAAAGTGAAATTGAGATAAAATTGAAGTAGGGTTGAGAACCTATACCGGAAGCTATGGGAAAACTGTTGTAGTATGATAATTCTGGTCTCATAAGAACAATAATAACAAGATCAGAGATTTTTGATGACCTCCAAAATTCAGTGGAGTCTTCCATTGCCTAAGATCTATCTGTGGTGCAAATTTGGCGAGAATCTGTGAAGTAGTTTTGACGTAGTCCTGCTAACAGTAATCCTTCAAAGCCCATATAAAGTGAAACTTGATCCAGATCCGGTGTCACAGACCGAACAGTCCCACCCTAAAAATTGGTCCGCCCTGCCTTCACTGTGTATGTGTCATTCCGGGCTACAGCAGCACATCTGAGACTGACTCTCTACACCCAAAGCGATCAAATGGATTAATGTGATTATTACTGTAACCATCAGATGACAATCAGTTTTAAGCAGAAATGAGGCAATAATTGGTGAGTCGTTACTGACACTCTGAAATGACGTAGGTGCAGCAGCACATCAGTGTCAGACGTGCTGCTCCTGCACTCTGATCGATCCCCCGTCTTTTATTATGAAATATGCTGAATTTATGTGGAAATGATTGTTGTACCAAAGCTTCAGATATCTGTGGCTGAGATAGATGATGACTGGAGTGAAGTTTGAAGCAGAAACGAGGTGATAATCGGTGAATCACTGGTGACGCTCAGAAATGACGCTGCTGAGCTACGTAATGACACATGTGTCAGTGACGGCGGGGATACCGATTTTTTTAGGGGGACCTTTCGGTCGGTGTCACCAGATCACCTCCAAAATTTAACACCCCTGGAAGGCTTTACAAGACATTTCGCGGACATCAGCGTGCACTCTAACTTCCGCTGTCTCAAAGCTAGCTTCCGCTCTTGTCAATAGCTCAGAAAAGTAAATATTGTTTATGATTGATTGATAGAGAGGCTTTATTGAACATGTACAAATTGTAAGACAATAGAATCTTATTAATAAATGTAAATAACAATAAATGTGTAATTATATATATAATACTTTGCAGTGGGATACCAATTAAACAGCTGCAAATTATAAAGAGACAATGCTCATATGGCGGAAAGCATTTTAGCATTGCTTTATATTTATAATTTGCTAAAATGATCATGTTGATGTCAAAAGGACATTTCCTTGGAGGTTTTGTGACCAGTGAAGGTCACCCTAAACATAACTGCAATGTCTGCTGAGGCTTTTTTTTTTAATACCAGCATTCACATGATTGGTTGAGGAAGGTTGCTTCTTGAGAAAAGTGACTGTTGGAGGAAATATCCTTCGTGGGCCCTCCCATATAATAGCCACCTCTGTTTACATCTGTTCCATCAAGGATCAGCAGTATTAATCACCAAAACTGAATGTAAGTATCTGGTTGAGTCTTTAGCCTCCTTCAACAAAATAATTATTGCTCTTATAAGCAATTTATAGCAATTTACACTGACATTTCTGGAAATGTATCAGATTTTGAGGGGAAAAAATAGTAATATGACCATTTTAAACTGCAGGAATGTCTTTCAGACATAAAGACATGGATGACCTCTAATTTCCTGCTTTTAAATTCATGTAGCGGGATGAAAGTCCCGGGTCCCAATTGAAAAGACGTTCCCGCTAGCTTGGCTAACGGGGAGTTCCCCTTTGGCTGACCTGGTAGAGGAACAGTCTTTTGGTGCGAGCCGCGTGGGTTCGATCCCCCACCGTCGTCCCGGCCACAAAGGTCCTGCTGCTTCAATCAGATAAAACTGAAGTTATTGTACTTGGCCCCACAAATCTTAGAAACATGGTGTCTAACCAGATCCTTACTCTGCATGGCATTACCCTGACCTCCAGTAATACTGTGAGAAGTCTTGGAGTCATTTTTGATCAGGATATGTCCTTCAATGCGCATATTAAGCAAATATGTAGGACTGCTTTTTTGAATTTGCGCAATATCTCTAAAATTAGAAAGGTCTTGTCTCAGAGTGATGCTGAAAAGCTAATTCATGAATTTATTTTTTCTAGGCTGGACTATTGTAATTCATTATTATCAGGTTGTCGTAAAAGTTCCCTGAAAAACCTTCAGTTAATTCAAAATGCTGCAGCTAGAGTACTGACAGGGACTAGAAGGAGAGAGCATATTTCACCCATATTGGCCTCTCTTCATTGGCTCCCTGTTAATTCCAGAATAGAATTTAAAATTCTTCTTCTTACTTATAAGGTTTTGAATAATCAGGTCCCATCTTATCTTAGGGACCTCGTAGTACCATATCACCCCAATAGAGCGCTTCACTCTCAGACTGCAGGCTTACTTGTAGTTCCTAGGGTTTGTAAGAGTAGAATGGGAGGCAGAGCCTTCAGCTTTCAGGCTCCTCTCCTGTGGAACCAGCTCCCAATTAGGATTAGGGTGACAGACACCCTCGCTACTTTTAAGATTAAGCTTAAAACTTTCCTTTTTGAAAAAGCTTATAGTTAGGGCTGGATCAGGTGACCCTGAACCATCCCTTAGTTATGCTGCTATAGACTTAGACTGCTGGGGGGTTCCCATGATGCACTGAGTGTTTCTTTTTCTTTTTGCTCTGTATGCACCACTCTGCTTTTAATCACTGGTGATTGATCTCTGCTCTCTTCCACAGCATGTCTTTCCTGATTCTCTCCCCTCAGCCCCAACCAGTCCCAGCAGAAGACTGCCCCTCCCTGAGCCTGGTTCTGCTGGAGGTTTCTTCCTATTAAAAGGGAGTTTTCCTTCCCACTGTCACCAAGTGCTTGCTCACAGGGGGTCGTTTTGACTGTTGGGGTTTTTCTGTAATTATTGTATGGCTTTTGCCTTACAATATAAAGCGCCTTGGGGCGATTGTTAGTTGTGATTTGGCGCTGTATAAATAAAATTGATTTGATTTGATTTTACTTCATTACTCTAACCTTGTGAAATAGTCAATGTCCTGGTGCAGTACGACGTGAGGATATGATTTGTGATTTACAAATGCTACATATGCAATTGCATGTATTAAGTTTTGTTGCTTGTTAATACATATTCATACATTACTTTATTTGGTATTATAGCGTAATAACAGTGCGGAAGTGGGTTTTAGTTACAGTCATTTTATAGCAGTACTTATTGATTTGTATGTACATTCTGGGAGTTTTACTTTTCTCTCACACAAATACCAAATCCATGTTCTCTGACCCCGGTGATCTTCTCGGCTATACATCATTGTCCCGAACACTTGCCAAACTCCGCTCTGCTCTTTGAACTGAACACGGTTCAGTGGACGAGCTGCTGCCTCCCTATTGGGATACATCAAGAAACCCAGAAAATAGCCACAAAACTCTACAATGAAATTTTATGGCCCAACAGATGTTTGAAAGAAGTCTTTTTGGAGGTTGGGGATATGTGTGTGTGTGTGGGGGGGGGGTGGGGGGTGTTAAGGTCCAGGCAAGTTTTTCCTGTTTTCAGTTTGGTGTCCTGTGTGTGTGTGGCGACGATAGAAGTCGGCCAGGAGGGCCGGGTCCAGGATGAAGCCCTTCTTCACCCAGGAGCGCTCCTCGGGACCGTACCCCTCCCAGTCCACCAGGTACTGAAAACCCCGGCCCATCCGACGGACGTCGAGGAGCCGGCGCACAGTCCAAGCCGGTTCCCCGTCGATGATCCGGGCAGGAGGTGGTGCCGGACCCGGGGTGCAGAGGGGTGAGGTGTGATGGGGTTTTATCCGGGAAACATGAAATACTGGATGGATCCGCAGCGAGGCCGGAAGCTGGAGCCTCACTGCGGCGGGGTTGATGACTTTGAGGATTTTGAAAGGTCCGATGTATCGTTCCTGGAGTTTTGGGGAGTCCACCTGCAGAGGAATGTCCTTGGTGGACAACCATACCTCCTGCCCAGGACGATACTTGGGGGCCGGGGCCCGCCGCCGGTCTGCATGTTTCTTCGCCCTCGTCCGGGCCTTCAATAAAGCAGAGCGGGCGGCACGCCACACCCGACGGCACTTCCGTAGGTGGGCCTGGACCGAGGGCACACCGACCTCTCCCTCAACCACCGGAAACAGGGGGGGCTGATACCCCAAGCACACCTCAAAAGGGGAGAGGCCGGTGGCTGACGACACTTGACTGTTGTGGGCGTACTCGATCCAGGCCGTCGGGTGCGCGGCTGTCACACAGCGTAGTGTCTGCTCCAGTTCCTGATTGGCCCGCTCTGCCTGCCCGTTGGTCTGGGGGTGGTACCTGGACGAGAGGCTGACCGTGGCCCCCAGTTCCCGGCAGAAGCTCCTCCAGACGTGCGAGGTGAACTGGGGACCGCGATCGGAGACGATGTCTGATGGTATCCCATGCAGACGGACGACGTGGTGGACCAAGAGGTCCGCGGTCTCCTGGGCCGTTGGTAGCTTCGGGAGGGCCACGAAGTGGGCCGCCTTGGAGAAACGGTCCACTACCGTGAAGACGACGGTGTTTCCCTGGGACGGCGGGAGGCCCTTGACAAAGTCCAGGCCGATGTGGGACCAGGGGCGATGTGGGACGGGCAGCGGCTGTAGCAACCCTGAGGTCTTTTGGTGGTTGGCCTTGCCCCTGGCGCAGGTGGTACAGGCCTGGATGTAGTCCCGGACGTCGGCCTCCAAGGACGCCCACCAGAAGCGCTGCCGGACGACTGCCACGGTCCTTTGCACCCCAGGGTGACAGGAGAGCTTAGAACCGTGACAGAAGTCCAGTACTGCAGCTCTGGCTTCCGGTGGGACGTAGAGTCTGTTCTTTGGTCCGGTTCCGGGGTCCGGGTCCCGGGTCAGGGCCTCCCGGACGGTCTTCTCCACGTCCCAGGTGAGGGCGGCCACGATAGCGGACTCCGGGATGATGGGATCCGGGGGATCCGACGGTTCCGTTTTGACTTCGTCTTCGTGTACCCGGGACAATGCATCCGATCTTTGATTCTTGGTCCCGGGACGGTAGGTAATCCGGAAGTCAAAACGGCCAAAGAACAGTGACCAGCGGGCTTGCCTGGGGTTCAGCCGCTTGGCGGTCCTGATGTACTCCAGGTTCCGATGGTCAGTGAAAACCGTGAATGGCACGGCTGTTCCCTCCAACAGATGTCTCCACTCTTCGAGGGCCTCTTTCACCGCAAGGAGTTCCCGATTGCCGACGTCATAGTTCCGTTCAGCGGGGGTCAACCTGCGGGAAAAATAGGCACACGGGTGAAGGACCTTATCGGTCTTCCCGCTCTGGGAGAGCACCGCTCCTATCCCTGAGTCCGAGGCATCCACTTCAACCACTAACTGGCGGCTAGGATCGGGCTGCACCAGAACTGGTGCAGACGAAAAGCGCCGTTTCAACTCCTTGAACGTGGCTTCGCACCGATCCGACCAGGTGAAGGGGATTTTTGGTGAGGTCAGGGCTGTCAGGGGGCTAACTACCTGACTGTAGCCCTTAATGAACCTCCTGTAGAAATTAGCAAAGCCGAGGAACTGTTGCAGCTTCCTACGGCTTGTGGGTTGGGGCCAATCTCTCACCGCCGCAACCTTGGCCGGATCAGGGGCGACGGAGTTAGAGGAGATGATAAACCCCAAGAAGGACAAAGAAGTGCGGTGGAACTCACACTTCTCGCCCTTCACAAACAGGCGGTTCTCCAACAACCGCTGTAGGACCTGACGGACATGCCGGACATGAGTCTCAGGATCCGGGGAAAAGATGAGTATATCGTCTAGATACACGAAGACGAACCGGTGCAGGAAGTCCCGCAAGACATCGTTTACCAATGCTTGGAAAGTCGCGGGAGCATTAGTGAGACCGAACGGCATGACCAGGTACTCGAAATGACCTAACGGGGTGTTAAATGCCGTCTTCCATTCGTCTCCCTTCCGGATCCGAACCAAATGATACGCATTCCTAAGATCAAGCTTGGTGAAGATTTTGGCTCCATGCAAGGGGGTGAACACTGAATCCAACAAGGGCAACGGGTATCGGTTGCGAACCGTGATTTCGTTCAACCCCCTGTAATCAATGCATGGACGAAGCCCGCCATCTTTTTTACCCACAAAAAAGAAACCAGCACCCATCGGGGAGGTGGAATTCCGGATCAACCCGGCAGCTAATGAGTCCCAGATGTAGGTCTCCATTGATTCGCGTTCCGGCCGTGAGAGGTTGTACAGCCTACTGGACGGGAACTCACTGCCTGGAACCAAATCAATGGCACAATCATACGGGCGGTGGGGAGGAAGCGTGAGAGCCAGATCCTTGCTGAACACGTCAGCGAGGTCATGGTACTCCGCCGGCACTGCCTTCAGATTGGGCGGGACTCGGACCTCCTCCTTAGCGTGGGAGCCGGGAGGAACCGAGGAACCTAGACACTCCCGATGGCAGGTCTCGCTCCACTGTACCACTACCCCGGACGGCCAATCGATCCGGGGATTGTGCTTTAGCATCCAGGGAAAACCCAGAACCACACGGGAGGTGGCCTGAGTCACAAAGAACTCGATCACCTCCCGGTGGTTACCTGACACCACCAGAGTTACTGGAGGTGTCTTATGTGTGATCGGTGGGAGTAGGGAGCCATCTAGTGCCCGAACCTGTACAGGCGAGGTAAGAGCCACCAGAGGGAGCCCTATCTCCCTGGCCCATCTGCTGTCTAGCAGATTCCCTTCAGAGCCCGTGTCCACCAGTGCTGGGGCCTTCAGGGTTGAATCCTCATACAGGATTGGCAATGTGGGTGTGTCCCACGTGAATGTTTTGGCCCACCCCTGGCCCAGTCTCTAGGGGCGGGCGTTGGAGTTTAACCGCTCGGGGCAGTCGTTTGCAAGATGCTCACTCGAGCCACAAACAAAACAAGCTCCATAGGCCCGCCTCCTTTGTGCTCCAGGTGCCCTAAATGTTGCCCTGCTCGTGTCCATAGCTTCGTCAGCAGGGGGAGCCGTAGGCGCACGGAGCGCAGGAACAGAGGAGCGTGGGGAGGGCGGAGCTCGGTCGGAACCGGAAGGGAGAGGGACGACGCGTGCCTGGCCACGCCCTTCGCCTCATTCCCGACGGCGTTCTTCTAACCGGTTGTCGAGTCGTATGACCAGATCGATGAGCCCATCTAAGTCCCGCGGTTCGTCCTTCGCCACCAGATGCTCTTTTAGGACCAGTGACAGTCCGTTTACAAAGGCAGCGCGGAGGGCAGTGCTATTCCAGCCGGATCTCGCCGCCGCGATGCGGAAGGCGACTGCATAGGCAGCTGCGCTCCGACGCCCCTGTCTCATTGACAGTAGCGCGGTTGAAGCGGTCTCTCCTCTATTGGGGTGGTCGAACACTGTTCTGAGCTCCCGCACAAACCCATCGTATGTATGAAGGAGCCGTGAGTTCTGCTCCCAGAGCGCTGTAGCCCAAGCGCGTGCCTCCCCGCGAAGCAGGTTTATTACATAAGCTACTTTGCTAGCGTCAGTCGCGTACATCACGGGACGCTGTGCGAAGACGAGCGAACACTGCATCAGAAAATCCGTGCATGTCTCCACACAGCCTCTGTACGGTTCTGGAGGGCTTATGTAAGCTTCTGGGGACGGAGGAAGGGACCGTTGAACGACCAGTGGAACGTCACTATCACGCGCAGGGTCCTCGGGAGGGAGAGCCGCAGCGGCGCCCAGAGGGCGCGCTTCCACTTGTGCGGCGAGAGCCTCCACCCTGCGGTTTAGGAGAACGTGCTGCTCGGTCATTAAATCGATCCGAGTGGTGAAAGCGGTGAGGATCCGCTGCAACTCACCGATTACCCCTCCCGAAGATGCCGACGCGCCCTGTTCTTCCATTGGCCGTTCAACAGCCGGTTGATGCCCCTCGGGATCCATGACGCTGGCCGAGATATCCTGTTGTGAAAGTGTAGGAACACGGACCCACAACAGGGGGCGCAAATGAACGGACAATGGAGAAGGTGACTAACAAGGTTTTACTGTTGTGAAACGTGCACAACTAATACAACAATTGACAATGTGGGGGTAAGCCGAATTCCACTGGTGTCGTGTGGGCAGGCTCGAAGGTAGGAGACGTCCGTCCAAGTCGAACCGGAACCACCCGGGTTTCCTCTGCCACCGAACCCTGGAAGTACTGGAACCGCCAAGTCCCGAATTCCCAGGTGGCCACTGCCTCCGCTCGTCGGATCCGGTACTGCTGGCAAGAAAACAGTAGACACACAGGTGTGGGTGCGGCTGCACCCAGTAACACAGAGGAGGGGAGAAGTCGCCTCCACCTCACGTCACAATGCTGCAGGAAGGTGAGTACTTATCTGAAGCTACGGCTTCTTGTAAACAGCTGTCCTGCAATGCTCAACAAGAAAGACAATATAATAATGTACGAAGTACAGCAGAGAACGTTACCTTTATCTTAAGGCGATATCTCGGCACTGAGGTGGAGACGCCGTCCTACTGATATACCTCCGTGCTGAGTGGAACAGCTGTGTCCAGTGATGGGTGACAGCTGTCACCCAGGCTGCTCCCATAAGGTGGCAGCGCCCTCTGGTGCCTGGAGCCCGCACTCCAGGCAGGGCGCCCTCTGGTGGTGGTGGGCCAGCAGTACCTCCTCTTCAGCGGCCCACACAACAATAAAGTGCAAGTTAACAATCAAGTGGACAATCTTGCAATTAAACATGTTTAATTTATATATATATATATATATATATATATATATATATATATATATATATATATATATATATATAATTATACCCACCAATGGTGTATTATAGTCTGTAAATTCACCATTAGATGACACTAAAGCCTACACAGTGTAGCTTTATAGGAAAAAAGAATTGATTTGATTTGTATACAATGTAAAAACAAGAATACATTAAAATACAGGGTAACACAAAAAAGCAACAAATGCATTTATTTCCATTGTGGCTCACAGAGAGAAAATGACTAGCGGTAACGGTTAACAATATTGACAACAAAACATATAAATAGGCCTGTAAGTATGATATTTACACATTAGTAAAACAATATTTACAGACAAAAATAAAGTCTAGAAACTGACAAACTTATCAATAAAATTGTTGACCATCAAGGGAAAAAAGATGTTCTACCCTGTTTTTAAAATAAAATTTATTTCTGCAGGAGTTTGTAGATCGAGGCTGTTCCATACTTTAGCACCAGTATAAGAAAAAGATGTTGCCCCCCCAAGGACCCAACCGAGGGGATAACCGAGGACAAGGCACTGGATCTAGTGTTCCAGAACAAAGCCTTAGTTTCCAGACATTACTGTGGCTGTGATCGGCATTCACTAAATACGAGTAAAAGCGGATGGCATTCTGGATCAGGATGGTGAAATGTTTCATTGTATTTCCAAACTTTAGCCACTCCTACTTCCTTAATGGCTAATAAAGTGCTTTGTAATTACAAACATCATAGTTATGAGAGAAAGTGGGAGTGGAGGTACAAAGAGTTATATTGCTGTTTACACAATTACAGCGATACACCATAGTTTTGTGTGTGTGTGTGTGTGTGTGTGTGTGTGTGTGTGTGTGTGTGTGTGTGTGTGTGTGTGTGTTGACAGCGAGCATCTGTTACCTCCCTATCCTACGTGTAAATACAGTGTAAGTGCGTCTGACAGTCAGGCACCTGAGCCAACATTACTCCCCTTTTCTCCTCCTACCATCATTAGACAGAATGTGAGATTGTGACACACGGAGAGAAGTTGTTAGTAGGAGGAATGGTGAGACGAACACCTGATCATCTTTTTGTAGGTCCTAAAGTGAAAAATGATTTGTTTTTAAAAGTGCCGTTAGATTTATCACATTGACATGGTAATTTTAGGGCCATGTATCTCTTGTTTCTAAAACAATACGACACGTGTCCAGATGCATGGCTATGACAGTAACAAAGCATTTGATTAGAGAACAATTTAGTCCTATACGATTGGATTTGGTGTGATACAAGATAACCCAATACAATTCTTTGTTTAATCTAGGCATTTATTTTCTATAATAAATTAGAATTAGTATGCCAAAAGTGGGATTGCTTACTTTCAATTACATATACCATGAAAGACCACAGACATTCTTCAGGTTTTTGCTACTGTGCAAGAACATATTGGTGCTGCCTTTTGTTCACCACTAGGAGCAGCACCACATAAAGTTGCACAAAGTGCAGCATAGGAGAAGCACAGAAGAAGTATCGTATTGTTAGCATAGCATAGCATTGTGAATCGGTATGACAGTGTTAACAAAGTGTGAATTGAATGTAAAGTTCAAACAGGTACGTTTATCTGCCAGCCACTATTGCATGAGTTGACTTTGTTACCCGAGGCCAAAATATGGCCATTGAGTATGGCGAAGACTTTGTGTCCATCTGTCCATCCTCGGCATAGGTCCAGTCCTATTACTGCCAGGGTCTTCAAATTCACAGGGAGCATTCTTGGGACACAGACCTTGGACAAGTTCAAAGATGGCTAACCTTGACCTATTTTTAGAGGTCAAAAGGTTGCATTCTTTTTCCTATTTTTATGCTCATATGGCTGAGGGTATGTTAGCATTGCATTACATTTTACTTTGTAAAGTTAAGTGTTCCTGTGACTAATCTCACGGGAACGTTCTACAGACATTTGAATTGTTACAAGAGTTTGAAGATGCCTGAGGTAGCAGCAAAACAGAATTAATTCAGATGAGTTATATTTAATACTATAAATCATAGTATGAGCATAAAAATAGGAAACAGAATGTCACCTTTTGACCTATGAAAATAGGTCAAGGTTAACCTCCCCTGCCCCACCACCACAGATTGGTCCCTATTTGATGTCCGTGGTTGGCTCCACTCCTGCGTTCTTTGAGCTCAACCTACTCCTTCACCATTTCGGCTGGGACCACTTCCAAAGACTGTTCAAACTTCTTCTTTTGCTTCCGATTGCTTCCATTAGGCATAGCCACAGCAGGCCAATCATTTTCATCGCATCTTCCTTTGTCATGCCAGCCACCTGTATGTCCTCCCTCAGATGATCCATGAACCTCTACTTTGGCTTCCCTCTTCTCCTAATGCCTCATCCCTTCATCCGATGTACCCTGGGTCCTCCTGCATATGTTCAAACCATTCTGTACAATATCACTATGGACTAAATACTGAACTGTTTCTAGTCTGAGCCTTAATGGTAGAACTCTACCAGGTGGATCATGATCAGACTTACTACTGCAGATTACACCTTGCAAAGTCCTTGCACAATTTCGAGGTTGGACATGGCAACACAAAACTGCATCCATTATGCATATGCTGTTGTGGCATTGTCCAAAAGCTGTTCAGGGTTTGACATACATGCAATTTTTGACCCATAGCACACCTAAAACCTAGAGCCTTCAGTGATCTGAATGACTCCTGCATAAGTTGATCATACAATTAGCCGATATGCATTACACAAACAAAATGGTATCAGGTAGGTTCACAAATATTTGGTTAAAAATGACAAGCCTTTTAATTTAAACACTTCCATATCTTTACTTTCCTTGTATTCCCATATCAGGATGTCTAAAAGATCCCATGGAAAATTTGGCTGTCATGTAGAGCAGGTAGTTGAGCGGACAAAGAGCTGGCTTACCAATATGTAGATGTGGGTTCAAATCCCGCTCATGCTACCTGTCTGTGTTATTGGACAAGACACTTAATCTACATTGTCTCAGTCCACCAAGGTGTAAATGGGAATCACCTTGGCTGGGAAGTAACGTGCATCAGACTGGCGTCCTGTCCATGGAGAGTCATAGACTCTCATCCCCTAGAATCTGCAGATAAACCCGGACCAACAGGCCTCAGAGCATATACAGGACTTCGACTTCTTCAAATTTTCACTTTCCTGGTATTCACCACTTCAGGACAGCTAAAACAGCCCATGGAAAATTTGCCTGTCATGTAAAACACTCATGGATTAACAGTGATGAATAAATACCCAGTGACCTGACCACAAACTGACCTCTAGTACATACAAAATGTATTTATTTACAGAGGAGGGTAACTAGTTATTTCACAGCCACATCTTTAACCATGATGTCAGTCCTTTCTACAAGTACATGAATAATAACCACGCACCACCAGGACTCTGCATACTCTCTTGACAGCTGCTCTCTGTTGTTTACATGTGGCTTCGTACATAAATGCTAACACGGGGTCTCTAAGGTTGCAGTCCCATATTTGTGTCTGACCCTTAATCTGAACTTCTTTCCAGTCTTCTGCACTGGGCTCGGCCCTCGGGGCAGCCCCCTGGCCTGAGGCCCGCACCCCCTATCCCAGAACCTCGTGAGGCCTTGTGCAGCCTCGGTTCTCAGGGGCCCCATGTTAAGCAACTCCCCTCTCTCACCACTAGGACACAGGGGGCTTCTCTTGCACCTTTCGGCTGTAACGTTTGACAACTAATATTTTTCTGCCAAATCTGCGGCTGTAATCCGCACTTCCATGTAGGGATCCCATTACAAGCCGTCTTGGGTCGGCCAGCTGTTCAAACAGAGTGATTAATTAAAGGAATTCTGTTTGTAAAACAATCCCTGACCTCTCTCTCTCTTCTGCCATCTCATACTCACTCTTCCTCCATCCTGTAGCCTCGCTCTCTCTCCATCATCACTCATTCTTGTTCTCTCCTTCTCTCACTTTCCCTGTTCCAGCTGTGGCCAAGTTCGGTAAAGTGCCTAGTCCTTATTAAGACCACAGTGCGCAGAGATTTTCGTTTGATTCTCCCCTCAGTGCTCCACATTAGCAAGACAAACATGTCATGTAAAGGAGATGAAGCTAGCTATGCACATGTAAACGTGTGGTGGTCGTGTGGGCTGCAACACAGAAAGTATAGGAATGTTTTTTTCTTAATGGTTCCATGCCTTGTAGCAGGTGATGTCTCTTGTTGCCAATTTTTGATCCGGACACTCGTTTTTGTTTTCTCTTCCCCAACTCTCCATCTGTCAGTCTCAGTGATTCCCGTGAGCAGCGCAGGTGTACACTATTCATCACGGCTGAGACAGATGCCTCAACTCCCATTAGGCTGCAGCGCGTGGTGATCTTGCTCATTCACATCGTCCTGCAGTGTCGGGGCAAAGGGTCGCGCTGATTCCGAGCAGCACTGACGTGGCTTACTCACACATCCATGCACTTCTCTGAAACCCACTCCTTTTGCAGTCTTGCACAGCTGTCTCATCCTGCAGCACATAAACCCCAATGACTAAAGTGCTTACAGAAAATGGAAAGAGGCCTGGAGTACTCACAGGATGTGTACCACTCTGGTCAAACCATAGCACAGCCTTGATCCAAGATGTTAACAGCTTGGGCCGCACCTTGTCCACATGAGACAAGCATGCACCCAGTGCTCTCGCCTGTTGTCCGTCTGTAAATGTGCACAGATGTTTCATCACAGGACACAAAAGAGGCCATAAAACCAATTGGACCAAAACCCATAGCACACACGACCTTACACATGCCTCGCAATCGGTTCTCTCCTTAAAAGCCAACAGGGAATTTTTGAAAGTATTTCTATTAGCAGTCTGGGCTTTGTCTGTCTAACAACATCTGTTGTGCAAAAGGACTTGCTGAAAGAATTAAGGCAAGGCCTTGAATACGGGGCCTCGCTACCAGGGTTACCGTGTGATTCTGTTGACGAATGCTGACTACAACACCTGGTCAGCTCAGGCTCATGCATCAAACACATCTTGTCATGATGGCTGAGATCCTGCACCTGATCTCCTTCATTCCACATCCCAGTCTCAGGATGCACAAAGCCTTCGTGAAAAGACTGGTTGAAATTGAGGCCACAGCCAGAGTTACAAATAAAGGTCAATCATGGGGAAGGAATTAAAGTAAGAACACAGGAGGCATGTGGAGATTTTGTTTGTCTGTAAAACTGGTTTGTTTATGATCTTTCTATTCTGTTCAGTGCAGCCCAGTGTTATTGCTTTCGTCTGACAGATGTGGCTACCGACGCTAAGCTGACAGAGTTTAATCCGGAACTATGAAAGTTAAAATTGAAATTAAAACACTTGTATGTGGCTTACAGGCTGGGCTGTTCCACCAGTCTGGATTCCAAAGCTTCCAGGGAGATTCCAGGGAGGTATTAGGTGACTCGAACCGGAAATCTCCTCTCTGTGACCGCTAGCATTTGTTTTCCTTAACTGAGCTCCGAGATGGGTGGCATTGTGGGTCTGGGCCTAGCGCATTCTCTCTCTCCCATTTCCAGATGCCCAGGAGGGAATAGTTAGAGATGTCTTCATGCCCGGTTGGCATCGTGTGGATCAAGTCCAGCTTCTAACATGCTGCGTTGCCTAGTTAAAGTTTATTCTCCAATCCCTCCCATCCTCCCTCCCGCTCTGTTTTCCATCTGGGACTGTGGTCAAGGCGGTAACATGAAAAGCTCACCATTCCCTGAAGGTGAAATGTTAAAAAGACTTTCCTGGTGAATTACAAACATATATTGCCACTTTTTGGCAAGTTGGTGACCTTACACCAGGGGTCTTCAGCTCCAGTCCTCGAGGGCCAGTGTCCTGCACCTTTTAGATGTGTCCTTGGTCCAACACACCTGAATTAAATGGCTGAATTACCTCCTCAGTATGCAGGCAAGTTCTCCAGAGTGCTGCTAATGACCTCATTAATTGACTTAGGTGTGTTGAAGCAGAGACACATCTAGAAGTTGCAGGACACTGGCCCTCGAGGACTGGAGTTAAAGACCCCTGCCTTACAACACCTTTGCTGTACTGACTTGAACTTTCTTTGGGAGTGAGCCAAGGAGCAGGTATATACGAGGTCTATTAGAAAAGTATCCGACCTTATTATTTTTTCCAAAAACTATATGGATTTGAATCATGTGTGATTGCTTCAGACAAGCTTGAACCCTCTTGCGCATGCGTGAGTTTTTTTCCACACCTGTCGGTTGCGTCATTCGCCTGTGAGCAGGCTTTGAGTGAGGAGTGGTCCAGCCCCCTCGTCGTTGTTTCATTGCCAGGAAATGGCGGAATGATGGTCACGGATCCAGACAGCCATCCGTTTAGAAATGAAATGGTCGTTCAGCCTGTCGATGGCGGCTTCGGAGCGTGGCACGCCCCACAGCCGCTGGGGGCCGTCCTTAAAGCGACAGTAACACTCCTTATTCTCTACCAAGCCCGTAACATTTTCACCGAAAGCCAGATAAATTTTTCTAATGGTTTTCAGCTGCCAGTCTCTAACAGTTTCTGAAAAAATTCTGATGGAAAAAAAGCCCAAATCATTCTGCCATTTCCTGGCAATGAAACGACGAGGGGGCTGGACCACTCCTCACTCAAAGCCTGCTCACAGGCGAATGACGCAACCGACAGGCATGGAAAAACTCACGCATGCGCACGAGGGTTCAAGCTTGTCTGACGCAATCACACGTGATTCAAATCCATATGGTTTTTGAAAAAAATAATAAGGTCGGATACTTTTCTAATAGACCTTGTATAGGATGGGTGCACTACAACAGGAAGTAAAACAAAAAATAAGAACCACCTGGAGTGGCATGAGATACAGATATGGTCAGATAGTTTGTATTTTGACAGCTTCCAGAAAAATTGAGGCATAGTTCGTGTGTGCCATTTGTGGCTAGGTTAGAAAATGAATAGATTTAACTGATCATTGTACCTGGTGTGGTGTCTTTCTTTCACAGCAACTGCTGGTGAGGTTTTCAATTGTTTTCTCATTGAAAAAAAAATCTTGTCCTTGGACAAGACACTTTATCTGAATTACCCACATCCATACACCTGTAAAATGGGTATTAGCCTTGGTGAGGGGAAGTAACCTGTGATGGACTGGTGACCCATCCAGGAGGACTTCTAGGCTCTTATTTGCTCCATGCTACAGAATCTGAGGATAAGCACCAGCATCAATGGACCTCAGAACCAATACAGAAGCCAAAGACAGACAATGCTACGGTGCTCACCGTTCAATATTCTAATAGTGTGATGAAAAAGGGTGTAACCAATTAGTGATCAACAGTGTACTTGCCTTGTGAGGGAGTGTTAGCTTCAACATTTTGGCCATGTGGCACGTTTCTCTGTGCATGGTCCAGCACGCAGGTGCCTGGGAGTTGAGGACCCCAGTAGCTGGAGAAGGCCAAGGGGAAGACCACGTTTCACCTGGCTGATAGGTATTTTACAGATGTGGGAATGGACCAGTTGTCTGGCTTGGTGGTTGGCATTCAGGACCCATGGCATTTCCACAGTTTTGTGGATGCAGTGAAGTGCAGCACCAGCGCATGCTTCCATACTTGACTTGATTTGAGTGTACTGTCCCTGCATGTAAGGACATGATGGAAACTAAACACTATATGTTGAGCAGAAACCAGAAAATAAAACTGGAATTGATGGAACCCTTAGCTAACGAAAAACTGCAAGTTCCAATTTGAAATAACAAAAAATGGTGGTGGAGCTGCAGTGGGAAAGCAACCTTGAGAGAGCTTGGGCTCGGTTCCCCGTGGGACAGGGTGCATTCTGAGGGGACCAAATCTTGTTGTGCATGAGGTAAGGCTTATAAGCTATTTGTGATGGAAATCCTGACTCATTTCCTTTCTTTAAAACAGCCTGATCTGACAGACAACCACACAGACAAACAAAGTAAAGTAAAAAATGCAATGTCTTGAAAGGAATAACTGCAGGAGAAGGAATGAAAAAACAAGAAAGGAGAGAGAAGGAGTGTGATGAAAAAAGTACAGAGAGGGGAAAAACATCTTGAGCTGGAAGCGTTCCTTTATCCTGGCCAATCTCGGCTGCACCTGTGATGACAACCCCTTGTGTGCAGCGCAGTGATTGTGTAACCTGGAATGAGAAGCGGGGTGGTGTGGTGGATGGTCTGCAGAGAGGGAGAAAATGACCTAAAATCGAAATCCAACTTGTAAATCCATGACAGGACCCAGACAGTCACCCTGAAACCACCACCCACCGTCCCCCTGCAGGGCATAGATCCACTGCACATCCCCACCCCTCCTCCAATCCCACATTCCCGCTTCCTTCCAGCTCGTGACACCCACAAACACATTCTGTGGGTCAGTATGTTTCTTCCATTCCTCACAAGCTGTTGTTTTAAATCATAATAGTAACCAGACTGTAATCACATTATTGCACACATGGTGATTTTGACAAGTGGTGGGAGTCATGTGCTGAGGCTTTGGCAGGGGTTAGCACACCATTCTCCCAGCTGTGAGCTGAGACCCCCCCCATGCACCCTCTACCTCCACCCCGTCTCTGCTCCCCCTCGCCGGCAATATGTTGCTCCGCTCCGTTCCACTGTAACCTGTACACATTAGTGTGGCCTAATCGGAATCATATTCTGGTAAACTGTGCCGTTACACGTGTCTTCTATGAACAGAAAACGCGTCTGTCTCATAAGACATTTTCTGTATGCATGATTAACTGAACTTCTTTAAGTTTCTTGAAGATGTTTCACCTCTCATCCGAAAGGATTCTTCAGTTCTAAAAACCAAAAGGTGGAGAATCGCAGGTATATAAAAGACCTATACACCACCTCCAAGGAACAACCCCCACTGGGACTCAACCCCCACTGAGACTCTGCATTTTTTGGTTTTTAGAACTGAAGAACCCTTTCAGATGAGAGGTGAAACATCTTCAGGAAACTTAAAGACGTCCAGTCGCCCCTTTGTCAAGCTCCAGATATGATAGTTGGAGTAAGAATTCTGTTTGTGGGCTACTGTATCAATGTGGAGGTCCAACATGATGGCCTCCATTAGAGGGCCCACTCCCATGGAGACATGAACGGCTCAATTTAAGCTCATAAAAGCACATCTTTCCATTGTTATTTGTAATCACCATGTAGGTTTGCTCAGCCCTGCTTGTGACTCAGGGCAGGGACATACATCTAGAGCTGGGTCCCCGGGCGCCGTAAAGGCGACCTCTGCTCCTAACTGGCAATTAAGGATGGGTTAAATGCAGTAAACACATTTCATTGTGCAGGGAACATGTTCCTATGTGCATATGACAATAAACTCCTTTGAATCCTGAATCCTTGAATCCTTGAATGTAGTATGCTCTATTTCTGCTAATTACCTCCTGTAAATCCACAATGTATCTTTAAGATTTCATCCTATTTGTTTCTGCAAACCAATCTCACGGCAGTTCATCATGGCATTACGAAAAGTAAATGAATCTGTGGTTCGTGATACGTCACAAAAATGTGGCACTTTTTGTGATGGGGCACGAATTGTGGCGTGACACGGGTGGGGGGGTGTCTCAGGGGGGAATTATGGTTAGGGTTAGAGGAATCAAATCAAATCAAATCAATTTTATTTATATAGTGCCAAATCACAACAACAGTTGCCCCAAGACGCTTTATATTGCAAGGCAAAAGCCATACAATAATCACATAAAAATCCCAACGGTCAAAACGACCCCCTATGAGCAAGCACTTGGCGACAGTGGGAAGGAAAAACTCCCTTTTAACAGGAAGAAACCTCCAGCAGAACCAGGCCCAGGGAGGGGCAGTCTTCTGCTGGGACTGGTTGGGGCTGAGGGGAGAGAATCAGGAAAAAGACATGCTGTGGAGGGGAGCAGAGATCAATCACCAATGATTAAAAGTAGAGTGGTGCATACAGAGCAAAAAGAGAAAGCAACACTCAGTGCATCATGGGAACCCCCCAGCAGTCTAAGTCTATAGCAGCATAACTAAGGGATAGTTCAGGGTCACCTGATCCAGCCCTAACTATAAGCTTTAGCAAAAAGGAAAGTTTTAAGCCTAATCTTAAAAGTAGAGCGGGTGTCTGTCTCCCTGATCCGAATTGGGAGCTGGTTCCACAGGAGAGGAGCCTGAAAGCTGAAGGCTCTGCCTCCCATTCTACTCTTACAAACCCTAGGAACTACAAGTAAGCCTGCAGTCTGAGAGCGAAGCGCTCTATTGGGGTGATATGGTACTAAGAGGTCCCTAAGATAAGATGGGACCTGATTATTCAAAACCTTATAAGTAAAAAGAAGAATTTTAAATTCTATTCTAGAATTAACAGGGAGCCAATGAAGAGAGGCCAATATGGATGAGATATGCTCTCTCCTTCTAGTCCCCGTCAGTACTCTAGCTGCAGCATTTTGAATTAATTGAAGGCTTTTCAGGGAACTTTTAGGACAACCTGATAATAATGAATTACAATAGTCCAGCCTAGAGGAAATAAATGCATGAATTAGTTTTTCAGCATCACTCTGAGACAAGACCTTTCTAATTTTAGAGATATTGCGCAAATGTAAAAAAGCAGTCCTACATATTTGCTTAATATGCACATTGAAGGACATATCCTGATCAAAAATGACTCCAAGATTTCTCTCAGTATTACTAGAGGTCAGGGTAATGCCATCCAGAGTAAGGATCTGGTTAGACAACATGTTTCTAAGATTTGTGGGGCCAAGTACAATAACTTCAGTTTTATCTGAATTTAAAAGCAGGAAATTAGAGGTCATCCATGTCTTTATGTCTGTAAGACATTCCTGCAGTTTAACTAATTGGTGTGTGTCCTCTGGCTTCATGGATAGATAAAGCTGGGTATCATCTGCGTAACAATGAAAATGTAAGCAATGCCGTCTAATAATACTGCCTAAGGGAAGCATGTATAAAGTGAATAAAATTGGTCCTAGCACAGAACCTTGTGGAACTCCATAATTAACCTTAGTCTGTGAAGAAGACTCCCCATTTACATGAACAAATTGTAATCTATTAGATAAATATGATTCAAACCACCACAGCGCAGTGCCTTTAATACCTATGGCATGCTCTAATCTCTGTAATAAAATTTTGTGGTCAGCAGTATCAAAAGCAGCACTGAGGTCTAACAGGACAAGCACAGAGATGAGTCCACTGTCTGTGGCCATAAGAAGATCATTTGTAACCTTCACTAATGCTGTTTCTGTAGTATGATGAATTCTGAAACCTGACTGAAACTCTTCAAATAGACCATTCCTCTGCAGATGATCAGTTAGCTGTTTTACAACTACCCTTTCAAGAATTTTTGAGAGAAAAGGAAGGTTGGAGATTGGCCTATAATTAGCTAAGATAGCTGGGTCAAGTGATGGGTTTTTAAGTAATGGTTTAATTACTACCACCTTTAAAGCCTGTGGTACATAGCCAGCTAATAAAGATAGATTGATCATATTTAAGATCGAAGCATTAATTAATGGTAGGGCTTCCTTGAGCAGCCTGGTAGGAATGGGGTCTAATAGACATGTTGATGGTTTGGAGGAAGTAACTAATGAAAATAACTCAGACAGAACAATCGGAGAGAAAGAGTCTAACCAAATACCAGCATTACTGAAAGCAGCCAAAGATAACGATAGGTCTTTGGGATGGTTATGAGTAATTTGTTCTCTAATAGTTAAAATTTTATTAACAAAGAAAGTCATGAAGTCATTACTAGTTAAAGTTAAAGGAATACTTGGCTCAATAGAGCTCTGACTCTTTGTCAGCCTGGCTACAGTGCTGAAAAGAAACCTGGGGTTGTTCTTATTTTCTTCAATTAGTGATGAGTAGTAAGATGTCCTAGCTTTACGGAGGGCTTTTTTATAGAGCAACAGACTCTTTTTCCAGGCTAAGTGAAGATCTTCTGAATTAGTGAGACGCCATTTCCTCTCCAACTTACGGGTTACATTTTGAGCAAAGCCAGTTAAGTCTAATAATAGATTAAATGCATTGTTGAGGCTATCATTCTCAGCATCTATATGGATGTTAAAATCGCCCACTATTAATTATCTTATCTGAGCTAAGCACTAAGTCAGACAAAAGGTCTGAAAATTCACAGAGAAACTCACAGTACCGACCAGGTGGACGATAGATAACAACAAATAAAACTGTTTTTTGGGACTTCCAATTTGGATGGACAAGACTAAGAATCAAGCTTTCAAATGAATTAAAGCTCTGTCTGGGTTTTTGATTAATTAATAAGCTGGAGTGGAAGATTGCTGCTAATCCTCTGCCTCGGCCCATGCTACGAGCGTTCTGGCAGTTAGTGTGACTCGGTGGTGTTGACTCCTTTAAACTAACATATTCATCCTGCTGTAACCAGGTTTCTGTAAGGCAGAATAAATCAATATGTTGATCAGTTATTATATCATTTACTAACAGGGACTTAGAAGAGAAGGAAGGAGAAGGGGTAGAGTTAGAAATAGTAAAATTTAAAAAAAGCCTCATGAAAATGTCACTCATTTCGTGATGGGGGCACGAAAAGCGTGAGGCTGGGCTAGTTTGTGCCCAGCACAGTAAAGGGTGGGGGAACATCAGGCAGCAGACATCAGGCAGGCGAACCATGTGGCCACAGAGTCTTGATCTGCGCCTACAGATAACGTGACAGAGAAGTGGGGTCGAACCCGGAGCACTTCTCTCTCTCTCTTTCTTTCTCTCTCTCTCTCTCTGTCTCCCTCTCTGCTTCCCTCTGTCCCATCTTTTCTGTCATTTATTCTGAGGTGTGGCTGCGCTCTCCACCGCACCACTAACAAGATCAGGCTGCGGGGTGGGCCTCATCCAGCTGGCTCTTTGTGTGTGTTTGGAACAGGCTAAGTTACACAAAATAGTTGTACAAGGAGTGAGTGTGTGAGAGACGGACAGGAAAAAAAGAAACTACCAAAACATTAGAAGTGAGACAATCTTTCCACGTTTGTAATATCAGTCAGGTAAACCTGGCGAAGAGGAGGATCAAAGACATTTAAACATCCACCACCATTTCGCCTAAAACATTTAACAAGGCGGGTTAATGTAATCATCTACTCATCACTATTTCTCATCCTCATCCTTCCTGAAACAAGCACGCCGAGTGTTTCGAAAATAAAGATGTTTGGTTTGATGGATACACTAACAGACAGACGGATGAGGAATCAGCACAAACAAATGTATCGAAGCATGAACACAGATTGTGCTTTTGCTGCTGAGATGTAGAACAGAGCAGAACCTTCCCTGACTTTTATCCACTGTGCCATTGTGGTCTGTGATTTATAGCGGAAGAAAAAGATGAGAGAGAACATTTTTCTCTAAACAAAGAAAGCAGATGTACTTTATAAATGTGCTGCTCTAAAACACATACCGTCCATGCGGTTGTTAAGGGTTTTTGCCTGACACGTCAGAAACATTTGTTTCAGCTCCAAACGCTTAGATGTCGAGAACCCATCTTTAAAAGCTTGCAGGTTGAACACTGCCTCCGTTGGCCGCTCTCGGATGGTGGTCCAAGCAGATAATACTGAGAGTCTAGGAATCCCTGGAATGGTTTTGTTTAACTTTGCCTGCAGGGAAAAATAGATTGTTACAATCTCTGGAAATACGATGCCCATATCTGCCTCATGTCTGAGAAGTCCCAAAGTGGAACCATCATCAAAACCTTTAAGAACCGAAACAAGATAGCAACGGTTTGAAGCAGAGTGGTGAGAAAAAGAGATGTTAACATTTTTAACCCTCACAGGTTGTTATCTGGCATTCATCAGGCCGGATTGGCACCGTGCACGCTGCTCAATCTCAGAGTGAAGCTGACAGGGAGAGAAGTGAGGTATCAGTTTAAAAGAGCATCTTCTCATCAACAGATGTGGGTGTCTAAACTTTCATCCAAGCACATCAACACCATAAAAAAAAAACCGGAGGGCTAACATTTCAAACACTTCAAAGTTGGTATTAACTCTTTCAGTGTTACTTCCATACTCTCAGGGCCCTGTCATACACCTGGCACCAAGCGGTACAAAGCCCAGCTCCATTGTTATCACAAATTTATACCCTTCACAGTCATCATATTTACGCCCAAAACCCACGACATATAAATAATAATTGCACCGGCGCTCCTGTGGGTGTGTTGGTTTAAAAATAACGTATGGTCCACCATAGAGCTGGAATGTTATCTTCCATCATCAGAAAACGTGTGTTTTGATGAGCTAAACCTATAGGCCATGGGCCAGCATGGTCCCACGTGCACCCCCGCCTCCCCCACAGCCCAATACATTTGGGATCATTAGAAAGCCTAGGATGTAACTGGTAACGGTAAAAATACCGGGCCTCTCTGACATATGAACACTTTTATTAGCCTACCCTAGCCAAAAGAAAATGTCTGATTATGAAATCTGATAGTTTTTTTTCCACACAATATAAAGAGTTACCAAATCATCATCTTTTAAGCAAATGGGACATATAAGGCACCAAATAAAAGCTGTTTTTATATAGAATCAACTACATTTTGAATGATGTGCACAGCTTTCTTGTTCAGATCAGAGGGTATGCCTTCATACAAACCTCCATGTTGAAGTTTGTAATGACATACTCGTGACCTACTTCATGTGTGGCCTCTTCTGCAACTCACAGGCATTCTTTGACAGATTTGTATTCCTTAAACAGGGTGGTTAATAACAGTGTAGTAATCCAATGTTGTCATATGTCATAGTGAGGCCCAGTATTTTTACTGTTACCAGTTATTTTTGTAATCTAGATATCCAAAGCTTTCTAATGATACCAAAATATAAAGTTGTGTGTGTGGGGGGGGGCATGCAGACCATGCTGGTCTAAAGTCAAGTGCTAAGTCCAAAGTCAAGCTCTGTCTCGCACTGTGCAACACAACATTGAGATAGAAACTTAGCATAATTTATTACCACCTTTGAAAAATGTTAGCTAACTATTTTGTAAATGATACCCAATCTAGAGCCAGTGGATCCCCACAGGCAATACACTAATAATAATAATACGAGCGAAGTGTTGCGCAATGGCGCAAAGCTCGCTCTATAGTACAGGGAGTCCCAAACAGGAAGTGCCAAATTTTGAGTTCACAGTGAAACAGAAAATGTCAAATGTCAAAAACTTCCTAGATTGACACAAGGTGGGGATCCCCTCCCCAGAAGCTGAAAGGTTTTAGCCATGCTTATGCTACCAAGAACCAATTTACTGAAAAAAGTCTGAAGGACCTAAATGACATAGTTAGATGGTGAGGAGCTTCCAGACAGAGCCCCCCAGAACCTGAAAGGTTTAGCCATGCTAAAGCTCCCCTGAAGCATTTACTAAAAAAAAAAAAGTCTGAAGGACTTAAATGACATGGTGAGATGCTGAAGAGCTTTGCTCTTTCATGTCTGTGACATATACATATTAATGATGATGATTATAATAGATATTGAAACAGCCATAGAATTTAAAATTTTGTATTAATCTTCAATTATCTGACTCAATTAACATAATATATGAACTTCATTTTCACCTCATTTGTTGATTAAAATTGTGATAAAAGTTCTTTGGTGGGCCCCAGATGTTTTTCAGATTTCAACGTGGCCCCGGATGTGTTTAAATTTCATTTCGTGTTTAAATGGCTGCTCCATAGTGTTGAAATTTACGCTGATGGGAGTTAGAATCTAACTTCAGGCAGTGTTGAATAACTATTTGTACAGTGCCAATTTAACTCTGAAAACATGATAAAATAAACTCTGTCAGAGCTGGTTTAACACCGGCCTGATTCTATGTTTGAATAATATCTATGTGTACACTTTTATTCTATGAATATAATCTTATTTTCTATCGAACTATTGAGGAAGACCTGATCCTTGGGTTAAAAGGATGAGGAAGGTACCTGAATATTTAGAAATATGTCCCAGTGCTTGAGAAAGGAAAGGGAAAAACAATAGCTCCAGAGTACAAGCAGAAACATGTGTTTCATTGGTTTTGTATTTGCGGGTGTATTTATTTCAGATGGAGAACCATGGAGAGTATGCCAGGCCCCAGTTAGTATGCAGGCTATAATTTCTGTTTCCTTTGAAGTGTGTGTGTGTGTGTGTGTGTGTGTGTGTGTGTGTGTGTGTGTGTGTGTGTGTGTGTGTGTGTGTGTGTTGGATCATGGGTATTTTTTTGCTACTCATTTCACATTAAGGGAGTCATATTGTGTAAAGACATTTCTACATCCCCTTTACACTTTGAAATAGTTGAGTTGAATCCGTTTAGGATTGGAACAGTTTGTTTTTTTGTTGTTTTTTTTTAGATTTTGTGACGTACGTCATTCGAGTCGGTATGTGACCTTGCACTCGCTCTGTGAGACAGTCCTAGACATTGTATGGTGTCGCTCCTGCCCTCACTTTTGTTTTTCATGCAATAAAACACATCAGATCTAGACTTGGATCTCTCATGTGGCTTCTGAAATTTTGTTTCTTATTTTTAAGAAAATCCTTCGCTCTTCCACATGCACTGCATGCATACTACCCTACATAACACTCTCAAATATGAAAGAGATCTGATCTTTTTTGACAGAGGTATGAATTTTTGAAAATTCATTCAATGTTGAAGGATATGGATTTTTCCAAGATTTTTCCTAACTTTGACCTTTGACCTATGACCATGAAAAATGAATCAGTTCTTGCCGATCAGGATATGAATCTTCAGTAAAAAATTTCATAATGATTTATGAAAAATTGTGAGCTCCAGGCTGTTCAAAAACAAACAGACAAATCAGGAGGTAATGATGCTCCTCATATCTCTCTTAGTTACCCAAGGATCCTCCAAAAAGACCAGTACCAAAGACATCCACACTGTAAAACTCAATGAGTTAGTTGAACTCAAACCATTTGTGGAAACCGATTGCCTTAAACCATTTGAGTTTGCCAAATTAAATAAAATAATTTTCAAAAATTTAATTGGTAAAGTTTTAGTAACTTAACAATATATAGTTAATTAAACTTATGTAAATCTAGTTTATGTTTTCCAATAAAAAAATGACAAATACATTTCTGCATTACAAAATTTGCATTACATTTTGGATTAGATTTGTTGATGCATTCTTTGGTTTACTTGTTGACTCTGTGTTGTGTTGTTATGATTCCGCCCGTTTGCTCCCCTCGGGACGTGAACTCATGATTTCCGGCATGGAAGTCAAATTCTTTTGAGCTGTTGGCAGTGAGGTTTACTAACTACATATGCACAGTGACACCTGCTGGCCTCCATTACATGAAGTCAATTAAAATGAGTGAATAGAATGCACTGGAAATACATCACCAACACTTAAATGCCCCGTAACTTTAAATGCACTTAAAGGAACTAAGTTGTTATGACAGCAATTCATTTTTGAGTTAGTTTAATTAATTAATTAATTAATTAATTTTTCAAAGTTTGAGTTATATTAACTTAATTATTGTATTAAAATGGAGTGTTCGGTTTAACAGTGCAGTCGTCTCCTTAAGTTACTGGTTAACTTCCATATGTACACTTCCACAATTTATGAAGAAAAGCCACGCATCCACATGGATTTATAACTGCCAAAAAGAGTGCGTATGTATATTTCTGGCTGTGTGTGCACACAGTTTTGTTGCGAACCTACAAAGAGCTTAATAAATGAGGCCCGTAGTCACTAATATCAACATGCTGAAAAAATGAAAAACATAACCCCTTTAAAGAAAATTTGGTAATTACTATCTGAAAGATTTCAATAAAAACAAGCATAAGTGAATAATATATACAGTATAATACAGTGTGATGCAATCCAGTGGGACATCACAGTAAACGCCGCCCCAACAAGTCACCACAGTGTTCAATCACATCCCGTCATTCTAAACTGTAAGATTTTTTTTTTCCCATATTGTCTGTTTCAACATGTTACTAAAACACAAACTGAACTCTGCTGCATTCAATTGAAAAATAGTCTTTTACAATAACAAAAACAGCGCTCCAAACATTCACGGCCTCCGTCGTCAGCAGCAAAACTACTTCAGCAGATGGGCCGGTTCTTCCTGTCTGCAGCCACTCAGCCTGTGATGACGGAACCCAAATCTCTGCTCTCAGCACCCCAGAGATAGAGGTTCACAAAGGGGTACGACTGGCTGAAAATTCATCTTTTATTCTGATTTGTGCAAAGCACCGCAAGGTAATGGAGGGTTTTATTTTCTCTCTGTTACTTTTTGCATTGCTTCCAAATAGGATTTGCTCATGCACATTTAATCTGTCATCCTTCTTTTTTTACAGGCTGCGATGTCTGCTTGCACATTATGCATCTGTCTGTACGCATGTGGTTGATAAAATGATCGCAACAGGTCTTGACTGCAAGTAACTGAAATTTATTGTGCAAACTTCTTATGTAATGTGACAATTTGACTGAATTTACTTTTATTTTACTTTCCATGTCTGTGCATGTAGAAATTTTCTTGCTAGTAGTAAAATTTATGATTGAAACATTTAAGTCTGTGATGTATTTCATGGAAGTCCAAATCTGAAATGCTGCTTGCTGTAAAACACGCTGACGAAGACCATCAGTGAGACACACCCACACAAAGGGCCCTATCTTCGAAACAGGAGAGGAATGGACTGAGTTTTAACAGGAGGGTCTGGACATTAAACATGGTTTCACACCAAAACGTAGGCGCTGATAATACATCATTAAGATGCATAATGCTTTAATGCAAAACAGACTACAATCTGTTGTGTGGGCCACCAGAAGAGGAGGTACTGCTGGCCCACCACCAGAGGGCGCCCTGCCTGAAGTGCGGGCTTCAGGCACGAGAGGGCGCTGCCGCCTACAGGAACAGCCGAGGTGACAGCTGTCACTCATCAACTATGACAGCTGTCACCGATCATCTGCATCTCACCCGGGATAAAAGCAGGATGACACCTCCACCACATCGCCGAGATATCGACTTCTGTGAGAGGTAATATTCTCTGCCAGCATTCAGTGATTTCAAGAGCTATTGTGTTGCAGCTGTCAACCAGAGGACCGGCGTGGGTCGCGACTGTTTCGTCCTTCGTCTCGTCAGATAAGTGGTTAAACAGACGCTGCACGAGTGTGTGTTAAAGGTGGAGGTGGAATTCCCACCATTATTGTTACGGGGTGTACACACACCCACACTTGACTGTCTTTGTTCTCCGCCAGCAGTACCAGATCCGACACGCTGAGACGGTGGCCACCTGGGGACTTCGGGACTTCGCGGCTCCAGTATCCTTCGGGTTCGGTGGCGGTGGAAATCGTGTGGTTCCGGTTCATCTCCAGACGGGCGTCTCCTATCGTCGAGCCTGCCCACACGACACCTTCATTAATTGACTTGTATTCATTCTGTAATCTGCTGTGTGTGGTTGTGACATTCACAACAGTAAAGTGTTCTAATTTAACTCCCTCTATTGTCTGTTCATTTACGCCCCCTGTTGTGGGTCCGTGTCACTACACTTTCCCAACAACAATCACCAGCTAGTTTACAAAAGACATAAAAGTAAATGTTTTTAGGATGCGTTTTTTGAAAATAAATAAATAAATAAAAAATGCTTCCAAACTACCCAGACCAAAACCTATGCATCCCACACCTCAGCAGGTGGCTAAATTCCAGTTTTCCTCTTTCCCAGCACCAAAATGAGAAACAAGATTTCACATTTTTATGTTGACTAATAAGTTTTGTTTCACTGAGGATTCAGTTTTAAGGGGTTATGTTAATATTGGTCAGATTTCTGGGCATGTTGTAAAGCGCTACAAGGTAAAATCACATGATTTTAGTAACTGTTTATACAGTTACACCGTTATGTAGCAGTGTTAAATATGATGGAAAACCAGTCTGGATCTTTTGAATCAATGGACACACTGAAGGCAGCACTGTGAGGAATTAAAGTATCTGGGTTTGCAGTTGTCCTAGATCCAATTTTCAGTAACCTCCTACACATCCCCATCAGAAGTGTGTCTCTGTGGCGGTGAAGTTGTAGAGAAATTCGCTGGGTATTCGTGTCCCAGGTCCTCAGCCTTTCAGGTCATGAGATGCCTTGGGAGAGTTCAGAGTATTGAGGTCAGTGTTCAGAGGTATTTGGTGATACCATACTTTGGAGGAGTGCTTTCTGTTTTACTGTATGGTTGTAAGACTTGGGCACTAATGACAACTAGATGTTTTTGTTACCAGGTCTCTTCAGAGGATCCTTGGGTACCAATATGCAATATGGATACCAGTGCTGATGCCCCACAGTTGAGTACCCAAGCAGGTGGACCACATTTCACTTAGAACTGGCGTGTCCAACCAGTCGGTCATGGTTGACTGGTTGATTGCCAACTGAGTTCCAGTCAATGGCATGACAGTGGTACTGTAACGGACAGTGCTGCTGTAACGGATTGATGCAGAAGGTGGCAGCACTGCACCAATAAGGATGCCGGATGCTCTTAAAGGCCATAAAAGAAGAAGAAGGCTCTTCTTCTTCTTCTTCTTCTTCTTCTATGGTGCAGGATGCAGAGGAGAAAAAAAAAAGAGAAAAAAACTTTTTTGAAGCAACATAACAGCTTAAAGAGCCAAAATAAATTACACTGTGGACAAAAACGAAAAGTCAGTATTTTTATTAATTTATTTTTTGTGCATTTGTTGTGTTTATGAAAGCAAATAGTGAGCCGTTAGCTCAGTTAAACTGTGACTATTAATTCTGTGATTTACTGCTTTTGTTAAAGATGCTGACTGTGTTTGAGATTTTATTTTTTAGTCATTTATTTTTCGTGCGTTCGTTTTGTGTGATGTTTACAAAAGCAAGACGGCTGAACCGTTACTGTAACAGTTTATAAATATAATACAGAGATAATCTGTGACTATTAATACTGCCACTTACTGCTTTTGATAAAAATGACAGTGTTTGGGGTTTTATTTATTTATTTTTCATTATTCTGTGTGCAGGTGGAGGACTGCTGCACACAGACGTTAGGTGGCTCAGCAGAGGTAAATTTCTGGAACGGTTTTCTGAATTGTTGCCGAAATGAAAGAATTTCTGAAATTTTCAAACCATGCTGAATATGCACAGCTTTTGGATTTAGCTTTTCTTACTTCTTGCCTCCTGTCAGTGCCACAAGTCCCACTAAGGTAGGGAACAACTTTTCTGACTTTAATTAGGCGTTGTGTAATTTGAGTTGTTTATTGTTGTGTTTTTACAGGCTAGTCATAGGCCTACTTGTGCTATTATTGTTAAAACTTTATCTTTGCGCCAGGAAATTGTGTTATTATATTGGTGCACAATAAATTGCAGCTATGCTATGGCTTTCGATATGGCTTGGTCGATCTCGATACACTGTGGACTTTAAAAGTAGATCTTGGGTTAAAAAAAAAGGTTGGGCACCCCTGACCTAGAACATTCGAGAGCTGTGGATGGACCCGCTATCGGTTCTGTAATGCGGTGGATGCAGCAACGTGTTGCACAAGCACATGCTCCTAGACTAGACTTGACTGACTCGATATCTGTAGAGTGCTTTTACGGCTTTAGTCTTGGAAAAGAATACCATATATGACTAGCTATGCCGAAAGTGGGAATATGGGGCCATTTTTTTCTTGCCGGTGACACCATCCCCTTTTCCTTTATAACACCAGAGCAGAAAATTTGGCAAGTGCAAGTGGGAAAGAGGCCACATTGATACTAAATTGATGCCATAAAAATGTGTGTGAATGGCCTCAGTGACTAGTTTATTACTCACACTGCTTACTGACTTCAACCTGTGGAATACTCATCCCGTTAAAGTTGTGACTTTGTGGCTGTGGCTTTAAGATTTTATGAGCTTGTAAAAGGGCTAATGTTTATATCACAACATTGGGAGGAAAACTGTTCATCAGAGATCATAAAGCTGAACCACCAAGCTATTTGGAAGTGTGTGTGTGTGTGTGTGTGTGTGTGTGTGTGTGTGTGTGTGTGTGTGTGTGTGTGTGGGTGTGGGTGGGGGTGGGGGTGGGGAGGTAGTTTTAGCCTGTGTTGCCTGCTGAGTGACAATATACAGACAAAATCTTTAAGTGGGAACATGAAAGCAGAGGTCACTTAGGGGAGCTGCTCTATCCAAACAGCAGGCTACTTAAAAAAAAAAAAAATCTCTGTAGCGGGAAATGCAAAGACTCGTATAGATGACTCAGAGGGAAAATGGTCCCACAAAATGAGTCAGAATTACAAACATAATTGTGTCACATTTTGAGGAACTCTCCATGACCCTGGGGAGGAAGCTACGACTCCCCACCGCTCACAGAACATGTCTCACCATGACAAGGCAAGGTGTATGTCAAGCTAAAGAATGATTTTTTTTTTTTTTCCTAAATATGTCTGGGAACCACGACACATGGAACCAGAACTGTCCAGAGGTGTCTTGTGGGGTGTGGTGCTGTGGGAAGTTGGGATACTGGGGCCACTGTAAATATACAATAAATTAGGATTGGACAATTTTCAAGATCCTGTTAGACAGTGCCTATGCGCATGCGTGATGATGTCACAACTCTATCCGGTTAGGGAGACGCGATTTCTTTTAATATCAAGAACTGTCAAAAACTTTTTTGTGTGTGGTTGGAGTTGTGTGGCGGTAGGAATAGCCTTTTGAATGCATGAATAACGATGTCAGTCGCACAAAAAAATCAAATAATAATGAAAAGATGTTCATTGCGCCCAGAATGTAACAAAGGATACCAAAGCCAAAACAAAACAAGAAATCTGGACCTACGTTGACTTTTGGAGACATTGTTTAACTGGTGTTCGGCTTCGATCAGTCAGCCACTCCGTGAGGCGTCATAACAACTGGGAGTGACTATTGACCCGGCAGCCGGGCACCCACAGTTGAAGTTTGTTGTCTCTCTCTGGCCGGTCTTCCCTCACACCAGGACCACACTGACGAGCAGTCTCTGAAAGAAGCTTCTCAGCAGAAGTCTGTCACTCTTCTGTTTTTTGGATGACAGTCAAATGGAACGCTGACAGTGAAGCAAAACGGAATACGACAACTCGAAGTTGTCATCGGGATTTGTACAGGAACAAAGCTGAACGACGGTTAAATGAAGTCTCTGAAAGTCAACGTAAGATCAGATTTATTATTTCGTTTTGGCTTCATTGTTCTTCATTACTGCCGTGGGACCGGGGCTTTAGATCGATATTCGGGGCTTTAGATCGATATTCACAACACTGCACTCCTTCTCATTCCTTGCGGGTTAACAACAACGACAACAAAATTACTTTCTGATACAGTGTGGAATTTGCCTCCAGTGGCCATTTCACTCCCTGGAAATCTGACATCTGAGCAGTTGTTTCAAATGACAGCAAACACAGAAGTGAGAGGCTCAATAAACTGGAAGTCTTGGTTTCAAGATGGCGTCGGATCTTGAAAATTGTCCATTGCACCCACATTCTCTGCATTTCATCAGACAGACTTCCTGTGGCTATCGGACACCGCTGAGGACACCTGCTGAGGATGTCGCTTGGTCGTCTCCCTAGGGAGGTCTTCCAGGAAGATCCTACTGGGAATAGGCCTCAGGGAAGCCCACACTGGAAGTATTACAACTCCCACCTGACTTGGGAATGCCTAGGTATCCCCCAGGAGGCATTAGAGGGCCTGGCCAAGGATAGGGAGGTGTGGGATAAGCTGTTAGTCTTGTTGTGTGTGGGCCGCCAGAAGAGGAGGTACTGCTGGCCCACCACCAGTGGGCGCCCTGCCTGAAGTGCGGGCTTCAGGCACGAGAGGGCGCTGCCGCCATGGACATAGCCGGGGGTGACAGCTGTCACTCATTACCTCTTGACAGCTGTCACCCATCTACTCAACATCATGTCACTCCATAAAGACCAGACGTCATCTCCACCTCGTTGCCGAGATATCATACTTCATTGGAGGTAATATCCTCAGCCGTTTTACAATATTGTTTGTATATTGTGAGTGTTTGCAGGAGTACCGGTACCGCTGTCAGTGGAAGCTGAGAGAGCGCTAGAAAGCACTCTTTTTCCCTGAGGAATCTTCAGTACTCTGCAAGTTATTGAGTGAGAGGTGGAGGTGGCATTCCCACCGCTGTTGTTACTGGGTGTACACACACCCACACTTGACTGTCTTTGTTCTCGCCAGCAGTACCAGATCCGACAGTCGGGGACGGTGATCACCTGGGAATTCGGGACTTGGCGGCTCCAGTATTCACCAGGTTCTGTGGTGGCGGAAATCGTGTGGTTCCGGCTCTTCTCAGGACGGACGTCTTCTATCCTCGAGCCTGCCCACACGTCACCTTTGTGGATTGACTGTAATTATATTCTGAGATTGTCTGTATATTCATTGTGCACATTTCACAACATTAAATTGTTACTTTTTGGCTCATCTATTGGCCCTTCATTTGCGCCCCCTGTTGTGGGTCCGTGTCACTACACTTTCACAACAAGTCTGCTGCCACCATGACCCAGACCTAGATACATTGCATCCGGAAACTATTCACAGCGCTTCACTTTTTTCACATTTTGTTATATTACAACCTTATTCCAAAATGGAGTGAATTCATTTTTCCCCACAAAATTCTACTCACAACACCCCATAATGACAATGTAATTTTTTTTCAAATTTATTAAAAATAAAAAAAGATCTAAGCAATCGCATGTACATAAATATTCACACCCTTTTCTAAATACTTTGTTGATGCACCTTTGGTAGCAATTACATCCTCAGGTTGGTTGAGGAGTGTTGGTGCGCAGCCATTTTCAGATCTCTCCAGAGATGTTCAATCGGATTCAGGTCTGTGCTCTGGCTGGGCCACTCAGGGACATTCACAGAGTTGTCCTGAAGCCATTCCTTTGATATCTTTTGTGTGTGCTTAGGGTCATTGTGAATGAATGAATGAATTTATTTGGCACACAGCTGAAAGATGAACTGTCGCCCCAGTCTGAGGTCAAAAGTGCTCTGGGACAAGTTTTCATCCAGGATGTCTCTGTACATTGCTGAATTCATCTTTCCCTCAGTCCTGACTAGTCTCCCAGTTCCTGCAGCTGAAAAACATCCCCACAGCATGATGCTGCCACCACCATGCTTCACTGTAGGGACGGTGGTGTCATCCAGGTACTTGGAATGTGATGTTCCTGGATGACATTTGGATGATTCCATCCCACACAACTGGCATGGCTTGGCTCAAGGTTAACTGGCACACTTAACCGATCGGTGAGCTACCAGGATCTGTTGCCAGGAAGCCTAGTGTAGTCAGCACCTTTGTGGGCACAGACAACCCCTGGCTCCTTGCCGTATTGCGCTGTGGGCCGGCCGCATTCTGCGCACAACTCCAGTAACAGTGGCCTTGTTAATCGGAATTGTCTTATGAGCCATTTATCATCATTTGCAAGTCATTGCCTCGCGTTCCCTGAGTACACGCTCATGTCAGATTGCACCATTTGCAAGGTCTTCTAACAACGCTAATGCAGACACTGTTAGTGTCATTTCACACATCACTTTGCGCATGCTTTTATATCCACCCATATAATTGCAAACATGCGGGAGTGTTAATTGTTCAGCAGTGTGTCTCTGATGTGCACATCACTCTGATGACCTCATGGTTTCACACTTTTAACGGTTCCCAGCATCACCTCAGTGTGTCGGCGGTGGAACAATAGCTGTAGAAACGTGTGTACGCCAGCCAGGATTTTTGGCGTGGACACGGATGTACGCCACATTTTTGTGCGTACGCAGCCTTTGTACATGAGGTTCCAGGTGCATTTTGCTAAGGCTTACAACAGGAGTGAGCCCCTTATTGTCAGTCTATTTCTAATGATTCAAAGGAGAGCATAGGCTCAAGGCTAAGGTAAGCAGCTAACTATATAATTTGTTGTTTTTAAGAAAAAAAAGTTGCATTTAGTGAGGAAAACATGGGCATTTGTCTGTGTAGGGATCCTGTTCATGCTACCAGACACTTCTCATGATAATGAACATATAGAGCCCATGCTGAAAAATGCCTGTGTGCAGGTGATTTTTATTTTATTTGACGTGCTTCCAGTTTAATATGACATAATTTTTCTGTTTATGTTCACAGCCTCTGTAGAAGTTTTAATTTTGAGTTTGTGTTTGCCTCAAGCATGATGTGTGAGTTTGACCCTCATGTGTCAAAAACCTAAACCCAAATAATGTTCTGCTTCATAGCAACACATCACATTTTCATGGCCGCTGCATAGACCTGATATCTAAAATTTGCACGATCCAACGATTTGCAACGCTTCTTTAAAAGCACGCACATCCAGGCACGGCTTCGTGAGTTGTGGACATGTTGGCCCTCCAGCCCCCTTATGAAGATAACTGTTGAGTTTCAGTCCAGATAGCAGCCCCTGAGCTGTGAAACCCCACGCTTGGCAGGATGCAGGGCTGCAGCGATAACTCGCCTGCGTCCTGATGGAAGAGGAGACAATGTCCCTAACTGAATAAAGGTAAGCTGATTGCAAAGAGAGATGCATACTTCTGCCAGAGGGATAAACACAAGATGGGAAAAATTCTAAACAAACTCCATGAAAGAGACTGTTGAAGTTTTTTTTTTTTTTATCTCACTGTCTGATTCATTTCTGGATGTTGTACATGAACATGAGCGTATCCACATGCTTGCCATTTGCATAGAATATCAGTGACAATTTGGGTTTGATTTTGAGATCCCGAGCAGCCCAAAAAACACGACAGCCTTTAAAACGGAGCGGTCCGCAGCTCAGATTCTCCACCGCAATGTCAGTGGCACGTTTTCAAAACCACATTCAGACATGATATAAAACACGCTGAAACATCAGCGTTGATAGAAGATGTGAGCAGAGCTGTGAGCAGGCTGATTGCAATCTTCTGCTTTCTCCTTCTGGCTTGCGCGCCTGTTTAGGCAGTGTGCTGTCACATAACTGTCTTTACGGGCTGCTGTGCAGAGTAGGCAGGAGATAGTCAGGCTAATCGCTGACATTGAGCAGCGTGCGATGGGTTTTGGAGGCGTTGCAGAATGATTATCTCCTTGATAGACCTCAGATGTTCTGATACAGATGGTGTCACTGGATCTGTTTGGCATTCTGCATATGAGTATTTACAGTTGTCATGTTGGTGCAACTGTTTGCACGACTGTTAGATTTTAACATTTCAAGCGCCAAAAGAGTGCTTTCGTGATGACATCCCAGTTGGTCCACTCCAATTTGGCCAATTTGTCTTTTGTCTACTTTTATACTGAATAATAGTGTTGTTTCATGTTGTCTACTACCTATATGGTCCAGTAGATAATACAAGCTGATAATGAGTTTAAACTCAAATATATATGTATGTACATTGATTCAGGTTAGTGCTTAATAAGTGTCACTTTTTCATAACACATTTGACTGCTTTTAGCAGATAAGTACACATAATGGGAGTTTGGCAAATTTATATGACCAAACATAACTGCAAGCCGTGATGAAGGGGGGCAAACAGCACCGCTAGAGGTTCAATGATACCAATTTTTTTGTGCTTTCACTAAATGGGGTATGAGCTCATTTACAAAAAATTTTTTTTATATGTCAGTGCATTGCTGAGACATGACCTCACTTGGTAGCTTCACCACCAATTTGGCAGTGACAGATAAACACTTTGAAAACTCAAACAGCCATACAGATAGCTCATCTGTATAGCCATACAGATGAGCACACAATTTGTCGAAAATTGGCATTATGGAGTCTATTCTACTGAATGCTACTTTCAAAGAATCAATGGTACCTGATTTCTGAAAATCTGGCACATTAAAAATTTGAATGCATAAACACACCTCCAAATTTGACCCATCGTGCAGACATAAAACTTGATGCAATGTTTGCACTACCACAGTAAATATACAAAATTGAACAAACTTTGCAAATGTTGTAGTATTGCAATGAAATGGGACATGATCCTGATGGATAGAGTTGTCCTGGCCTTTTGGGATAATCACAGTTGAAAAAAGTGACATTTCTTGCCATACAGTATACACTTCATTATAACGCAATGCTAAAATACCCTTGGCCATATGTGCATAAAATTAGGAAACAGAATTCAATCTTTTGACTTCTTAAAATAAGTCATTAGCCATCTTTGTACTTGTCCAAGGTCTATGTTCTAAGAATAGTCCCTATGAATATGAGGACACTGGAAGTAATAAGAAGGAACTTATGCTGAGCACAGACAGACAGATAGATGGACAGACGGATGGATGCAAAGTCTTTGCAATACCCGATGGCCATATTTTGGCCTCGGGTAAAAATTGTACTCAACCATTGCTAGAAGCTAAGTAAGGCCGATACAGGCCTGGAGGCCCATCAGGTTGGTGCCCACAGATACTGCAGCATGAAGCGGATGAGAGTCCATCGCAGGTTAGGGCTCTGTCCCACTGCCGTTTAGAAGGATTTGCGTATGGATTGCGCACAAAATTGGCCCATATTTGCCAAACATCTGCAATATCCGTGTAACATGCCTGTATGAGTCAGCAGTCATCCGAACACACCTGTGATCATCCGCAGAGGCACGCATGTCCACAGCCAGGATTTTTGAGTTGTTCAAAAATCTAAATGCGGATAATATCCGCCTTACATACTCCATATATACTCAATTCATACACAATACATACTCACTCTATGTGCTGTATATCTGCCGTTAACCGCTGATATCTGCAACTGATGGGGATTTGCGGCTTGACAGTGGACCGGGACAGTGTGTAAAACATATATATTGCGTGCCCATCATGTCCACATCACAAACTAAAATATGTTGTAGCGAATGCAGACAAACTGGCCATGAATAAAGCGCTTTTATTACATCTGCTTTGCAGCTGATTTGCGGACAATCTGTGAATGCATAACAAAGACGTCACGTAAACCCAAAGTGTGGCAGAAAGCGACATACCTGCCAGTCAGTGCCGGTCTGGCTGTGTAGATCCACAAAGATGTAGCTGCTGCAATCCAGGACTTTTATTTAACACCAACAAACACCGTCTCACACCCGATCAGCTTCCACCTTCCACTCCCCAAACTCATGAACAGTTAACCCTTGCATGACAAAATGAACATTAACTCTGTGATCAACTTGTCCAAGTCCAGCAAATGGTCCAGAGGCTGTATTGTTGGTGTGAATAGTGATGCCGACGGCCTGAGTGCGCTTCTTTTTTGACCGCAATGCATATGCTGTGCACGCGCAACATGTGCGCGATGCATTCATAATACACCCGTAATACTGCTGTGATAATCTCAGTGTGTCGGATCAGTTTCCTCACTACATGCGTTATATAACCGTGACTGTTCATCATATATTCGCTATATATTATTAATATAGCCGTAATTCATACTGGGACATTTGTCATTTTTGCCCATTTTTGTTGCGGACGACAACGAACGCCCGTACTTTGTATACTCAATTCATGCGCAATTAATCCTCTCCCCAGTGAATGCTGATAGCAATTTTATGGCTGGATGGACTGCTACAATGCAGATGAAGAGTTTTATGCAAGGACACAAACATGTTTGCACCTGGAACAGATTCCCATTTTATAGGTGTGAAGTCCAACTCCACCTGCTCTGCAAGTGTACTTATCCATTTCTGCAGCAGTCAAATTACACCATTCCATTGGTTCATAAAAATGTCATCACCACCCTTGCAGTGTATGAGTTACATTTTTTTAAAACATAATGCAAAACATAGGGAACACAATATGGCCTGAAATAATTGCTCACAGGCATGACATGAGTCTCTTCTGGGACTACGCAAAGCCATGAAGTGGCTCTGACGAGCAAATATCGCTGCGGCAGTCTCACCACGGGTCGAACCGCTGCCGGAAAATACAATGAATTAGAGTAAAAGGCTTCAAATTTAATATGTGACTGTTGCCACAAACATGAGTTTAGGGGAAACTTCTAGGGTGGCTCGAAAGCCTTCGGTAAATCTCATTAAAAAGGCAGCCAAATAAACAGTGCTGAACCAATGCACAAACAAACAAACAAACAGATTCCTATTAAGAAAGGAATTAAGGAAACCAGCTAAGTGGCTGCAGCCTCTGCGGAGAAGGAAAGCATGCAGCCGGTCTGACCGAGCACTGAGAGTGCGTCTCTGCGCATCTGAGAGTGTTTATGGAATGGCTCTAAGTGGAAGTCATTATGGGAAGTTTGAGTACACTTGCGCTGATAGCAAAGGCTCTGGGTCCACCCAAAGCTCCAAACGTAGGTGGTCCAAGCTGAGGGATGAGCAAGAGGAGGAAGGACTCGAAGGAAGCGAGAGGAAGGCATGGATTAGAGAGAAAGAGTCTTTGGCCTCCACCCTTTCTCTACTATTTGCTTCTGTTGCATATGTGGTCACATGGAAGGGAGAGGACAAAAAATCTCAATCATCAAGTTATAATTATACATGAGAGCAAACTATATTCTGTAAAAATGCATGCACATATTC
The DNA here is from genome assembly GCF_902500255.1 of Thalassophryne amazonica. Classification (NCBI taxonomy): domain Eukaryota; kingdom Metazoa; phylum Chordata; class Actinopteri; order Batrachoidiformes; family Batrachoididae; genus Thalassophryne; species Thalassophryne amazonica. Next base: position 44,230,096 of record NC_047121.1, read on the forward strand.
ACATAATGGTTATAGTGCTACTTTGTACTATTGTAGGTCAGAGGTCACATCCAACATTTATACTCAACTATGAAAACAAGTAAATTGCCCATAAGAGCAAGGTCACAACTGTGAGTTGATTTTTAAAAAGTTAACTTCTCATATGTATAAACAGTGGAGACCTTGCTGAACATTTAAGCAGCTTTTGTCACCATCTAGTGGGTGATGTGAGCATTTCAGGGCTTCTGTACATTTCCTACTTGAAACCAAAAATTCAGTAAAAATAAAAAAACAAGGGGGGCATGTTGTGTGGGCCGCCAGAAGAGGAGGTACTGCTGGCCCACCACCAGAGGGCGCCCTGCCTGAAGTGCGGGCTTCAGGCACGAGAGGGCGCTGCCGCTACGGACACAGCCGGGGGTGACAGCTGTCACTCATCATCTCATGACAGCTGTCACCCATCTACACTTCATCATACTACTCCATAAAACCCGGACGTCATCTGCACCTCATTGCCGAGATATCATCTACCTGTGAAGGTAATTCTCTGGTAAACTGAAAACACTGACTAATAGTCTGAACTTCTTTGCAGCTGTTTTCCTGTAAGTGTTTCCTTATCTGTGGGATTGGCGTTTGGTGTGATCAGCGACGGCTTCGCTTCACACTCCAACCAGATAAGTGGTTAACAGGAGCTGCACGAGTGTGTGATTAGAGGTGGAGGTGACGTTCCACCTTCTGACTGTTTTTGTTACTGGGTGTGCACACACCCACATCTCACTGTTTGTGCTCCTCACCAGCAGTACCAGATCCGACAGTCGGGGACGGTGATCACCTGGGAATTCGGGACTTGGCGGCTCCAGTATTCACCAGGTTCGGTGGCGGTGGAAATCGTGTGGTTCCAGCTCTTCTCAGGACAGACGTCTTCTATCCTCGAGCCTGCCCACACGTCACCTTTGTGTATTGACTGCTATCATATTCTGAGATTGTCTGTATAGTCGTTGTGCACATTCACAACATTAAATTGTTACCTTTTGGCTCATCTATTGACCGTTCATTTGCGCCCCTGTTGTGGGTCCGTGTCACTACACTTTCCCCAACAGGGCATTTATAAATGTCAGAAATGCATGATTTTTTTTTTTTTTTTTGGTAGGCAGATCTTCAACCTCCCAGTATTAATGTGTGAAAATTTTGACTTTGGCAGTTTTACGGTTGTTGACATTTGGACGCATGTTTTGCCATACGGATGGACTGAAGTACAGCAAATTCTCTTGACAAGCACAACATTCAGTTGTGAAAAATATCATGTTATGTCTTTAAATTGCTTATGTCTCAAGTCACAGACACAAAAACAATAACAAAACCTGATTGGTGTCCACACTTGAATTATAATGTTATCTACATTCCACTTGGTTTTGTCATGTTATTTTTTTTATGAATTGAAGAAAAAGTCCACCCTAGACAATCCAGATGAGTCACTTTAAAAAAAAAAAAGTGCAGGCAATAAACTGATTGAAAAGGTGGGTGCCGGTGTCGCCGACCGAACGGTCTCCCTATAAATCCGTCTCCCACTGCCTTGACTGTGCATGTGTCATTTCGGAGCGTCAGCAGCAATTCACTGATTATCACCTCGTTTCTGCTTTAAACGGCCTTGTTTTTGCTTCAAACGGGCTTTAGAATGATTTAAGAGGTTTTGCTTTGTCATCTGATGGTTAATAATCACATTATTCCCTTTGATCGCTTTGGGTGTAGAGAGTCAGACTCAGTGAGTCAGACTCAGATGTGCTCTGATTGCTTCCCTGTCTTTTATTTTGAAATAATGCTAAATTTATGTGGAAATGATTGCTGTACAAAAGCTTCAGGTATCTGTTGCTGAGATAGATGATGACTGGAGTGCAGTTTTAAGCAGAAACAAGGTGATAATCAGTGAATTGCTGCTGATGCTCCGAAGTGACACTTACGCAGTGAAGGCAGGGGGGTCGATTTTTAGGGGGACCGTTCGGTCAGTAACAGTGGGTCAACTGCAACAAATGCTTTTTTTTCTGTCCTGCAGAGAGGCAGCAACACTTTCTTGGACTATTGCAGGCTGACAACTTGTTTTTATCAGTTAAGGTTACTTTTAACCTCAAGGCATTTTGGATAGATCACCAAATAAAGGCAGGAATGTTCTCCGGAGTTGCCAGGTTCAAAATGAAGTTATTGCTGACCCCTGAGCCATGCACTGCATAACGCTCCCAATGAACATGCATTATTAGTCTTCTTTGTCAAGTCATGGAGGTGTAATGGGGAACAGGAAGTACATTTACTTTTCAGAAAGTGTATAAAGTTGGGGTGGGGGGGGAGTGCAGGACTGTCATGCAACAGCCACCCGAGCTTTGACACTCTGCCCAAAAGAGCACACTGAGATTTCAAACATCGTCTCTCAGATGTTCCACTTCCTCTTGTAAATTGCAGGAATTCTTTCATGTTAAGAAGTGCTTTTGTTTTATGACCACAGCCACGGAGAGAGAGGCTCAGCAGAGCCTCCGCAGTTTGCAAATTTCCGTGCCCAGATGGTTTTGGGAACCAAGAGCATGCAGCATATATGTGGATTTGATTGAGGGCGTAGCAGGGGGAGAGTGGGTTGAGTGTGGACACGTCCCTTCCTCACAAGCCACTCCATCCATCACTTTGTTGTCCCAGCTGCCCAACAAACCGCAGTGTGGTGCATCCCATGAAAAGTCAACATGATAAGAATTCCTGGATTGAAGTGGCACAGCCTACGCTTCCTTGGCACATGGGCTACTTCCTCCTAAACGCTGTCTACGTGGTGGACTGAGGTCTCTGGCAGAACTCTGAGGTTGGCTCAGTCACTCCCCAAACACATTAAGTCCTGCCCTATCATACCAATAATAGGGTGTCCTGGTACCCAGACTGTGATGTCAGGCTGTGACACACTGGAAAGGGAAGAAACCTGTCTGGCCCTACCTAAACGTCATGTGGGTTCCCCAAACGTCTAATTAGGATAGCCTATATATGCGTCAATGTGACGACAATCATGAACCACCAGAAAAGGCGGGGATTATTCTGGTTGGAGTCTAAAGAGAATCAAGAAGTTCATACATTTGGATTTTTCTCTCTGGTTTGATTAAAGGGGTCACATTATGTGCCTACTCAGCAAGTCAATAAGGATGCACAGGCATCTTTCAAAAAAGAAATTAAAGTTTAAAGCCAAAAATACTTCACAAGCACTGAGGTAACACATTAAAAAAATAAAAAATCAGGTCCCAAAGTAACAACTTGTTTGTGGGCATGTTGCTTTAAATGGAAAGGAGCTGGCTACGCCTCTAAAACATATTTTGCACAAATGTGATCCTGTAAAACTGTATTCTCTCACACTACCTTTGCGTTTTTTTTTTTATTCTGATCTTGTCTTCCAAGACAGTGTTACTACACTCACTACAGAATTGCCCAGAGTCATGGATGATAATCATCCAGTCAGTCAACCGGCCACCCCAACTTCCCGAAGGTAGCCATCTACCTGTTGCCGCCAGGTGACACATGGCTGCCACCTTGACAATCTCCAGCCAAGTCCTCATGTAGCATGAGGCACCTACATGCTGCATCATGGCCTGAGAAATGCACCACATGGTCAAAAGGCTATAGATAATGTCCCTTCATAATGCAAGTGATACTGAGTCTCTCTACGGAACCCTTCATTTCACATAAGGTCATTACAAAGGTACCCAAGGATCTTCCAAAGAGACCTAGCACCAAAGACATCCGTTCAAGCCTTCAGTCACTGGTTAGCATCCAGGTCTCATAACCATACAGACTTGGACCTGTGTTCTCCTGCAAAGGTATGGATGGATCATCTCACTGAATTTAGTAAGTGTTAAAAAAATTATTTCGCACAACCTAAACTGTATAACACTGTAAACAAACAAAATGACAACCCTCTTCATGAACAAAAGGAAAAGATAACAGAACTATTTAAATAAATTTATGAGGGTTGTCTGAAAAGTTCTGCCTCCTCTTCCCGCTTTCAGCTGCTCCCATTATGGGTCACCACATCAGATCAGTCCTTTCCATCTCACCCTGTCCTCTATCTTCCTCTGTCACACCAACCACCTGCATGTCCTCCCTCAACGCATCCATAAACCTCCTCTTTGGCGTCCCTTTTCTCCTCCTACCTGGTGGCTCCATCCTCAGCATCCATCTCCTTATGCACCCTGGGTTCCTCCACTGAACATGTGCAAACCATCTCAATCTTGCATCTTTGGCTTTGTTTCCAAACTGACCCACCTGAGCTGTCCCTCTGATTTGTTCTTTCCTTACAGCACTGTCACACTAGAGGCCGAATGAGGCGGAATGAAAATTCAACTCAACTCAATTCAAATTCAAAATCCAAACACTCAGGCATAGTTGTGCAGCCAGCTTGAATGTAGAGCACATGCACCCAACTCTCTAGGTGCGTTTGAGGTGGAAAAAGCTTGAACAGCATTCAAAATGCCTTGTTACAGCCTTATTCCAAAATGGAGTAAATTCATTTTTTTTTCCCCCTCAAGATTTTACTCACAACACCCCATAATAACACCATGAATTTTTTTTAAAAAGTTTTGCAAATTTGTGAAAACTAAAAAACTAAGAAATCACATCTACATATGTATTCACACATTTGCTCAATACTTTGTTGATTAAATAGAACTTTATTAATGCTGCGTTTACACATAATGACGACAAGTCACGAATGCCACCAAGTATGCATTCTTGGCTGCTGATCACAAATGTGATGATTTGAGGCAGAGGCATCAAGTGTCCTCAGGAACTGCTGCAACCTGTTACCACACATGGCGATTAATGGGAAATGTTGCTGGAGAATTGTCAGGAACCATTACACATGGTCAAGAATAATGTTCCATGTTGTTGCGCGCTGTTGCATTCTATCGCGCGTAATGGTGCATTAAGTTCTGTCATGTTGTGAACAAGGCAAATTGTCTCCACACACACACACACACACACACACACACACACACACCCTTATTCATCCATCAGCTGCTGAACAATTCAGATTGCTCCAGTTTGCTCCTCAAAGTCCACAGCAGAAGAACTTTGTGACTGCATGCTTAGTTGGGCTCTGTGCCATGGAGTGGCAACCTCATCTCATGGCAAGTCGTGATTCAGCAGCACAAAATATACATTAATCTATTGGTTCAAGATATTGTGACGAAATTCACCTCATTTTCATCACGGCAGCACAAATTCATTCTAATTCATTCCGTGATGGCTGCATGAAATTAAAAGTAAAGCGGGGGGGGGGGGGGGGGTTATGGTTAAGGTAGGGGAAAGGAGTCAGATTAGGTTATATTAAGGTTAGGGTTGGGGGTAGGAGCAGGGTTAGTAATAGTGAGTATTAAAAAAAACCCTGTCATGAAAATTTGACTTATTTGGTGACAGGAGCACAAAAAAAAAAAAGTGAGACTGGGCCGGGAGTGGTGCAGAGAGGAGGAGGAAATGGAGAGAGCCAGATGTGTGGCTCCACGCGGCTCTCGTCTTGTGCGTTTTCCCAAACATGAGGCACAGCAGCAGCAGGTGGAACACCTGCAGGAGCGCGCTATAGAGCACTGGAACAAGACTTTTAGCCGACTTGGCGTCACTGTCTTTTTTCAGCATACTGCAGCAATGAAACTGAATGCGGTGCAGCAGGGTTTAATTGTGCGCACGTCAGAGAAGAACGCTGTCACGCTCTATTAAGGATCAGCATTAATCAAGGTGAATCAACACTCTCAGTTGTGACCTCCATGACATGAGGCAAAATGAGGGTGGTGCGTGACATTCGTGGAAGATTTTTTTGACAACCAAAAACATGCGCCATCATGAATATCACGCACCAACACGCACTATTAAGAAACCTATTCAGATGCATTAAGTCACATTAAGAATGTCATGAATGTGCCAAGAATGATGCAAATATGACATTTGTAATGTGTCTTGCCTATGTGTAAACGCAGCATAATGCTTTGGGAAGAGTCCCTCAGGGAAGTTGATGTTCCAGCCGCATTGTATAGCAGCACACAGGGTACGAAGCACACACAGCATCAAAAGTGAAAGTAAAAACAAACAGTTTGCAAGTATAAATATAAATGCCAGACATACTGATTGCTACTGGTTTACCGGCTACTACTGTTCCTGTCCTTCCCTTCCTCTGTCTTCCTGTTACTCCTCCTCCACCTGAGTGAGTAGTTTTTCAGTCTGTTGGTCCTGCACTTGGGAAGGAGCAGTCTGTGACTGAAGAGGCTCCTCTGGTTGCTGATGATGGTGTGCAGAGGGTGACTGGCATTGTCCATAATGTCTAGCAGTTTATCCAGTTTTCTCTGATGCCATCACTACTGTCAAATGTGCACTGTTGGTGCACCTTTGGCAGCAATTACAGCCTCAGGTCTTCTTCAATATGATGCCACAAACTTGGTGCACCTATCTTTGAGCAGTTTTGCACATTCCTCTTTGCAGTACCTCTTAAGCTCCATCAGATTGGATGAGGAGCGTTGGTGCACAGGCATTTTCAGATCTCTCCAGAGGTGTTCAATCAGATTCAGGTCTGGGCTCTGGCTGGGCTACTCAAGGAGTTGTCCTGAAGCTGCTCCTTTGATATCTTGGCTGTGTGCTTAAGGTCATTTCACTGCTGAAAGATAAACCGTCACCTCAGTCTGAGGTCAAGAGCGCTCTGGAGCAGGTTTTCATCCAGGATGTCTCTGTACATTGTTGGTGGGGGTTGGTAATGAGTATACGTATATCAATCAATCAATCAACTTTTTTCTTATATAGCGCCAAATCACAACAAACAGTTGCCCCAAGGCGCTCTATATTGTAAGGCAAGGCCATACAATAATTATGAAAAACCCCAACGGTCAAAACGACCCCCTATGAGCAAGCACTTGGCTACAGTGGGAAGGAAAAACTCATTTTTAACAGGAAGAAACCTCCAGCAGAACCAGGCTCAGGGAGGGGCAGTCTTCTGCTGAGACTGGTTGGGGCTGAGGGAAAGAACCAGGAAAAAGACATGCTGTGAAGGGGGGCAGAGATCGATCACTAATGATTAAATGCAGAGTGATGCATACGGAGCAAAAAGAGAAAGAAACAGTGCATCATGGGAACCCCCCCACAGTCTACGTCTAAAGCAGCATAACCAAGGGATGGTCCAGGGTCACCTGATCCAGCCCTAACTATAAGCCTTAGCGAAAAGGAAAGTTTTAAGCCTAATCTTAAAAGTAGAAAGGGTATCTGTCTCCCTGATCTGAATTGGGAGCTGGTTCCACAGGAGAGGAGCCTGGAGCCTGAGCCTCCCATTCTACTCTTACAAACCCTAGGAACTACAAGTAAGCCTGCAGTCTGAGAGCGAAGCGCTCTAATGGGGTAATATGGTACTACGAGGTCCCTAAGATAAGATGGGACCTGATTATTCAAAACCTTATAAGTAAGAAGAAGAATTTTAAATTCTATTCTAGAATTAACAGGAAGCCAATGAAGAGAGGCCAACACGGGTGAGATATGCTCTCTCGTGCTAGTCCCCGTCAGTACTCTAGCTGCAGCATTCTGAACCAACTGAAGGCTTTTTAGGGAACTTTTAGGACAACCTGATAATAATGAATTACAATAGTCCAGCCTAGAGGAAATAAATGCATGAATTAATTTTTCAGCATCACTCTGAGACAAGACCTTTCTGATTTTAGAGATATTGCGTAAATGCAAAAAGGCAGTCCTACATATTTGTTTAATATGCGCTTTGAATGACATATCCTGATCAAAAATGACTCCAAGATTTCTCACAGTATTACTAGAGATCAGGGAAATGCCATCCAGAGTAAGGATCTGGTTAGACACCATGCTTCTAAGATTTGTGGGGCCAAGTACAATAACTTCAGTTTTATCTGAGTTTAAAAGCAGGAAATTAGAGGTCATCCATGTCTTTATGTCTGTAAGACAATCCTGCAGTTTAGCTAATTGGTGTGTATCCTCTGGCTTCATGGATAGATAAAGCTGGGTATCATCTGCGTAACAATGAAAATTTAAGCAATACCGTCTAATAATACTGCCTAAGGGAAGCATGTATAAAGTGAATAAAATTGGTCCTAGCACAGAACCTTGTGGAACTCCATAATTAACTTTAGTCTGTGAAGAAGATTCCCCATTTACATGAACAAACTGTAATCTATTAGACAAATATGATTCAAACCACCGCAGCGCAGTGCCTTTAATACCTATGACATGCTCTAATCTCTGTAATAAAATTTTATGGTCAACAGTATCAAAAGCAGCACTGAGGTCCAACAAAACAAGCACAGAGATAAGTCCACTGTCCGAAGCCATAAGAAGATCATTTGTAACCTTCACTAATGGTGTTTCTGTACTATGATGAATTCTAAAACCTGACTGAAACTCTTCAAATAGACCATTCCTCTGCAGGTGATCAGTTAGCTGTTGTATATGTATGTTTGTATGTATATAAGGGGTGGGCGTTTATAAGCTTTGCTTCTGCTCACCCCCTTTTGGTCACACATGTCACGGTGGAATTGTCTTGTGTATCAGTTTTTTGTTACTGTTGAGTTTGTGTGCCAAATAAATTTATTCATTCATTCATTCATTCATTCATTCATACATTGCTCTCAGTTCCTGCTCCAAGTTCCTGCTGCTGAAAAACATTCCCACAGCATGATGCTGCCACCACCATTCTTTACTATAGGGATGGTGCCTGGTTACCTCCAAACATGACTTTTTGTTTCTCATGGTCTGAGAGTCCTTCAGATGCCTTTTGATAAACTCCAGGTGGGCTGCCATGTGCCTCTTACTCAGGAGTGGCTCATGTTTGGCCACTCTACCATACAGGCCTGAGTGGTGGATTGCTGTAGAGATTGTTGTCCCTCTGGAAGGTTCTTGTCTTTCCCTTACTAAGGCCCTTCTTCCCTGATCACTCAGTTTAGATGGTCGGCCAGCTCTAGAAAGTATACTGGTGGATACTTACTTCTTCCATTTAGAGATGATGGAGGCCACTGTTCTCACTTGGATCTTCCAAGCAGAAGAAATGTTTCTGTACCCTTCTCCAGATTTGTGCCTCAAGACAATCCTGTCTCGGAGGTCTACAAACAGTTCCTTTGACTTCATGCTTGGTTTGCTCTCTGACATGCACTGTCAACTGTGGGACCTTATATGTAGACAAGTGTGTGCCTTTCCAAATCATGTCCAGTCAACTGAATTTACCCCAGGTGGACTCTAATTATGCTGTAGAAACATCTCAAGATTTATCAATGGAAACAGGATGGACCTGAGCTCAATGTTTAACTTAATGGCAAAGGCTGTAAATAATTCTGAACATGTGATTTCATAGTTTGTTTGTTTTTTTTATAAATTTGCAAGAATCTCAAAAAACCTTTTTTCACATTGTCATTATGGGGTATTGTGTGTAGAATTTTGAGGAAAAAAATGAATTTCATCTATTGTGGAATAAGGCTGTAACATAAAATGTGGATAAAGTGAAGCGCTATGAATACATTCTGGATGCGCTGTAATTATGTGGATCAGAAATTACACCTACATATCTTGGAAATAGTAGCCAGTCAGCCATTTTTATTGTTAATTTTAATTCAACATGCCAAAATTCATAATAAATAGCACATTTTATTTTCTAAAGCAGACAACTTCTAAAAATTAGTATACCAGTGACATATTACACTATGATGCGGGGGTGCAAGCAGTTGTCCATCGCTAGTGTGGAGAGTAGACACCCGATTTTTCTCACCGGCATTATTCAAAAACTTAGCTGGTATTTACTTAAGTGTGTGGAAAGGGACAACGAGTACATGGAGAAATAATGACACTTCCTGACAGCAAACATTTCAAGCTTTAAGCAGATATGTGATCCATATGAGTATCTTGCTTATTATTGAAATAATTGCATAGGAGGCAGAACTTTTCAGTCGACCATTGTAATTCCACAGTAAAAAAAAGTCAAACATTCAACGAACAGTCCCACTTGAGGGATTTCCTAAACTTACTGACTTGAGTGAGTTTATGTTTTCATGTCTTTCTCCAGTGGAATCCATCATGTGTCCCACAGACAGCTAAGGCCAGACAACAGCCAGATGGTGCATCTATTTGCTTCTCTTCAACTGTAGTCTGAACACAACATAAGGTGAAGCAGGCCGTCAGAGAGTTTAACTTTTGGCTTGAGACCAAAGAGGCTGTGGAGTGAATCAGGTTTCTGGATTTAAAGCCATCAGGTTGAGAAAAGAAGGAGCTTTGCTGTGGGTCCATATCAAAGGTGATCTCAGGGTATGGTGCGTTCTCTTCCACCATTCTTCCCCCACTTGTTCTCGTCCACTCGTTCTCTCATTTGTTTTTCTGTGTGGCAGTGCACCTGTGCACAGCAGGAGTAGGATCAAAAATGAAAGGCATTCATTAACATGCTTCACTTGCATGATCGATCTTTCAAGTGAATCATTTGTAACACAAATTTAAGCACTTGAGGTTTATTTGTTCACTGTATTTGCTGGTGTGTAGGCATGCGGTTGTTTGATTGGCACTATGGATGTGTCTTCTTGGCAAAGCATATGCAAGAACCTGGGTGCTGGAATACATCTACTGCCAACGGCCCAAACACCATAAATCAAAACAGGTGTTTTATTATGCTGACTGCTGTAACATGAAGGCCAGATGCTTGCCAGGCAATTCCTTTCCTCTTGTCCCACTAAATCAAAAGACCTGCAGGTTAAATCAAGACAAGTTAACATGTCAAAGAAGATACCTTAAATAGCAACTTTGCAACCTGTTTCGTTTTCGGTGAGATGGAATTGGCTTTTGGAACAGCTACACACATTACACAGAAGGCAAAAATCTTGCTGAATATCTGACAATAACTCATTTTATGTTCCGCCCCTCTTAGAACAAGACATTGAGTAATTATTCTTATGATATATAGGGCGCAATATTTCGTTAATAAATATTTCAAGTCCGGAGCACGGTGGTTATCAGTGATGTTTGTGCGTCATGTATTGTTTGCATACTGTATGTACAATGTCCTCCTCCTGTGCTTTTACCAGAGTTCTTCACCCTGTTTTATCAGTGAGCTACGCCAATTGTTGTGTTGAACCACATTCAGTAATCATAACTTACCAGTCCTGTACATTTTTTTTCTGTAACTGGAAAGGTCCTGCACTCCCATTGGCCAGTGATCTTGTAGTTTTGATGTACAGATTTGGCAGTGGAGGTTTATCCACATTTATGTCTACTGCATATGTACAGACATAAATGGGCCCCCAGCATATGGTGCCAAGCAAAATTAGCTCAATAAAAAACAAACAGAATATGGACATGGAGTCTATGGAGAATAGATATGGAGTCTATCCCAACAGCCATTGGGCAAGAGGCGGGGTACACACCCTGGACAGGCCGCCAGTCTGTAGCGGGGAGACAAACATATTCAGATTAACCTATGGTCCATTCTCCCTACAACATACTTTTTAAATTTTAATTTAACCTTTATTTAACTAAGTTAGTCCCATTGAGATCAAGATCTCTTTTGCAAGATAGACCTGGACAATTTAAAGTTTCCAATTCACTTAACCTGCATGTCTTTAAATGTGGGAGGAAACCGGAGCACCTGGAGAACATGCAAACTCCACACAGAAAGGCCACAGGTGGGAATTGAACACATGGCCTTCTTGCTGTGAGGCAACAGTGCTAACCACTAAGTCACCTTGCTGTCTGTACTAAAGCATTATTAACTGAGTGCGAGGTCTGTACGGGAAAATATCAGACTGAGGTGTTGACAGACAGTATGGACTGAGTGTTCGCAAGGTCCTTGCGAAAACCACAGAGGTCTGATATTCCCGTACAAACCCAGCATGCAAGGTTAATAATTTGTTTATTATATGGCTGTTTCTGTAGCTGCATCGACATTTTCTGTGTCCACTTCGAGCTCGTTTGCTGTTAATTCCTCCAGTTCAAACTCATCAGTGTAATAAAATCTGCTCAGATTGTCGCTCATAATTTGTTTTATTTTGCTTTTAAATTTATTTATTGAGCGAAACGTGTGTTGCCTTGGTTCCTGCTGGTTCCTGCCTCTGAGCTGATCATCACAGCTGTCACTCATCATCACCTGCAGTATATCGTTCCCGGTGCTACACTTCCGCCTTTGTGAGAAACTTTTTTTCTTTTCTTCGTGAGAAACTCAGTCCTCACCTCCAGACATCCTGCACCCCGTCAGCTCTTGCTGGCTGCCACCTGGCTTTGGACTTCATCCTCACTTTCCCATCTTAAGCAAAGTCACAAATGTGATATGCGTTCTGGACTGATTGTCATGGCAACCAGTCTGATATGGGAAAATATCGGCCTGAAAACCATGATACAGGGTGTGATACATAAACAGACGTGATAAGATATTTATCACAGGGATATTTAACACAGGTAAATATGTAAATTATGGAATGTTCTTATGTCTCTCTATAAAGTCACAAGTGTCCTCTTCGTGATGTCTCACAACTTCAGTATGAGACTGTTTTAAGATTTGAATCACCCTGATTTTATTGCCAGTTTCCAGGGCAGTAAAATTTATAGGAATTGTGTATGATTTATCAGCCCTATTTTTTTTCTTGTATCTCAGGGGGGCTGGTTTACGAGTATAGGTCAGATTTTTATTGTAATATGTGATAAAGGTACAAAGGTACAAATGTACCACCATTTGTTTAGTCTGAATTTTCTGAGGTTCGCCAACCAGAGTATTTCCATCTACAGCTCCTTTGTAACCCACAGTGTATTCAGGAAAAACATCAAATACATCTAAATAAGATTGGATAACCACAAACGTAGAAATAAATACATACCCCGAGATACAACTTGTCTCAGCTCTGCAGTGTGCTTTCCTGTAGTCTTGTGATGAAAAAAAGGACCCTGGTAACACCAGCTATGAGCGATTTCTGCACAAACCTTTGAAATCGTGGCATTTTATCAGCCTCACTTCGGAGACCATCTAGCTTGACACTCGATAAGATGTGTTCACCTGCTACTTTTCGGCAAAAACATTTTGAAAGACACATAGTGCTTAATCCTGTCTGTCTTAGTTCTCTCGTCATCGGTCTTATTTCAGTCTTTGTTCTTCATCTCATTCTTATTTCAGAGCGCAACAGCTCACATCTTTCTCACACTATGAATTTTCCAATGTTTCTCTCTTTTTCTCTCTCCATCTCTCTCTCGCTCTCGCTCACTCCTCTGTCCTGGGGCGAATCATGTTCATTTGATGAAACTTAAACAGAACCTTTGTAAGCATTAATTTGACGAGAAACACCAAAACCTGTCAAACTGTTAATATCTGGAGTCAAAACTGCAGCTGTTGCTAACAAGTCAGCATTGCTTCACGTTGCGTGGTGCCTTCCAGCACCTCAGCCGATCGCCCTGTGCATCCTTCTCGTAGTGTTTTGGTCATTTTGCTCTTCTCTTTTCAATTTACTTCTCTTTTAGAAGTACCTTTCTGTCCTGTATTTGGTGACACAATGTGCATCACATTTCTTCTCACAATTGCTAGCTTAATTTGTGAACAGACATGAATATCAGGCACCAGTCCAGCAGGTGGCAGACAGCATCTATGGGTTATTATATTTTCTTAATTGTCTTTTTTGATTGATCTTTCGCATCATTGTTCACTTTGTCCATGGTAACAAGTCATGCACCATGTTGCGGTCATAGACAACAGTTCATACTCCATAGTGTTGGAAAGATCTTATCAAGATGTTTTTGATTGTCAGTTCAACAACAGCTCAGTCAAAACAGTAGGTTTTCTACAATCTGAATGGTTAGCCTAGGATCACCTTGCAATTCCAGAAGTAGCTAGAAGATGTTGCTGAGGAGAGTCTTCCTTCATATGGAGAAGTCCTATGCAGTAGGGTTTCCCAATTTTGTACTGCATGATTTCCAAAACTGTCCCTGATCTACTCAGACCACATCAGCTCAGTCAGGTATTGTTTAGCCAATCATCCAATAGCTGGCTTAACAATAGAACATAGAATGAAACAATGGAATTTGGCTCATTATGTGCACTAATGGTAATATGGTAGCAGTACCAATGGATTGGGAAACACTACTTTATAGGACATGAGGTCCATTGGTCCTTTTGCATGAGGGTTTCCCCACAAGGGGAAACAAGTCCAACCTCAGGTTACTTCCCCAGCCAAGGCTATTACCCATTTACCAATTTTGGACTGAGACAATGCAAATTATTTAAGCGCCTTGTCCAAGGACTTAGACAGGTAGTGTAAACAGGATTTGAACCCAAGTCTACATATTGGTAGTGCAACTCCATAGCCCCTGAGATAACTGCTCTTCCTTCATAGCTCAATGGGTATTTTGTAATATCTCAATAGCTCAATATTTTGTATTGTTGAGTCAGGTCTAGGAGCCTTCACCAGTCCAACGTGTCGCCAAAGCCACCACCTTGGGCAACAACCCCTATGTCTGGCAACCACCCAGTCAGACCAGAGGGGTGGCCTTGTGTCCCAAAAGTAGCCATCTATCTGTCATAGCTAGGTGATACTTTGCCATGATATATTATTGCACTCCTAGCCTTGATTTGTACAATTTTGAACAGATGCGTTTTTTAAAATACCATCCTGTCTCTCATTCCTTTCCCCTCGCCTCTTATTTGATAGCAGCTTGTCCTCTTAAGAGTTACTGTACCCAGCTTATAATGTACTCCAGACGGCCCGACTTCCTAATGACTAGTTGTGCTCCAAGCCTTTCCGGGCACGGCTGTGAGCGTAAGTCTCATACAGACACAGAGAGAAACGCACACACATGTTGACCAGTCAACCAGCCTTAGTCATGTGTCTGTCTTTAACATTTGCAGTCATTCATTGTTCTTTTCTACCTGTTCTTCCCGTTAACAGGGTAAACTCACCACACCACGCTGAGAGCCTCCAATTGTCTGGTCTTTCCTGTGCACTGTATTCTCATTAAAATGCTGTTGATGGCAGGGTAGGTACTTGGCAACATGCACCGTAAGGGCTAACATGTGGGTCTAGCATGAGTGACATGTGCAGTACATATAGTACTTTGTCTCCTGGCGCTAAATGACAAATTAGTGTTTTGGAAATTCCCTTACCGTCCACAGTGGACCAATGATTTAGGATGCTGGTCTACATTTTTCTTACATGCCTGCATAACAACAGTGTTCCTGTCTTCCAAAAGTATGTCAGATTAAACTTGATATTAGCTTGTTCATGTGCAAGGGGACTACGATCTTCTTTGACTGGAGATGCACTTGGGAACACGGGCCCAGAACAACAACATTAAAATGTCTCTGTCACTTTCAGCTCTCATCGGTGAAGTCATGTAGTCATTCCAGCTCAGACCTCTTCTCCTCAGTGGCCCTCTAGTTTCTAGATACACTGTAACTCATTCTTCACCCTTGTGGTAACACCCATCCCAAGTTCAGAGGGCCAACATGCACCGCCTCAGCAGGAGCTCGGTCCTTTACCATGGCAACAGGTCTGTTTGTTTGCTATGACTTTTCCCTCCCTTCTTTCTAGTAGATGTAATGCTTAATTGAAAGATTTCCACCTTTTTCCTTTCTTAGGAAGTCACAACATAAGGCAACACAATGTTCAGGAAACAGGCGATTTTAAGATTACTTATGGGGGGGTGTTAAGGTTAAAGTTCAAATAAACAGGAGTTTAGGTGGAACAGTGTTTCAGCTGAAATTCAGGATCATTCAGTAATCAAGTTTATATATGCAGGAATTTTTAGCCTTCAATTCAATTTATTCATAAAGCATCTAATCAGATAGTCATCTGAAAGTACTATAGACGAGCAAGGTCTAGGCGTTACCTACCCTGTGACCAATCGTAATGCTAACAGAAGGAGTAGAAAGGCCTATAAATGCCCTGAGGTATGTTAGTGCCAGTGTTTATCCCTGCAACCTGTAGCATGAAACTGATGAGAGTCTGCAGCTCCCCCTGAACTCTGCAGCCATGGCCAATACCCATTTACAACTGGGTGAAGTAGGGCAATGTAGAAGAAGTGTCTTGTCAAGGGACACAGGTGGCGTGACCGGGAACCGAACCCAAGTCTACATATTGGGTGTTCAATGTTGTGTGGGCCGCTGAAGAGGAGGTACTGCTGGCCCACCACCACCAGAGGGCGCCCTGCTTGGAGTGCGGGCTCCAAGCACGAGAGGGCGCTAGACCCAGAAGAAGTGACAGCTGTCACTCGTTCATCATCACCACCATAAAAGCCGGACTGCAACTCCACCTCCCCGCCGAGAAATTGACTACCATTACCAAGGTAATTTCTCTGTGAACTTAAGACTGTGTATCTGTCTAAACTCTTCTTTGCGGCCGTTTTCCTGTCGGTGAGACTCGTCTGTGGAGGTGGCGTTTGAGGTGTTCAGCGACGGCTTCGCAACACCTCCCACCCAGATAAGTGCTCAAACAGGAGCTGCACGAGTGTGTGCTTGGAGGTGGAGGCGCTTCCTCCCTCGTTAACTGTGGATTTACTGAGTGTGCGGACTCACACTCACTCATCATATTTCTGCTTTCTGCCAGCAGTACCAGGGTCGACAGCCGAAGACAGAGGCCACCTGGGGACTCGGGACTTGGCGGCTCCGGTGTTCTTCAGACCGTTGGTGGTGGAAGCCGTGTGGGACGCGGCTTCTCTCTCGTCGGGGGTCTTCTATCTTCGAGCCTGCCCACACGTCACCTGGTGTTAAATTGGTGTTAAATTGTGCAGATTACAGTATGTTTCGTTGTGTATTATTAAATTGTTACCTTTTTGGCTTATTCATTGTCCGTTCATTTGCGCCCCCTGTTGTGGGTCCATGCTACGACACCTTCCCAACATCCAACTCTTTATCCCACTGAAATGCATGCTGTACAGTGATTAGAACAAAATGCTTTGTTTGTATTTTGTTGATTATGGGACGAAACCTCAAGCAGACCAGATGCAACAGGGTGCCCATCTGCTATGTACTTATTAACAAATAAGAACAAAAAGCAAAACACAATATTGTCATGACATTCTTTGACAGACATTTTGCAGCTAAGCAACCGTATACAGACTGGTGTTCACAATGGTAGGATAGTTGAAAGGATAAACAGGAGGGGAAGATGAGATTCCCAGTAAAATAAACTGTATTAGTATGTTGTAAGTCAGAAAATGTACTGTTGCCACATCAGTCACTGAGATATAATTTCACTAATTTCTCATTCTAATCCGAATACAGCAAAGAAATCATAACTCTGTAAAGGCTCCAGTTTGCAATTGCGTAGTCCCAACCCTGCTTGCTTGAATACTGTGATTGTTTTTTGTCCATGGTTCTCCGTAGATTCTGTTACTTTGGGCTTCTCAGAAATCATCTGATCTTGATTTTATTTAAAATGAGCAGTCTATTGTGTAATGAATCTGGATGTACTGATGTCAGCGTAGCAATGGTGTCCATGAGGCAGTTCCAGAAGACAGCTCAAGGTCAGACACAGTGGAGGTCAAACACACAGTGCATCAATCACTGTGGCAACAGTGTTTGTGAAGGTCAAAACATAGGTGGTTTCCAAAAAAGGGCAGGTGATTCGCTGAATAGACAGTTTATCAAGCTGACCAGGAAAACAAGATCAGCAGGAGGCTGATGAGAGAGATAAGGTAAAATGAGCACAATCATAGGTTGGCAACAAGGAATCACAAGGAGACTACAATGCAAGTCAGTGATTGGCAATGACAAGGAGATGAATTCTGAAACAACTCATGCTACGGTTACATTACAGACATACAAACGAAAGAGACAAGCAGTTGGTTTTGTGATTTGATGGGCGTTCCCGGGGCATTTACGTTACATCACCATAAGATGTCTCATAAAAAAAACTTCAGAGGTGTTTTCTCGCTACAATAACAGTGTTTTTAGATTGAGAAGTATTTATTTCTCACTAACTTTTACAAGATATATGGGAAACAGATTTATACAAAAATGCAGTTGTTTGGGATTGTTTTCCACCATCTTGAATTATTAATGTCTGAGCGAACAACCAGCTGACATAATGCTGCCTATTTACTCGGAATGGTAGTCGCTGTGTCACGTCGCTCAGTATTTGCATAAAATAGACTTCAAGTCTATTTTGGCCCCGCCTACTTGGCGCCAGAGTGCCCTTTGTCTCTTGCCACTGCAAAACACCCACTCCCAGTAAAAATGAGGGGCAAGTAATTGCTTTGCCTCCGTCGCTTGTAGCTAATGCGACTGTACCTTAACAGTTGTACACATATGTGGAAGTAAAGTGAACAAAAACAAGCCAATAGTTGGATCTGTTCCTACAAAAGAGTCCGTCCTGTGTTTTCCACAGAAATCATCCAATCCAGCAAGTGGATCCAGCTGCATCTCGGACAGAGAGAAAAAGAAAAAGAAAACAGAATTTTTCGGCCAGAAAAAAAAAAAAAACACGTAAGATATAATTCATCAGCATTAAGCAACAGGAAAGAAGAAATACTATGGTGATCACCGGCCACGAGCCCTAAGCTTCACTAACAGACCCAGACTTTCGATAAAGTTGAGGTCAGATGTGGGTATATTGTGGGTATCCATGTCTGTACTTGAGGTGCAAATGACCTGAAAAACAACTCCTGATGGGAATGACTCCTAAAAAACACAAGCTTCTGGATTAGTTTGTCTATCACCAGCTCAGCTTCTGATCCATCTACAGAGTGGACAGTCTCGGTCCATACAGGGAGAAGGACAGTAATCGTTTCTGATGTATGCAATCTGCATTTGCAGACATATGGCCATGCTGCTCTTTCATTCTTTAGTTTTTTTGCAGGCTTTAACTGCTTGAGTTGTCATGATCTCACCCTTAAATGCCCCAGCATCTGTGACTAAAAACAAAGTATGCACTCGTGCGTGTCAGAGTCTTGATAATTGCTCACAAAGATGAGAATGTCAGACTTTGTTGGAATTTAAATCTAAATTCTGTGCTGACATGGATTCCATAGACACGCGTGACAACTGCTCATATTTTAAAATGAAATAAAAACAGCCACACCCCTGCATTTACTGTTCTTGTGATTTCTGACAGGAGATCTGTTGTTTTTGTTTTCTTTACATCCTTCCATTCTGCGTCATCTTTCTCAGAGAAAGGCACAATGTTGCTTTTGAATGAAGCCAAATAAATAACGTAATTGTAAGTTAGATCTCACATCTTTGACAGGATGTGCAGCTGATGCTGTTTGGCCTTACACCTGAGGAAACACAATTATTTACTGTCTCCAGACTGAGACTTTCCACACACAAAGGACAGGTTGTGCAGTTGCATCCTGCCACCAGAAGGTGCAGACAATGTGCCCACATCAGCCTTGGCTTCAGCCCGAAATTCCTTCATGGCCCAAAGAATGAGCCTCCAGATGTTAGATCAGTCAAATCATTCAAAGAGGCATAAATAAGTAAGTGCTGTTTGCACACGTGCACTTTGGATGATATGACCACATGTACCTATCCAAAGATGGAAGATAGGATCCTTTTCAAGCAACCTCCGTGTCGTTCATCTTTTTGTCATCGTCTTCTCATCTTCTCCTGCACGCATAAATCTGTTAACGCATGCATTAAACACACATCAGATAGCTTCAAAGCAGAAACAGCACATTTTTCAATTAAAGCAACTGTTCTCCATATCAAGTAAGCAAATAAGATAAACTAAAATTGAACACAATATATATTTTCTATTTTCAAATTCTGAGAAATATAAAACAAGTTATATAAAATAACTTGCAGTACAAAGAAATGTGTGCACCCATAGTTTGTAGGCTGGACATATAAATGGGAAAACATCAAACTCCCTTATGTGTAGAAGAGACTTAAAGAATGCACATCAGTACATAAAAACTATTAACTGATCACACATAACACCTACATTTCTTGAGACAAACTGTTTACAGCAGGTTCATGTGTGTGCTTGTTACGGACATTTCTTTTGTTGTGGTGCCTTATTTTTTTAGCGACTGTCTTTGGATCTTTAGGCTGGCGTGCCAAATCAATTGAGTCGATCGTGAGCTGAGTTCCAGTTGATCACATGAAAAAAAATCTGTCACTGGATTCGAGAGGATTTAGTTTTGCTATAACATACTGAGGCAGAAGGTGGCAGCAATGCACCAATAAGGATGCCGGCTGTCGTTAAACACTAGAGGTGGGCGATACCGGGAATTTTGGTATTGATCCGATACCAAGTAAATACAGGCCCAGTATCACCGATATCGATACAGATACTGATACTTTTTCATATTTAAGTTTCATAGATCCAAAGAATCCAAAAGACCTAGGATAGAATTTCACCAAACATTGTACGTGACAACAAAATACTTTATTATCACAATCAAAATTTTTGTTTAAAAAAAAAAATCACTCAACACAACTTAAAACAAAATCTCCTGAGGTAGAGGGCTGACAAACCACAATACAAGGGTGCACTGCTCCATGTTATGTGACACAGCACAGCTGCTCTTACAGAGAGTAGACTTTGATGAATCTGCATGCACAGCAGTCAGTGCGTGTGGGAGAGAAAAAAGCTTGAGTATGGATCTTTTTACATGAGGATTGTTCAGTATCAATACCAGCGTTGGTATCGATATTATCGATATTAGGATAGATCCGCCCACCTCTATTAAACACAATAAAAGAAGAAGAGCCTCTTTCTTCTAATGAGAAGGAGAAGAAAACGAAAAATATTTTCATTCTGAGTGGAGTGAGGATTATTTTTTCATTTATTCGAATGGTAAATCCATCTGTCTTTTCTGCATGTAAATGTGGCTTTACTGAAGAAAGGTAATTTGGAGCGGCGTTTCAAGATGATTCACAAGAGCTATGATGCTAACGTCCTGGCAAAATGCACCCCCGAAAAGTCCAGGAATTGAAAAGTCGGCTAGCAGCACGACGGTCCATAAATATGAAAGAGTGATTAATGTGGCCAACAAGATTGCAGTGTTCTGTTCGGGTCAGGAATCTGAAGACCGCATTTATTCTGTGCGCAGCTGGAGGAGACACACCAGAACACACAGATTTTAGGAGGCTTAGCAGAGGTAAATTTCTGGAACAGTTTTCTGAACTGTGCCTGAAATTAAAGAATTCTGAAACGTTGAACCATGCTGAATATGCACAGCTTTTGGATTTGAAAGCAAGTTTAAAAGCAAGTTACGCCGATCAAGCAGGTTGCAACAGTGTGACCAGCAGAACTTTCCACACATGGACACAGAACTCAAGCACCAGGACAAAGACTGTGGAGCCTGAGAGTGCATGTTATGATGATCACGTGCAGAGCATCTTGTCAGAATTTGACAGGCGCTTTACTGACCTTTGCATCCATTGAGCCTGTTGTCAGTTTTCTCTGTTTTCCATTTTGAGGAAAATTTAGATGTGGACTGTGTAATGTCCAAAGTGGCATCACTGTTCAACCTGGATAGCTGTGCTATTGAGAATGCGATACTCACATTGAAAAATGACATTAAGCTCAAATCCAGAGTAACACCTGACATGAATGTCCAATTCTGGAATCTAATGCATAAAGAGAATGAAAATTGTGTTATTATGTTGGTGCACAATAAATTGGGGCTACGTTGTGGCGTTTGATATGGCTTGATAGATCTTGATACACTGTCAACTTTAAAGTACATCTCAGTTCAAAAAAGGTTGGGCACCCCTGGTTTGGGGTATCTCAAATCTAAACATATATGGGCGTTTTTGGAACACAGCTCACAAATTTAAATAGTTTATAAGAGCTCAGAGTTTGCCAAACTGTCACATGCTGCTTTTGCATTCATTTGTTGAATTATTCAGAACTGCAAATAAATGTGTGAAACAGAAGCATAACATTAAGCTAGAGCACAAACCTCTGCCGATACTATTTTCCAATTCCACAAATGTTTACCTTGGAAAGATTTTCAAGGTCAAAGTCCTGTTAGAAGTGACTTTTCATAACCTAAAATATAATACAAAATGTACAACCCCATTTCCAATGAAGTTGGGACGTTGTGTAAAATGTAAATAAAAACAGAATACAATGATTTGCAAATCCTTTTCAACCTATATTCAATTGAATACACCACAAAGACAAGATATTTAATGTTCAAACTGATAAACTTTATTGTTTTTGTGCAAATATTTGCTCATTTGAATGGATGCCTGCATCACGTTTCAAAAAAGCTGGGACAGTGGTATGTTTACCACTGTGTTACATCACCTTTCCTTCTAACAACACTCAATAAGCGTTTGGGAACTGAGGACACTAATTGTTGAAGCTTTGTAGGTGGAATTCTTCCCATTCTTGCTTGATGTACGACTTCAGTTGTTCAACAGTCCGGGGTCTCCATTGTTATATTTTGTGCTTCACAAAGTGCCACATATTTTCAATGGGCGACAGGTCTGGACTGCAGGCAGGCCAGTCTAGTACCCGCACTCTTTTACTACGAAGTCACACTGTTGTAACACGTGCAGAATGTGGCTTGGCATTGTCTTGCTGAAATAAGCAATGACGTCCCTGAAAAAGACGTTGCTTGGATGGCAGCATGTATTGCTCCAAAACTTGGATGTATCTTTCAGCTTTGATGGTGCCATCACAGATGTGTAAGTTGCCCATGCCATGGGCACTAACACACCCCCATACCATCACAGATGCTGACTTTTGAACTTTGCACTGGTAACAATCTGGATGGTCTTTTTCCTCTTTTGTCCGGAGGTCCATGATTTCCAAAAACAATTTGAAATGTGGACTCAGACTACAGCACACTTTTCCAGTTTGCGTCTGTCCATTTCAAATAAGCTCGGGCCCTGAAAAGGTGGCGGCGTTTCTGGATGTTGCTAATGTTTGGCTTTTGCTTTGTATGATAGAGTTTTAACTTGCACTTGTAGATGTAGTGATGAACTGTGTTAACTGACAATGGTTTTCTGAAGTGTTCCTGAGCCCACGCGGTAAGATCCTTTACACAATGATGTTGGTTTTTAATGCAGTGCCGCCTGAAGGATCGAAGGTCACGGGCATTCAATGTTGGTTTTCGGCCTTGCTGCTTAGGTGTAGAAAGTTCTCCAGATTCTCTGAATCTTCTGATTATTTTATGGACTGTAGATGATGGAATCCCTAAATTCCTTGCAATTCAGCATTGAGAAACATTGTTCTTAAACTGTTGGACTATTTTTTCATGCAGTTGTTCACAAAGTGGTGACCCTTGCCCCTCGCAGTGATGAACTGCTGAGACTTTTGGGATGCTCCTTTTATACTCAATCATGACACTCACAATTAGTATCCTCAGTTCCCAAATGCTTATTGAGTGTTGTTAGCAGAAAAGGTGATGTAACACAGTGGTAAACATACCACTGTCCCAGCTTTTTTTGAAACGTGTTGCAGGCATCCATTTCAAGATGAGCAAATATTTGCACAAAAACAATAAAGTTTATCAGTTTGAACATTAAATATCTTGTCTTTGTGGTGTATTCAATTAAATATAGGTTGAAGAGGATTTGCAAATCATTGTTTTCTGTTTTTAAGTTACATTTTACACAACGTCCCAACTTCATTGGAATTGGGGTTGTAGACCAAAAGGGCTTTTCAATGTTAAAATCAAATATCCACTAAAGCCACAATATAGATCAGACGCGGATTAGACTCAATGTATTCATTGAAAGTACCAGTTTACACCTCATTGTCACAAATGAGAGTGACTGAGGCACTTTTGATTGAGATATAATACAAAATGTACACCAAATGGGCTTTTCAATATTAAATTCAAATTCAAAAATCCACCATCCGGATCAGATCCAGATCAAATTTTGTCAGGTGATAGTGAGTGCCAGTCTGCACCTCACTTTCAAATATGAGAGTGTTCGGGGCACGTTTGATTAAGACCTAATGTAAAATATACATTCAATGTGGTTTCCAATGTTAAATGGCCACAAAATCTGTAATCTGGATCAGATCCGGATCAAACTTTGTCAGTCAATAAAGGATACCATCCTACATAACACTCTCAAATATGAAAGACATTTTATCTTTTTTCACAGTTGTACATTTTTGAAAATGAATTCAATGTTAAAGGTAGGGATTTTGAGGGACTATTGATTGAGATATAATGCAAAATGTACACCAATGGGCTTTTCAGTGTTAAATTTAAATGGCCACAAAATCTGTAGTCTGGATCAGATCCGAATACAAATTTGTCAGTTAATAAAGGATACTACCTTTCCAAGATTTTTCCTGACCTTGCCCTTTGACCAATGACCTTGAAAATTGAATCAGTTCTTGCCTATCAGGATATGAATTTTCAGCAAAATTTTCAGAACGATATATGAAAAATTGTTGGCTCCACACTGTTCACAAACAAACCAAGAAACAAACAGGGACAAAAATATAACCTCCGCCCAACTTTGTTGGGGAAAATAACAAATTAAAAACAAACATTACAATTTCAATATGACTTCATGGCATTTTTAGTTGTGATTGAATTTTGACCATTTGGTGTATATATATGACCACATTATTCTCCAGTCCTGCATCTCAGACACACACACACACACACACACACACACACACACACACACACACACACACACACACACACACACTCACTCCCTTGAGCTTGCACAAAAAGCTGCACATCACTGACCTAAAACATCGACGCCAGCCCCCTCCAATGATCTCCACTGCTGAATCTTGATAACCTCTGAGGCTCTCGTTAGCCCAGAGCAGAACCAGACCACCACTTTAAAAACAGACACATACATGCATGCCCGGACCACAAATATCCCACCCCCAGCATCCCTAACTGTGGCTGACACATCAAAGGGCCGTGTCCGAGGAGGGAAGTAAGGGAGGGTCTGGGGAATCATGGGAGACAAAGGAAGCGATTAAGAGATAAGGATCAGTCTAAGATATGACATTTCATCCTGGGCAGATCCGGTAGACACACTCCATTCAGGGAAGAGTATAGCAAAGGAAGGGAGGAGGGAAGGGAGGCAGAGGGAAAGAGGGTGTGTCTTCCAGCCTTCCTCACCCCTTCCTCTTCAACGGGCTGCAAAGATGGTCTGCAAGGTCTGCAGAGTCCTTCAAAATGGGCTCCACTATTCTCCTCCGTAGGAGACGAGGGAGTGATGTACCACAAAATGCTTCCCATCAATCAATCTTGTGCTGATTTGTGGTTGTATATTTTCCTCAACTCACTGACAAAACACCAACGTCTGCTCTTTTTTTTCTTGCTCTTAAATTGTATTCAAAAGGAGTGAATGCAAAAAAAAAAAAAAAGTCCTCATTGTGGACCTAATTGCCCGAGAGTTGTGTTACAGCTCCGGTTTCACGCTGTTGCTTTCAAACTGTAGCCCGCAAGCTGGAGGCACAATCCACCTGCCTCTCTCAGAGCCACACAAAGGCTCAGCATATGAACACAGAGGAAGTCTGTTAGCAAATAAACACCCAGATCTGAATCCGGCCGTGCAACAGCCAAACAAAAGTTCTCCTTTCCGATATTTATGCACCTGAAAGGGAGAAGCTGCCAGCAGCCAAAATAGGCTGCTGTAAACTAACCGTAGCAAAGTAATGACCTTTCACCAGATGACACTGGTCCGAGCTGTCACCATGTAAAAAGGCAAATTAGCATTTCATAGGGGAGTGGATGTTATAATGGGTTGGAACATTTGTGCGTCAACAGCTTTGTGTAATTACAGAAGGCTTTTTTACAACTCCCACTTTTGCCAGAGGCTTCATAGCAGCGGAGATTGTGAACGGCGCTGTGTGGAAACTGTGTGCGCCAGTCCGCATTTCTGGTAGCTGAAGATAAAGATGTGAGCAGAGCGTGACAGTTTGATGTTTCCACTTAATAATAATAATAATCATAAACATTCTCTATCATGAATATGCCTTCATGCACCAACACTGAAATTGCAGGACATCCGACCATCAGACTGTACAACTCCTCACTCGGAGGGAGGAGGAGTAACAGGAAGACAGAGGACGGGAAGGAGAGGAACAACAGTAGCGAGCAGTATTTAGAGAGTTTATATTTCTATTTACAAATCGTTTATACTTTCACTTTTGATACTCTGTGTGCTGCTATACAATGCTGCTGGAACCTCACTTTCCCTGAGGGAGTCTCCCAAAGGGTTTAATAAAGTTCTATCTAATCTAATCTAAGAGTTACCTGAGTTCATAGTCATCACTGTGTTGAGGCATCTTCCCAGCTCAACAGATGGATGTTAGATTATGCCTAATCAGGAGAGCACAGCAGTCATAGCAGCCTCTGATTTATGAGCTGGGGCACTGCCCACATGAAAGAAGAACCCTTTTGTCTTCTTTCCTTGGAGTTTGGTTTTGTAGTCACACATAGCTGCTTTAGTAAGTTGACATAGTCCTCTTAATTTGTGGTTTGCCCTTTTGGAATGTAGTTGATGAACACAATGTCCTGTTGCACCCAGAAAGCTGATGCCATCACCTGTGAAACAACCTTTGACTCTCGGCTCAAAGTGATGGACATAATGCTTATCCCACATTATGAAATTCTGAGGGTGGATTCACACATACGTACCTTGTTTGGTCCAGACCTTTGGACTTTTTAATTTGGTATAGCAGAATAGCAGGTATGAAGCTGCCTCATACCACAGTCCAGAACAAAGGACCAACATTTGGTCCGGCCCAAAGAAGTGGTCTCAGTCCAGATCAGACTAAACCCTGATCTTGTGAGACCACTTTCCGGAGGGTTCAAACTTCCAGAGAAATTACAGGAAGTAGAGGCAAGCTAACATCACCCATTATTGAATTAAATTGAATAAGCTTTATTGTCATTGTATAAAAACACAATGAATGTCGTTCGGCAACACCCCTGTGCAGCAGCTCCCTCACAGATAAATTACAATACCAATAGACTATCACATATAAATATATAGTCTGTTAAAAACTCAGTATAAATAAGATAATGAATATTAAATACATATTTGAAAGAAATAAAACAGTGGAGGGAATATCCGATGCAATAATAAAAACAGTGCAGTGTGATCCCAGTGCGATACAAGTAGTCAATATTCTTCTAAAAGTCTTTTCACAGCCATTGGGAAAAAGCTGTCCTTCAGTCTGTTTGTGCGGGCTCGGATAACCCGGAGCCTACCAGACGGGAGGATGGAGAAGAGGGAGTGTCCCGGATGGTAGGGATCATTCGTGATCTTTGTGGCCCGTCCGCAAAGAGAGCGTTTTGAGTAAATCTCAGCCAGGGATGGGAGCGGGCACCGATGATCCGCTGAGCTGTTTTAATCACTCGCTGAAGCTGTTTCTTCTCAGATGCGGTGCAGCTGGCGTACCACACCATACATCCATATGTGAGTACGCTTCTCGTTGGTGCAGCTGTAGAAGTCTTCAACAGAGGCGGAGGCAGCTTGTTCTTTTTCAATGTTCTTATGAAAAATAGGTGTTGCTGGGCCTTTTTAACCATATGATCGGTATTGGCTGTCCAGCCAACTTCCTCAAGAGATGTGTAGTCCTCTTATGAAAGGCCACCACTCAGTCCCCCAAAAATATGATTTTATAAACACCTGAAACTGAGGTTTAGCCTGTTACCTAACGTTCATAACACTTAAGATGGAGGCATGTGGGGCTTCTTTTATCCCTCCCCACCAGGCAGGGTGTGGTTGCCCATGTCCCACCTCTTTATCTAGTAATGCAGTGAAGACACGCACATACCAAAACACGTTCGAGGACGAGGAAAAATATACCAAAGATAGAGACCGAATCAGCTGCACAGTCACAGCACTCCATACAAAAAAGGCTTTATTTAACAAGACATAAATGTAACGTTTGGGCAACCAGCCTTCGTTAGAAAATGAAGTCTGACGAAGGGCTGGTCGCCCGAATTGGAGCACTGTGGCTGTGTGGATCATTCAGTCTTCACCTCTTTATCTAAACATGGGTTCGTCATGGGTTTATTCCCGGTTGGTCTACCTCCCATTTCGTCTACTCTAAAATTCCTAGTTCGTCTACAGCTAGGTTCCCGGTTGGTCGACTAACATTTGTCTACTCTTAGGAAAGTACATAAATCCAATTTCATCCACTCCCTAACCCCTAACCCTAAACCCAAACCCTAACCCAACCTCTTATAATTCAAAATCTTGTAAATAAATAAGAAAAAAAATCAGGAAAATATGAGAGTAGACGAAATGGGAAGTAGACAAAATGGGAGTAGACCAACCAGGAAGTTACCTCGTCATGACGTAGGCATAGTAAATGCTGCCAACATGGCGACAACCGGAGCAGCAATTTTTGGGCTTAAAAACGTCTCTTCCGGGTTTCTGTAGAAGACCTATGGGTGATGTCACAGAAGATTTGTCCAGTATGGTTACAATAAACAGCCTCAGCAGTAGTGGGTCTCATCTGACCACAGTTTGATGATCTGTTTGAGCATTCAGCAGTAGTTCTTGTGCCATGTTCTGAAAGTACACCTCAGGAACTAAACTGTTGGTTCCTTGGTGTTCACGTACCCTGACTTCTTATAGTAGATCCTTGAGCAGAAGCTCCTCCGCACGTGAAGAACAAACATAAAGAAGCAGATGCTTTTGTTTTTGGGTGAGGAAAAAGGTCAAACCTTTGATGGAGTACTGTAAGTGGAACGAAGGCTTAGGTGCTCGTTAGAGAGAACATGAGGCCGAAACGTGTTTTCAGTAAGTTAGTGCTGCAGGGCCCGCCGGCACACCTGTTCACTGGGAGCTCTAAATACAAGCCAGAGGAGCGTCAGGGGGCCGGGCTGCCCAGCAGCCATCTTTTCATTAGCCGTATCTAATGAAACTGCACAGGGCCAGAAGAAGAAAGGCCTACTGCAGGGACACCCTGCCCTGCCCAAAATTACACCAGAGACTCGCCCACAAAAGAAGCATTCCGGCCGCACAGCGACACGGGCACTTGACACCGAATTTTAAACCTGCAGGTTGTTTCTTGGACAAGTGGAAATTTCCACTAATCTCTTCCCAGTTGGGGAGGCCGGGTCAGAGAAACAACCATCAGAGGGGTTTTACTCCCCCGTCCCCTACACCGTGCGCCTCCGCCCACATAAAGCATTTCTGGAAGCTTTGTTTAAGACGCTGTCAAGATGGAAATTTCTGATACTTTTTCAAGTCACTCAGGCAACAATTACTGTTATTAAGCATCCTTCAGCATCGCTGATTGACTCCACTGCAGCAACTATAATGCGCCCACACACACACACACACACACACACACAAAATGTGTCAAAATGATATACCCTGAAAAAGTGTATAAGGCAGAATGTATGAGCACAATGAAACAAGAGGCGATGACCTCGAGCCGCCCCGACACGTGCGCATCAAAATCCTCCACAAGAGCGAAGAACACAGCAATGATGAATTCTGTCAGGTTTGGACACGCCACCGTGTTTCCTGTCCACATAACATATTGATTTATTCTGCCTTACAGAAACCTGGTTACAGCAGGATGAATATGTTAGTTTAAATGAGTCAACACCCCCGAGTCACACTAACTGTCAGAATGCTCGTAGCACGGGCCGGGGCGGAGGATTAGCAGCAATCTTCCATTCCAGCTTATTAATTAATCAAAAACCCAGACAGAGCTTTAATTCATTTGAAAGCTTGACTCTTAGTCTGTCCATCCAAATTGGAAGTCCCAAAAACCAGTTTTATTTGTTATTATCTATCGTCCACCTGGTCGTTACTGTGAGTTTCTCTGTGAATTTTCAGACCTTTTGTCTGACTTAGTGCTTAGCTCAGATAAGATAATTATAGTGGGCGATTTTAACATCCACACAGATGCTGAGAATGACAGCCTCAACACTGCATTTAATCTATTATTAGACTCTATTGGCTTTGCTCAAAATGTAAATGAGTCCACCCACCACTTTAATCATATCTTAGATCTTGTTCTGACTTATGGTATGGAAATAGAAGACTTAACAGTATTCCCTGAAAACTCCCTTCTGTCTGATCATTTCTTAATAACATTTACATTTACTCTGATGGACTACCCAGCAGTGGGGAATAAGTTTCATTACACTAGAAGTCTTTCAGAAAGCGCTGTAACTAGGTTTAAGGATATGATTCCTTCTTTATGTTCTCTAATGCCATATACCAACACAGTGCAGAGTAGCTACCTAAACTCTGTAAGTGAGATAGAGTATCTCATCAATAGTTTTACATCCTCATTGAAGACAACTTTGGATGCTGTAGCTCCTCTAAAAAGAGAGCTTTAAATCAGAAGTGCCTGACTCCGTGGTATAACTCACAAACTCGTAGCTTAAAGCAGATAACCCGTAAGTTGGAGAGGAAATGGCGTCTCACTAATTTAGAAGATCTTCACTTAGCCTGGAAAAAGAGTCTGTTGCTCTATAAAAAAAGCCCTCCGTAAAGCTAGGACATCTTTCTACTCATCACTAATTGAAGAAAATAAGAACAACCCCAGGTTTCTTTTCAGCACTGTAGCCAGGCTGACAAAGAGTCAGAGCTCTATTGAGCTGAGTATTCCATTAACTTTAACTAGTAATGACTTCATGACTTTCTTTGCTAACAAAATTTAACTATTAGAGAAAAAATTACTCATAACCATCCCAAAGACGTATCGTTATCTTTGGCTGCTTTCAGTGATGCCGGTATTTGGTTAGACTCTTTCTCTCCGATTGTTCTGTCTGAGTTATTTTCATTAGTTACTTCATCCAAACCATCAACATGTTTATTAGACCCCATTCCTACCAGGCTGCTCAAGGAAGCCCTACAATTATTTAATGCTTTGATCTTAAATATGATCAATCTATCTTTGTTAGTTGGCTATGTACCACAGGCTTTTAAGGTGGCAGTAATTAAACCATTACTTAAAAAGCCATCACTTGACCCAGCTATCTTAGCTAATTATAGGCCAATCGCCAACCTTCCTTTTCTCTCAAAAATTCTTGAAAGGGTAGTTGTAAAACAGCTAACTGATCATCTGCAGAGGAATGGTCTATTTGAAGAGTTTCAGTCAGGTTTTAGAATTCATCATAGTACAGAAACAGCATTAGTGAAGGTTACAAATGATCTTCTTATGGCCTCGGACAGTGGGACTCATCTCTGTGCTTGTTCTGTTAGACCTCAGTGCTGCTTTTGATACTGTTGACCATAAAATTTTATTACAGAGATTAGAGCATGCCATAGGTATTAAAGGCACTGCGCTGCGGTGGTTTGAATCATATTTGTCTAATAGATTACAATTTGTTCATGTAAATGGAGAATCTTCTTCACAGACTAAAGTTAATTATGGAGTTCCTCAAGGTTCTGTGCTAGGACCAATTTTATTCACTTTATACATGCTTCCCTTAGGCAGTATTATTAGACGGTATTGCTTAAATTTTCATTGTTACGCAGATGATACCCAGCTTTATCTATCCATGAAGCTAGAGTACACACACCAATTAGCTAAACTGCAGGATTGTCTTACAGACATAAAGACATGGATGACCTCTAATTTCCTGCTTTTAAACTCAGATAAAACTGAAGTTATTGTACTTGGCCCCACAAATCTTAGAAACATGGTGTCTAACCAGATCCTTACTCTGGATGGCATTACCCTGACCTCTAGTAATACTGTGAGAAATCTTGGAGTCATTTTTGATCAGGATATGTCATTCAAAGTGCATATTAAACAAATATGTAGGACTGCTTTTTTGCATTTACGCAATATCTCTAAAATCAGAAGGGTCTTGTCTCAGAGTGATGCTGAAAAACTAATTCATGCATTTATTTCCTCTAGGCTGGACTATTGTAATTCATTATTATCAGGTTGTCCTAAAATTTCTCTAAAAAGCCTTCAGTTAATTCAAAATGCTGCAGCTAGAGTACTGATGGGGACTAGAAGGAGAGAGCATATCTCACCCATATCGGCCTCTCTTCATTGGCTTCCTGTTAATTCTAGAATAGAATTTAAAATTCTTCTTCTTACTTATAAGGTTTTGAATAAGCAGGTCCCATCTTATCTTAGGGACCTCGTAGTACCATATCACCCCAATAGAGCGCTTCGCTCTCAGACTGCAGGCTTACTTGTAGTTCCTAGGGTTTGTAAGAGTAGAATGGGAGGCAGAGCCTTCAGCTTTCAGGCTCCTCTCCTGTGGAACCAGCTCCCAATTCAGATCAGGGAGACAGACACCCTCTCTACTTTTAAGATTAGGCTTAAAACTTTCCTTTTTGCTAAAGCTTATAGTTAGGGCTGGATCAGGTGACCCTGAACCATCCCTCAGTTATGCTGCTATAGACGTAGACTGCTGGGGGGTTCCCATGATGCACTGTTTCTTTCTCTTTTGCTCTGTATGCACCACTCTGCATTTAATCATTAGTGATCGATCTCTGCTCCCTTCCACAGCATGTCTTTTTCCTGGTTCTCTCCCTCAGCCCCAACCAGTCCAGCAGAAGACTGCCCCTCCCTGAGCCTGGTTCTGCTGGAGGTTTCTTCCTGTTAAAAGGGAGTTTTTCCTTCCCACTGTAGCCAAGTGCTTGCTCACAGGGGGTCGTTTTGACCGTTGGGGTTTTACATAATTATTGTATGGCCTTGCCTTACAATATAAAGCGCCTTGGGGCAACTGTTTGTTGTGATTTGGCGCTATATAAAAAAAAAATTGATTGATTGATTGATTGATAACTGCAAAGAAAGTTATGAGTGTCTTTTAGAATTCGAGTGCACACTTCCAAAAATACCAAGAAAAATTTGAAAATATTCTTTGAACGTCTGCTGGCTCCACCCATTTTCGTTTCCATCCTCCCAGTTATGACATATTGACCTTTTGTTGATTTTTATCAGTTGTGGTATCTAGCATGCACATTTGGCGAAAATCCCAGCTGTTTGGACAGAGTGCCTACCTAAAGATGCAGCTCATTTTCTAAAAGAGATGCAGAGTATCACATTATTTTTTTATTATTTCTTTCAGCTCCTTCCGTTTCTTCAGGGTCAGCACAGAGGACCCACATTGTTAATGTGGTAATACCCAAATATTAGCTACTTTTAATTGAAATTATTTTGTACTGTTGACTCTTTTTAAATTTTTGTTGATTTATTTTACCAACGACAACTTCCCTTTCCAGCAAATTAAATGACTGCTGTTTTCCATTTTTTATTTTCATGCAATGTTGTGTGACTTTTTGTTGTTGTTGCTGTTTTAAAAGGGGCAGATTTATCAGTTTTATGATGGGTGATGAAAAGGGAAATAACTTTTTGTTATTATATGTAATATTTTTAATTAATCTGAAATAGGTTTAATAAATTGAATAGTTTTTCCCATTTGTTCTCCTTTCTATCTCCCAGAAATAAGTATTACAAGTGTTTTGTTTTGTTTTTTTCAAATTTGAATTTTGTGATATTATTTATCTAATTCACAACAAAATAATGTATTTATGTCTTCTTCTTTCTCCCCAGTTTTAATTTTAGTTTTTATACTGTATTATTTTATGTTGTATGATTTGTAAGTCATTTCATAGTAAAATGGAATTAATAAAATCTTCTCAAGGTGTTTAAAATTATTAACTTTGTGAATTCTTTTTTTTTTTTTCAGAAATAACACAATAATACAGAATAAATCACAGGCCTGACTGTGTACAACTTTCACTGGAAATAAGTGGTCCAACTGAAAACAGACTGAATACAATACAATACAATACAAACAATAGAATTTGCATTGAAGTCATCACAGTAGAAACGTTAAAAAAAATAATCTCAGCACATTTAATCATTTTCAGCCCATTTTGTTCAACTTGTCACATTATAATGAAGGCAGATCCCCTTTTATAGGGTGTCTCAATGAACAAACACTTATTAAATGTATTAAATTGTCTCTGCAACGCAAACATTTATTCAAGTTCATATTAACTTACACTTAACTAAATTTGGTTAAACACATCATCAACTCACTTATTTTGTGTTTCAGTATTGCTGAAATTTCTCATTTTTGGAATTCTCTTAGACAGCTGCACGTCAAAATGATGATTTCTGTGAAATGTAATCTAATCTTGAGAAACCAAAGTCGTACCTTGAATAATAATCACTGTTTTGCTCCCACAAAGAAATGTTCTCACCCCATCAGGACGTGTAATGTCACAGACGACTGACATATTTCTTTTTAAACTTTATATAACTTCAGTTTGCCCTACTTTTTTAATGTGTGTTTTTCTAAATTTTTGAACAACTGATGTAATCTCAGGATTCATGCAAATGAACATTGAAATAGAAAGAAAACCATGTATTTTCAAATGTGTTTGCATAGTGAAGTACATAAGCCGGAAGTATAGGTAATATGCTTAATCTTAAGCATGGCTTTAAAAAAAATGACAAACATAACGCAAATTGTTGAATAATTTACGATAAAGACAAGTTGAAACAAAATAATTTAGTGTGACTCGGCATTTAAAAAATTATTTTGGGTTGATTTGCTAATTTATTATTTGTCTATAACTATTCCATCTTTGTAACCCTACAAAGTAATCGTTTTTATTCATCTGAATTTTTATTCATTCTTCAACATACTATTTTGTTTGATAAAAATGATCTGTAACATTTGGAAGTTTCAAAATTGGCTTTTAAAAATGAAGAAAAAAACATCAATACTTTGAACAGAATTTCTAAGGTGCTTAAGATTTTTGCACAGTACTGTACTTCTGATACAGAATTAAATTTATGCACCCATATCAAACAGGTCTAAACTGTAAAAGATCATCCAATCTTCATCTGTTAGGGATAAAAAAAAGAATAATTTGGTGATGGAACTGTGACGTGTGCCCACTCCAACAAGGCCGTGA
Organism: Thalassophryne amazonica; assembly: GCF_902500255.1. NCBI lineage: Eukaryota > Metazoa > Chordata > Actinopteri > Batrachoidiformes > Batrachoididae > Thalassophryne > Thalassophryne amazonica. The sequence continues at coordinate 44,264,855 of NC_047121.1, forward strand.
TACTACGATCATCTTCCATTGTTCCCACCGGCGAGGTTTCGCACCTATAAAGGCTCATCTTTTATGGCAGAGTGTCCAAATAAAAGCTTTTTGAAAAGTTCACCGGGTCAATTAGCCGAGTAGCATGAATGGAGCCGCCGCCACATTATGACTCACCTGTAATTGCGTGAGAACGGGCACATACAGGGAGACCGAGCGGCACGTCACATAGGAATGACAAAGCACTCAATTTGATTTTTAAAGCCCCCCGCCCACACACAACCCCAACCCCAATTCTCAAGCTGATCCCCCACTGTGATCCCACATTCTTCACATTTATCTGTTTCAAGGATCAAAACTTTGAGCTTCTCCTCAAAAATACAAACTTTTAAGAGTGGAACACGAGTTGGTTTATTTATTTATTTTAAAGTGTGTCCTCTTGTGTACGGAGAAAGAACAATTACCACGACCGGCTGATGTTTTCTCAACTTCAAGGGGAGATCAGTTGAAATGTTGTAATTGCACTGTCAACATCCCCAAACGCGCGCATACATTCACCTCCCACCCTTAGTCGCTTCTCGTCTGCCTTCAACCACTTCAAAATTAAATTCTTTTCTTCCTTTTACCAGCAGTCTCCCTTCTTTTCTTTTTGGGTCTATCCATCAATGATATGAAAGCATCACAGGAGAGCCAAGGCGATCTTCAGGAGGCCCTACGGCTCCAGAAAACCAGTAACAAATATGACTCGCCAATCAAATCGCTTTACTTTTGATGCAAGTTAACTTTTTTCTTTAAAACAAAGAAAAAAGAAATCACTTTATATGTCATTCTAAGCTCACCTACTGTCCCCTTTATGTTGAAATGAAGCCAGAGACACGCGGGCGTACAGGGCCCCCTTTGTGAAACAAAGCTCAGCCGACAGTTCAAAGGAGTCGCTCTCTCCAAACATTATCATATAATTTGGGCCTGCCGTCAGCGTGTAAATAAGTGATGTAGAAGCCTATTGTGTGATGGGGCACAGGTTGGAGACAGGCGTCTTTGCTCTGCCGGCATGAGCCGCTGAAGACAAAGGCAGGAGACAGAGCGTCTAACCTTTGATTCTTCTGAGGACTCGGCCGCCTTGTGTCGGGGCAGAACACTTTGGCCGCAATCAGGCCCCCGATGTGAGGACGTCAGGAACAATAGAATCACTCTCACATCGCCCGGGTGCAATTAGATTAGCGAGTGTTCGACCGCCACATGTTGGCCTGATTGACATAAAAGTGAAATTTGAGAACAATAAGCACAAATTATACCCAAAGGCCTGCTTTTTTTAATGATATTTCATTTATGCCACGGTATTGATTATTGAAAATTTATTATAGGAAATTTCCGTACCACAAGGTGAGGTTTTTCCATAAATTTGACTTTGTTTGATCAAGTCAATTATGAGACGACAGATAAAGCAACCATCATTCTGTTATTGGAATGAAACGGAGCGTTAGAAAAGACTGATTTGCTCGTTATTTGCTTTTTTGCAAGGAATGTTATTCCAAAGCAGATTTTTATAACCCCTGGGATGAACAGGATTTCAAATAAATGCATTTATAATTTATATGAAAATATAAAACAGTATTTTGTGGGGATGTTAAACCATTTCATTGTAATTTCTATCTAATTACCTCTGTGCTCTGTATTTTTCTATTTTAAAAATCCTGAAAATACTTTTGTAAAAAAAAAAAAAGTGAACAATGACAACAAAATATAGCTGCATCAATAAAATAGTATCTGATACAATCAGAAAGATAAATACAATCTGGGAGAAATGTGTAAGTTCAAAATATTTAATTTGTTAATTGTACATTGAAGAAAGACAAAATCTAAAGAAAATGCTCCAAATGATAACACTTAAAAGAATTATGTTTGTCTAAAGGAACAAGTTGCCATAAATGTTACACGTTATGTTAATTTGGATCTACTTATTTCGTTTCAGTGTTACCGACTGAAGTGGTTTTTTTTTAAGGTGGTCCAAAAACGTTCTTTTTCACTCTATATTAGGTGCCAAATGACTCACTGAGTGCATCACAGCTACAGTTCTTTGTCACTTTTTAAGGATTTTCTGGTTATGTGTATCAGTGTGCAGGTAAAGTGTAAGATCAGTCGGCACATTTTAAGAACATTTTAATGTTTTTCAAATACAAAAATACAGCATTTTATTTTCATACATTTCATAGTGTTGGTATTTTGTAGGGTTTGTTATTTTTAACACATTTGCAAGTTCAACATTTTGTACTAATTATCTCAATGCATTTTCACGTTTATTTCTTTCACAGGCAGAAATAATCGGATTTAAGTGTCTTTTTAAATTCATCAATTTACTGTGGATGTTAAAGGCCAATTACAATTTGGATTCAAAGTTTTGTTTCGTCTCATTTGCAGAATCATTTAAGTGACAAATCCATGCAGTGCTCTCATTTACGCAAATACACAAAGTATGAATCGTGTAATCCACCTGAATGTATATCACTGGAAGCAATTCATGTTTTTATTTTTCTCCAAAATGTATATTATATGGAAAGCAATAAATATTACCAGTAAATAAATTTGATACAGTTTTTACTATTTTCTTAATAAAAAACATACAATCTAATGTACATTATGAAAAGTTGTACAGCTTTTTATTTGTTTAAAATAAGAACTCAATTTATTTTTAATATGTAGATATAAATATATATATTTTGTCAAAATATATGATATGATGAGACAAACATACACCTCAACATAAAAGTTATAAATAGGGGTCCAAGTGAACATTTTTTGGGAGTAAAGACCTTCTGATTTAATGTCTGTTTTGCTTGTTTCAAGTTGCCCAGTCCGAGTTCTAGATAGTTTGCATGTTAGCGGCAGCCGCAGCCCTCCACTACCATTTCCTGGTAGTTTTTTAGGACCACCTTGTCATGTTCATCTAGGTAAAGCATGGAGATGGCGCTGAGCTCTGTTGGCACGCAGCAGGCCTTGGGAATGTTGTTGTTCACAGAGTTCACCAGTGTCTGAACAATGGCATGATTGGTTGAGTTCAGATGGTCTGCCAGAGGAAAGGGGCATTCCCCATGGCAATAATACGCCTGGTAACCAGGAGGCGCCACTATCCAGTCATTCCAGTGTACATCGCTGAAGTCCACATACAGCGCATGGCGCCGGCAGTTACGGTTGCGCTTGCGGCCCCGTTGCTTAGGGCTGCGTTTGGTCCGGCGCGTCAAAGGGTGGCCTTTCCCGTCATGGCCGAATGTAACCAGGAGAGGGCGCAGCTGCTCCCAGTCCTCGCCCGGCTCCTGGTGTAGTGAGCGGCTGATACGGACATGTCTATTTTGATGACGCGGTGTCTGGTTAAGGTGCAAAACCTCCACAGCCAGCCCGTAATTGGGAAGGCGCTCACGTGTCCAGCGTAGCACAGCCGGGCTGACGTCGAAGCTCTCCCAGCTAGACGTGTTGTGGCGCACAAGACGCGTATCCAAGAGCTGCGTGATCAGCTGCCGGCCTGCGGGGGCTTCAACACCTCGTACACGTTTATCCGATGAAGTCTCTGGTCATCTGAGACAGCTCCAGCAATGGCCTCATCAATCTGGTGGCGGTAGAGCCTCAGTTCCGCCGACGAGAGCAGCTCATCCTCTGGGATGCTGCTGAGGTTGAACAAGAAGCGAAGAGGCATTGTCTCGTCCAGATCGTGCGCTCTCTCCATGTGCTCTGAAAAACAAAAAAAGCAAAAGGACAAACTTCGGATGTTTTGCTCATACAATTCCATGACGTTCAGGATGAAGACTATGCTTTGTACCAACAAAAAAAATGACGCAAAATAACGAACATGAACACATGTCAAAGCCTTCGGGGAATTAAAGAAATTACAACTGCATTGTCCATGCATCCTTATCTATCTGTAAGGATTATCCAACACTTCTCTCAATGCTTTCCTCTGAGCACTTTGCTGAAACATGCATTACAAGGAGGGTGGTGAGTAACGTAGCACAACTACAGTATAAGCACATCGGAGGCTCCCTGTTCCATGCGTAGTCTGCAGATTTCTGGCAAGATCACCGTTGTTGGGGAAAGGAATGTTGTGTCTACTATTTTCCTGCTCAATCCACCCCTGTTATTTCACACCCAGGCCTTAATCTTACCCAGGTGGTTCTCATTATTAAAACCTGCTGTGTTTTTCATTAGTTCTTCAGTTTGTTCACTTAAGACATTCATCATTTTTGTCACGAATAATCATTAAGGATTCAGACAAACACAGGAGAATCTCATTTATCTGAAGCCTATGGGAGGGAAGGTCTCATAAGGGGAAGACAGTGCTCACATCTTCAATCCAAGCTTTTTAAATGAAAGTGTGCTTGCACACATCTTTTCTATGTCTACTTCGCCCCTTTTCAACTTGGACTAAAGTTCAGGCCTTCCCTTGAAGTATTCTGCTCTGTGGGAAGGGATGTTGCACCTGTTTCTTACTCTTCCCATTATCAGCTTGTCCATGATATCTTTTTTCCTTGAATTAGTGGGAAAAAGCATATTTCTGCAGCATTTGACTGTTCACACACACAGCTGAATAGCAATAACAGTATCTTGCTGTCTTATCTGTCCCGTTTTTTCTTATTCTGTTTATTTGGTTAAAACATGACCCAACACAGGGTTTGGTAAAAAGTCTTTGTTTAGGTGCTTGGCCCAAAGCACAATAAGCGCACACATGAGTAACCTGAAATAATCAGACAACAGGACAAAATCGTACATTTGTCCCATTCAGGTCTACCATATATTGATTTGGATCGACTCTTTTAGAAACTTCTTACCTCATGAAGAAAAACACCACAGGACAACACTGTTCGTAACTGTTTTTCAACACAACACCCCCTCAAAAATACCAATAAACACACTGTATCCACCAGTGTTCAAGCAATGCTTAAGAAGGGCTGTATTAAGACACAAAATAAAGGTGCCCTGACACTTGCACAACTTAGATCCGCGCACATCATCATGACAATCCCACTTGCTGTGTTTCCAGCTGGACGCCGCGCTTTGTTCCACTGGCTGCCACACTTTGTGTGCTGGATGCTGTGTATATAAAATAAATATTTTGTAGCGGATTACTCATTTTCTGTCTGAGTGGCTATTGAAAATGCCTCTAGTTGCTTCCGGAATCAAAGAGGAGCGCTCCAGCTGCTGCTTTTCCTCACACGCACACACTTAATGAGGTGGAGAATGTATTTGGAGCCATCTAAAAAAGTCATGTTTATATTGTAATAGCTTGGTAAAGCAGTTGCATTGTTCATCCCTTCTTGTAAGCAGCTGTAAAAATACATTTATGAGAGATTTAACATCTCATTTATAATGGATCAGATGAGCTGCACTCTGATACGGTGCACAGACGCAATCACTTGCACTCGCACGCAGTGTTTTTGACTTGTTTGCGTAATGTACATGTGAAGTCACGTAATTAATGTGTGATGGAGATGTTGAAAATCTAAAAATTTCTTTGCACACTTGCACGAAGCTGCGCACAGTTTACACACCGGTTTTACAATGAGTTTGGAGACGATTACTCTCGTGCATGGCAGAGTGTGTGCAAGTGCGCAGAGCAAAGCCTTAAGTCTGAACAGCCTGGGTGACATCATCATCACTCTGAAAACATTATTGCAGGAGGGGACTACAGTTTGAGGGAAAAGGGTCAATGTTAAGTATGAAAAAAAAACGTTAAGACAGTTATCCACCTGTGCCACGAGTGTGACAGGTGCAGCACCTTGGATCAACGGCACCATGTGCACAGCTTTTCTCTCTGATTTTAATGATTGTTTCAACCATCACAATTCTGATAGTTGAAAGAGGATCAACTGGCTTTCTTTAAGCACTTGATATTCAAAGGGCCTCCGCTACAAATGAACAAAGACAAACTTTGAGGTCTTAAGGCCCATTATATGACTCTCATAATTACTATCAAGTTTGTTTCAGTTTTATACATGCTGTGTTCTTATTTTTTACCCCTTTCATTATCTCTTAAGACCCCATTCTCACTTTCATGGGTATGCATTCTGGAATATAGCCATGACAAACCACCGTGTGAAGATTGCGTCGCCCACAAAACTAATCTATCGTATGGTCTGATGGTGTTGTGTGCCGGAATTATACCGTATAATGTGTGTATACCAATAATATACTTTTAGCACAAGCTTGGCACTTCTCAAAATGTCCTAGTGATGCCATGTATGAAACCGTTTTAGGCGTCATGGAAATGTAAAGGATTGCCAAAGTATGCCAAAGTTTGAACAGGAAAAATAAAGTTTCAAACATATTGAAGTCCCTCCAAAGTTAAAACAAGACCGGTGCGTTATGACGGCATATCCCATTCAACATAGGCACCCTCCCTAATCCTGTAGATTTTTCCATGTTATGGACAAGGTTTCAAACCATGGCCTTCCGGGATGCGTATCGCCGACTACTGGGCAGTATATTTGCAGTTTCATGTTTCAGATCCTCAACTAACAAAGTGTCACTGGTTACACAAAGTGGAGATGACGTCTTTCTTGATAAAGCTGAATTTACTTTGCCAAGAAACATACATACATATATCCTCACTAACTGTCCATCTGTTTCACATGACAGTACTTCACTGTGTTTTTGGAGGACATCAGTCATCTGAATTACACGACGGCACAATGGTGCATCCATAAAAGCGAGCACTCCCTCTCAAAAGAGCTCAAAGCGTATTATTAACATAGTTTAGCAAAGGAGAAGGAGGGCAAATGCCTGCAGAGAGCTGTACACACTGCATCACAGGCACATGTTCCTCCTCCAGCGGTGTTCTTTCTTCCCTGCAAGCTTTGGTACGCAGTTAATGTGCGTGTTGGTGTGTTGACAAGCCCCATTAAGGCTGACTCATCCCTCCTACATCACTCCTCCCCCCTAAGGGTGCTGGCTGCCTAAAGCTCCTTGGTTCTCTCGATCGCATCCTCACTTGCTAACTTGGCTCCCCTTCGCTCGAAGATTTCGTGGGCTTGACCCAAAACGTTTCCTCCGCCTTGCTTTCCGACCTCACGCTGCATTTAGCCATTCGTCAAACTGGAGAGTCTCCAAGCCATACTGGATCCTCTCCCTTTGTCGCTAAAGTGAAGCAGATCCAAGTTACAATAAACAGAAACCCTTCTAGCTGGCCAACTCTTCTTCTTACGTTCCACTCCTTCTATCGCACTCACTTCTGATGGCTGTTTTCCAATCTCTGCATAGAGCTGCTCTCAGCACCCACACCACTGGCAGTAGGGCCTTTATTTAGAAGGCTGCAGAGTAGCATTAAAGTAATTGCATGTTGAGGAAGGTCCTTCTAAAAGAACCTTCATATAAACTGGAGACATGAGGAGAGGAGCATGTTCCAGCTTTAGCTGGGTTCTCCCGGGTGGGGAAACAAGGTGTAAATCAGTAAGTTTTACTTTACCTTCAGCTACGAGTTTTGTCAAATGAGGCTCTGGAGAAGACTTTAAATGTCTAAATGGTTTCTGTCTCTTTTTGTCAGTTCTCGCTGACCACATCCTGGGATTACTGGTTTCTGGTCAGAGGGTGGAGTTGCCTTACACTTGTGTTTTGGACGATGCAGGAATGTACCCTGAGTACTTCAAGTGTACTCCTACCACAATTGCTGTAAAGCTTTTACTAGGGTTGTTTACCCCCTTTTTCACAATAAAATTAAGTGATACTTCTTGGTGCCAGACATTTCGACTTGAGGCATTTTGTGCTAAGACATTTCGGCAAGTGATTACATGTGCTGATAATATTAGGTGTAATGCTAAGGTCTGGCACTCAAATACAGTAATATCTGAAGTTTTCATTTATCTTAATGTTTCAATACATAGATTGAACTAGAATTCTATTCCTAATAATATTAAAGGATGAGAGTTTGGGTTGCAGGTTAGGGTTACGGCTCAAGGAAGGTGTGAAAGATGGCATTTCTGGCCCAAACATCCACATTAATTGCATATTTTTAACCAAATATCTAGGCCAGAACATTCTATGTCAGAATGTCCAAGCCCAAACATCCAACAGTCGCATTTTTAATGTAAGCTGTCTCTCCCTTTTGCCTTACCTTCATGGTGGAAACCCTCACAGTGTTGGCTCGGCTTGCTGACCTCTCTGGATACTCAAAGCAATGTCATGCACCCCAGCATCCTCGCTCACACCCCGACTGCCCGATAGAGGTCCATCAGGTAACGTGGCACGGTGGCTGAGCGGCTGGGCCGCGGCCGCCTCTTGAGGCCAAACATTGCAGCAGCGTGGCCTCAAAGTCGCGTAGCAGTTCATGGCTCTGAGCGGCCGAACGACCCTGCAGGCCGGGAACTTTCTTTTTCCCTTCTTCAGGTATTAGACTAGCATGGTTGCTCTCTCCCAGCAGGACTTGGCATATTAAAATGACCATCAGCATTCGATTACCAGGAATCATGATGTCTCTGGAGGTGGGAGATTAAGGATTAGAGGACTGAACAGGGGGTAAAAGGCACAAAACAAAGACAGAAGTGGAAGAGAAAGGCCTCTATTTAAACAGACAAACATGTTCTTCACCTCTTGCAAAATAATCTTACTCATCAAACCCTTCCCTAAGTGTCCCTACTGAGGACAGACTCTAATTAGCTTTAATAGTCTAGTCGGCCTTGTTTACAGTAAAGCAGTCTTCGATCAGATAGTCCACTTGCAGTTTATCTTTGGCGACATCCTCCAAAGGTAAACAGCTGGTTCAAGAACCCTTTTTAAATGTAATCTTCATGGCATTCCTCTTTACTCTGCCCCTTCCCCCATCTTCTCTCTCCACCACTATGATTAGACAAATAAAAGAGGCAGGACCGGGGTCAGAGCAAATTCTTAACTTGATAAGGAGTTGTGGTCCCTCAAACTACACTGAGACAAGGGGTTTACACACTACAAATGTTCTTCCCCCAATGGGCCCCACAGCGACTTTCAATGAAAAATCAGTGATTCACTCGATGATGCAGCATGTGTCACAAACTGAGACGGCATGGTCCACTTACTTACCGACAGAAAATAAAGCATGGGAAAACAGTCCATGTTTGTTGGGGAGCAGGCGATGGACACGTTCTTCCAAGAAATGTTAGGTGGTGTGGGGAGGCTGCAGGTGAACGATGGAGTGACCCTCTTCCTGAAAATACACACATTAAAACCAAGACTTTGAACAGATTCATGAAAACCCTAATGATATATTCTTAGCAACAAAAATGAAGCCAGAAACTTTATATTTTTGACGTTCCATATGATGTTCTGAAAAATGGCAACCAGTTAATAACTAACAAATTAAAGAACTATCTGCTTGCAGTAACTTGGTGGTGAGTTCACTTCCAGCAGCAGGCGATTAAAACATGTGGTCTCCCTGTTTCCAACTAAAGGAGATAAATATTTGCTTATGCACTTTATAAATGTTAATCTTAGGTGTCACTTCATCGATGTTTGATAGACAGGCTAATGTGTCAGCAGAAATAATGGTGAAATAGCTAGCTAGCCCCACTTATGCTAAAGACTGTACCCAGTATAGCCTAGCTTACCTACAGCATTAGCCACAGTCTAGAGAGTAAAATTCTACACAGAACTAACCAAATGAAAACAAAATTTGGTTTGAAGCCCTCACTAAAACACAAAACAGACTGAATGCAGCTTTAGTGTGTATGAATGAGCGAGGCCCAGTTTCTTTTTCAGGCTTATCATTTTGGCTAGGCTCGCTATTTACTGTAAGTGGAATGTAGGAGGTATGTGCCACAGCACAGACGGGTGAATGCTTCACCTCATCTAAAACACACAAAATGTACCTTCCAAAAATGTGCTGTAAAGAACTATTTAACCCATTTTCATTTTAACAATCTCCAAAAAAACCATTTTTTTTTTTGGTTATTTTTGTAGGTACTTATTCTCCACGGAACCAGTAAGGCTGCTTTGATCAAACGTGCAAAAATGTGTATCCAAAATAGAAAAGCCCAGAGTGAACCAGCTCAAGATTTAACCTCCCAGACAACTCAGATTATTCCAGACAAGAACCTAAATATGCCTGTTTCAAAGGGATCTCATCATTAAAGTAACGCTTCCCCTCTTCATGGATCACACAGGTCGTAGTGATGCTGATGACAGACCTTCTGCTCTTTTACGTCAGGAGAGCGTTAGATCAAAACAGCCAAATGCTGACTGCTGATATGTATGTGTTTTTGTGGATTTTGCTCCACATAATACAAATCAAGGGGGGTTTTTGTACAAAATTATTCTCTGTAGTCTTCACATTCCTTTTTTGTTGTTGTTTCCTATAAACCTCTAAAAGCAAATGACAATTTCATAATACACAGTCTTTAGGCCATTTCTTGATTGAAATTCTAGATTTAACACTTCAGATCCTTCACAAGCATAAACATTGGGAATGCAAAAATGATTAACTGGTATAATGCCTGGATTGACCATTTATAAATATTGGGAGCATGTTGAGCATAACTGCAGCTGATATGCTAATAACATTTTTTAAATACACTCATGTGCAGTGGTAGCACATTTTGTTTTCAAGAATTTTGACATGGTGAAATTTGGTGGGATGAATGGAACTTGCTGGAATGACTGTCAGCCAATGACATAGTGGTTTTATTTTGAGAAAAAAAATTGGTTTAAAGTCAATGTCACAGTGCAAGGTCAATATTTGGTCCTAATGTTATTTAGGGACTATGTAGAAGAGATATAGATATACCTATGGGTACTAGTAGTCTTAAGTCATATGTCTCCTTTCCATTGGTTGTATGACCTTTAACCTTGGGAGACCTTGAAAGATCAAACCAAAGTCATGACTGTTTAACACATGGTAAAAAGGGTTATGTGTTAGTTTAGTTTTGGACAGAATATTCAAAGGTCAAGGTTCAAGAAGCTTATAATATGGTGTCGCCAAATTACAAACACTGAATTTGCACCATTGGTGTTGGCACTGGGGTTGCATTCTCTGAGTGCCACTTTCTGTTTTGTTTTGTTACCATGCAGTGCTGTGATTCATCTTCAAATATGTTCACTTTTTGGACCCAAACAACATTCATACTTGAAAATAAAAAATCGTCACTTTTTTGGGGAAAAGTGACCATGCAGGAGTTCTAAATGTCAAGGCATTACAGGTTTTTCCACCCGTTGGCAGCAGATCTCACCATTTGAAGATGCACATTATTGCGCAAGCTGCATCGGCTCATATTTGCACAAACATCTCAGCCGGTGCACCGTACGTGCGATCAAGGATGGGTGTTTTTCCCTCACCAGCTTTGGATTTTGACCTCTGAATGACCCCCAGGTTTCTCGGTCATAACACTAGATCGATGTACTCGGGCTAAACGGTGAGTTTGTGTCTGCGCATGTGCACAAGCGCTCTTGCATGTTCGTGAGAAAGAGAGGCTTCAGAACACGATCAGCTCTATTACCCACTGGGTGAAGGGGTGATAACGCCAGTGTGTGTGTGTGCACATCTCTGACAACAAGTGCTCATTGTACAGAGCGGGCCTCTCCCATGATTACAGGGATTCATAGCGCTCAAAAACACTGAGCATACAGAATGTCTCGTCACTGTAACCAGTCAGTGAGAAAGCTGCAGGCAAAAACAGACAGACAGCAAAAGTGGTGCCGTGATGATGAAAGAAGGTGTAAGACAGGCAGGAGGAACCAAAATCTTCAGCCGTTCGCCTCCCTCTTTATTAAAAGACTGATTCCATGTAGAATTCCAAGTGTCTCAAAGTTTTAAGATGATTCACACTGAGACAACACTTGAACCCAGCGGCATATTTTGCAACCAGCGTGCAATGCTATGCTGCCCTTGGATTTTTTTTTTTTTTTTTTGCTTGATGCCCCTTGGCCTCTCCAGCTCTCGCTGACCAGAGATAATGTGATCAGATGGTGCACATGGCCCTTCCGATGTGTTTCCTGATGAATTTGACAGTGAATTCAGGAGGTCACCTTTGGCAGGGGTGGTGGCCAAGTGGTTAATGCGCTTGGTTTCAGTTCGGAAGGTTCTGGGTTCAAATCCCACCCCTGCCACATTTCTCCATGTAATGTGGAGTTGCGTCAGGAAGGGCATCCGGCGTAAAACCTGTGCCAAATCAACATGCAGATCCACCTTGGATTTGCTGTGGCGACCCCGAGTGCAAACAAGGGAGCAGCCGAAGGGACTTACTTACCTTTGTATCACCCTGTGGTTACCTTACCAACACATTTATTTTGATAAGTCACTTGCAGGAATTCATGCAGGATAAACATGCATGTGGTGAGGTTTAAACCATGATGCTGAGCAGTTCCAGTGTAGGCAATGTTGCAAGAAATGCAACCATTTTTGATGGAAAAAAATGGATAAAATAAGTTTTAACCCTTTAATTCTCCTTCCAAATATCTGTAATGACTGTTTGTTGCTTCCAATAACATATGTGATATTAAATATATATAATTATATTGCATGGATGCTTCACACTGAGCCTGAATCCTTCCAAGTCCTGCTATGTGTTATATTGAATAATGTTCATGATATCACTGAAATTGGATTTATTTATTTATTTTGTTTTTGGAAGGCCACAGCTCTAATTTAAACCGTCAATTTGACTGAGGTCAGTGATGTATTCAGTCAGCTGTGAGGTAAGGCAGAAAAACTAATAAATTAGGTGATTTAAAAAAAAAAAAAAATCCTCAAATACGCACCTCAGATGGACGCACTAAATAAGTGTGTAATTAATTAAATAATAAATAAACAAATTCCAAAGCATGCTTGTGTGGGAAACTGAAATGAAGAGTAAAATCTCCAAGCCCATGCGCCTGCAGGCCTCCAAATGTTGACGCCTCACTGCGCTAAATAAAAAGTGACATAAAACAAAATCCAAATCATGTCTTCGAAAAATGAGTAAAAACGCGGCGACGTGCGTATAATGATGTTGATTTTCATCCGGTCCACATTTTTGCCATGCTGTCATGGGATTGCGTAAAGGGTTTGTGCAGGATTCGCGCAGAAACGCGCGTGATTTATTTACAGTTAAAAGTTACATTTCGGATCCGTGCACGCGGATCAGGGATGAACACGGCAGATTAAAATTGAGATTACACGCGTGGCACGTTTATAAATAAATATATAAATATATAATTCTCGCACGGCTGCGTCTCTCGTGATTACGCACGCGGATGACATGGAGCAGACGCAGGTGCCCAAACGCGCAAAAGTGCGATTTTTCTTTTTTTGTTTTTTTACGCCAGGCGCTAAAGGTTATTGGGGATGACCTGTTGGTTTGTCACGGCTGCTGCTCTCACGCACACGAAACAAATATATAAAGTCTGAAACACAGAAACAGCTTTTTCTTTCGTTTTCTGCGAGCTGTTGGACGTTTCCGAGCGCGGATCAGTGCGCTCTTATTCAAATGTCCGCAGTAAAGTGGTGCAAAGGTTTAAAAGAAGAAGCGGTGTCCTTTACATGAATTCCTTCCCTGCGCTGGTTTCTAAAGTCTGATCTGTGTTCGATCTGCTTACCATCAGTAGAGGTCCGAGTATCCGAGAATGGAGTCGGTCCAGGCGTAAAAACGCCGAAACGAGCCTTAAAGGAAGCGTTCGGTGTCTTTTCGGCTCCTTAATCCCTTCAGAGGAGAGTCGTTTGGCGCACTGTATCCGTCCCCAGAACAGCCAGGCAGACTTTCCAAATGATCCAGCATCTGTGGATCCTTTACAGTTTTTATGTGTCCGCCCAATTTGCCCTCCCTGCCTCCTCGTCCCTCCCCAGCTCCCACCTCCCTCCTGTCTCAAACACCTTGGATCCCCCCCCACACACACACAAAAATATTTGGCAACACTCATGTATTCGTCATGTGGATCTGTAAATTGGTTCCTAAATACAAGCTGCTCTTGTTTGGCAACAAGAGCAGATATTAAGTCAGGTATTAGTCAAATTAAAGGAGAACAAAAAAAGCTGGGAAAAGATTAAACATAGCTCAAAAAAAAAAAAAAAAAAAAAAAAAAAATCCATGTGTAGTTGTTGCAGATGTAGATTAAATTGGCTGTGGCAATACCAGTCTGTGGACCCTTAAAAATGCCAACTCAGTCACACAGTGTAGGTGAATAACAAGAAATTAATATATTGCAAACAGTGCATCACTATAAATACTTTTTAAAATTGCAGTTGACTTTTAATTTAATATTTCACATTGTTTACTAGAATAGATAAATGGACTGCACTGACATAGCACTTTTCCATCTGAATCATAATGTCAAAGTGCTTTACAATGATGCCTCACATTCACCCATTCACACATCAGTGTTAGGGTTCTGCCATGCAAGGTGGCGGCTACAAACCAGGAGCAGCTTCGGGATTAAGGACCTTGACCAAAGGCTCTTTGTGATTTTTCCGGCCTGATAAGGGTTTGAACCGAGAATCCTCTGGTTTCAAGCCCACTGCTTATCACTAGACCGCCACCTCCCCAAATAGATAGATAGGGTACGCCCAGAAAGTATTCACAGCGCTTCACTTTTTCCATATTTTGTTATGTTACAGCCTTTTTCCAAAATGGAGCAAATTCAATTCTCCCTCAAAATTATACCCACAACACCCCATAATGTTAACATGAAACAACTTTTTATTTTTGAAAATTTTGCAAATTTATGAAAAATAAGTTCTCAAAATTTGCAGGACCAACAGACTGAAGACTCCTTTGTCCTTCAGGCCATCAGACTGTATAACACCTCACTCTGGGGGAGTAACAGGAAGACAGAGGTCGGGAATGAGAGGAACAGTAGTAGCCAGTAAACCAGTATGTCTGGTATTTATATTGCAAACTGTTTCTCTTTTTTACTTTCAGTTTTGATCCTGTGTGCTTCTTACCCTGTGTGCTGCTATGCAATGCTGCTGGAACCTCAGTTTCCCTGAGGAAGTGATTTATCTAGAACCTCTCAAGGTCCACCAGGTTGGATGGGGAGCATCGGTGCACAGCCATTTTCAGATCTCTCCAGAGATGTTCAATCGAATTTAGGCCTGGACTCTGACTGAGCCACTCAGGGACATTTACAAAGTTGTCCTGAAGTCAATCCTTAGATATCTTGGCTGTGTGCTTAGGGTCATTGTCCTGCTGAAAGATGAACTGGTGCCCCAGTCTGAGGTCAAGAGCGCTCTGGAGCAGGTTTTCATCCAGGATGTCTCTGTACATTGTTGCATTCATCTTTCCCTCAATCCTGACTAGTCTCCCAGTTCCTGCCACTGAAAAAATATTTCCACAGCATGATGCTGCCACCACCATGCTTCACTCTCGGGATGGTGCCTGGTTTCCTCCAAACATGATACCTGACATTCACGCCAAAGAGTTCAATCTTTGTCTTATCAGACCAGATAATTTTGTTTCTCATGGTCTGAGTCCTTCAGGTGTCTTTTGGCAAACCCCAGGTGGGCTGCCATGTGCCTTTTACTAAGGAGTGGATTCCGTTTGATTGGTGGATTGCTGCAGTGATGGTTGTCCTTCTGGAAGGTTCTCCTCTCTCCACAGAGGAATGCTGGAGCGCTAACATAGTGACCATGTTATTCTTGGTCACCTCCCTGACTAAAACCCTTCTCCCCCCATCACTCAGTTTAGACGGGTGTCCAACTCTTGGAAGAGTCCTAGTGGATCTGAACATGTTCCGTTTACAGATGATGGATGCCATTGTGCTCATTGGGACCTTCAAAGCAGAAATGTTTCTGTACCCTTCCCCATATTTGTGTCTCGAGACAATCCTGTCTCAGAGGTGTACAGACAATTCCTTTGACTTCATACTTGGTTTGTACTCTGACATGTACTGTCAACTGTGGGGCCTTATATGTAGACAGGTGTGTGTCTTTCCAAATCATGTCCCATCAACTGAATTTACCCCAGTTGGACTCCAGTTAAGCTGTAGAAACATCTCAAGGATGATCAGTGGAAACAGGATGCACCTGAGCTCAATTTTGAGCTTCTTGACAAAGACTGTGAATATTTATGTACATGTGATTTCTTAGTTTTTCATGTTTAATAAATTTGAAAAAATCTCTTTATAAGCTTTTTTTCCACATTGTCATTATGGGGTATTGTGTGTATTTTGGAATAAGGTTGTAACATAAAAAATGGATGCACGATATACACACACACCTCCTGCACAGGACCCACGTGTCTTGTGTTACCTGAACTTCAGTCCAAGCCAGCAGCGGGTTACTCCACCCGTGTTTGTTCTGACCTGTTAAAGTTTAGAGTAAAGTGCTCCTCTTTGTTTTCTTTTTTAAATCTGCCAATTACAAGATATAACATTTAACTTTTATGGTATAATTTCAAAATGACTCATTACAGCGTTTCCTTGGTGACTGTTGGAATTCAGCAGGCAGGTGACAGAAACTTTGTGTGTGTTCTTATCTTCCAAAGCATATTTTCTGCCAGACCGAGCTGAACCTTTGATTGTTTAATTTCACCAAAACTGTTTTCCTTTTGTCCTATTGACAGAGATCCTCTCAAACAAAATGTATTAAAAAAGACCCTTTTTTCCTTAGTTTTTTTTTATTTTCTTTTTCATAATTTCACATTCAGATCTGAATGAGAATAACATGTCAACAACTTGACATTGTAAGAATGATGCAGTAGGCCTTGAGGCCTACTGGAGCTTATCGCCAGATTCCGTAGCGTGAACCGGATGAGAGTCTGGACAGGACGGCAGTCCAACTGGGACAATGCAGACTGTGTCTTGTCCAAGAACAAGAACAGGCAGGAATGACAGGGAATCAAACCTAGACCTGCACATTGGTAGTCCATGTCCAACCTGATATTGCACAAGTGTATTTAAAATATATACGTCATATAACCGGATACTAGATGATTATTAAAGGTGTAATGTCATATTGAATGTTAGTCACAGATCCTGACAACAGCACAGCTCTTTTTCCACTACTTGTTTTTACAAACAATATTTAAAATAAATTTAAAAATGTATTATTATTAAAACACCAACTAATACATTTAATTAATACATATTAATTAATGCACTATAACGCTTCCATACATGAAATACAGCTTACAGCAGCACCAAAATGGTGCATTTAAAATAACAGCACGATGTGTTTTTATCCTGCATGTCAGTTGTATTTTAATCACTTATGTGTGTCTGACTGTGAACGAAATAACTCAGAAATGGCTGAGGATAATTTCCTGAAACTTGGAAGGAATATTCCTTGTGCAAGTGCCTTTAAATGGTAAACTTTGGGAAGAGCTTGGTCACACATCAAGGTCCTCAAAAACATTTCTCTGTAAAACATTTTCCAGGATATATCTTCATCCAACAAGGTTAAACACAATTTCTAGGATATCTCCACACCCAGTAGGACTCCAAGGGTGATCCAAAATTTATGTCAATCAGCTAAATATTTGTCATTACTTGGTGTAGGTGACATCATGAATTTATGTCACTATAGTCTAAAAAAACATACATTCATTATGTGTGCGAGTAGGGTATGCATTGACAGGATGTCTTTCTTTCTTTTTTTCCCCATTTTTTTAGTTACCGATTCCAGGTCCATACAGTTCTTTATACAAATTATTCTTGTAACTCTTGTAATTTAGCCATTTGTATATTAACTTCTGTTACCCTTAACAACAATACCAAGAACATCCAAAAAAAAAAAGAACTAAATAAATCAGTAATACACATGCAAACAAGGACTATCTGGGCCTTAATCCTCACAAACTATGATGTAAACCTAACCTTATTTTAAGTAGGTTAAAGTAAGGTAAAATCCAACACCAAATAACATTCTAAAATAAAGACAGGATGTCTTTCATTGACGCGTAAGAGATGTTATTACGTCAATATGACGTGTGTCAAATTTAACCACATAATGAAAATAAACCAGCATAAAGTTGCACAGCAGGATGGAAAACACAGATATGACCGAAATAAAATGTTATGATAACACTGAAAAAACAACCCTTTAAGACAGATCAGTACTTGTATCAGTAACGGAATGAAAAAGGGCTTGCAGAAATACAGGAACATGTCTCAAATTTCATAAGCATGAGATATGATAGAAGTCAGGTCAGGAGGAAGAAAATGCATGCGTTGCAGTTGCGCATTGCCACATTCCTGTAAGATAACATGTTAGCAAGGCTCCATTTGCCACCGTGGTTTGGACAAAAACATAGCTAGGGAGTGGATTTCGCCTTGAAACGCATCCGGAAACGCTCCACACATAGTGAAGTCGGAAACAAACATTGCTGTTGTTTTTGTTGTTTCTTGAAAGTTCAAAACGAAATATTGAACAAATATTGCTTCGGAAAATGATCCACTGGTTTGAAACGCTTCGAACACTAAATGCTTCAGTACACAGTTCACTAAAACTGATTCATTGTCTGAAACATTTGAAAGCTAAACTAAACAACTGCTTTTTAAAATGATTCGCTATATCAAAACACTGCGAAGCGACATCTAGTGGACAGTAGGAATCCCAGTTAACATCAAATTCAAATGATCTGTTCTGAAATTGTCTGCTTTCACTCATATTTTCGTCGGTGCTTGTGTTTTATGGTGCTCGAACCTGTAATTCTTTATTAATATATATATAATTATTTAATATATAATAAAATAATGACAGTATTTATTATGTCACCTATACATAGGTAATATAATTATTATGCAATTCAAACATGTATTTTAAATAAATACTGTCATTATTATTGATTTAGAGTAATTATATTTGATTAATACTAAATACATAAAGCTGAGGATTATGCATTTCAGATAAATAGGATTAATGAATATGCATCATGTAAGGTTTATTTGGTAGGTTTGTATTAAAATTATCTAAAATAAGTAAATGGGAATCAGTTGTTCTTTTGGCTGCTCCCGTTTTTTTTTGGGGGGGGGGGGGTCACCACAGCGGATACAGCCAGATCCACATTGGTAATTGGCACAGGTTTTACGCCGGATGCCCTTCCTGACACAACTCAACGCACACAGCCGCTGGTGTTCCAAAGAGGTCTCCCATAAATGGGAATCAGTCATGTAATTAAATTACATAAATTTTAAAAGTTAGGGCAAATATTTCTGTGAGTGAAGTTCAACTATTTGCAGCATTTAGTTAAAAACAATTAATTTTCTCTTTTCAAACTCCCTTGTGGAATTATCTCCACATGTTCATGGCAGCAATATGTTGTGCTCAAGCAGATGTATATTTGTCTATAAAATCTTTAGCCTTTTTAGTTTATGTTGTGTATGTGGCGAGTTGCTGCAGTCTTTTTCTGAAGAATGTGCCATGCACCATGGATGTGCACCACACTGTAATTTAAATTTGGTTAACTTTATCTATGTGTCACACAGACGTCGGTATATGGAGCCAATAACTGTAGAGCAGAGTTTATACGGGAGGAGAAGCTAATAACATACATGTCAGAATTTTCAAAATAGAACATCAACAAACAAGAGCAATCAGAGATTTCTGACGTCCACCAATCTGGATCTGGACCACCTCCAAAATTCAGTGGAGTCTTCCATGCTCTGTGGTAGAAATTTGGTGAGAATCTGGGAAGTAGTTTTGACATAATCCTTCAAAGCTGATATAAAATGAAATCTTGATACAGAATCCAGATCCAATGTGGCCCTCTACTGTGGTGCATGCTTGCACAGTTGTTGGAAGAGTTCCGGTTTATGTTTCTCGCTACAGATACACATGGATTTACATTTTCAACAGTAATATTACCAGATCTTACAAGCTTAGGGCAACAATAAAAAATAAAAAAAAACCTGACCTCGTCACACCCAGGCGCCACAGCGAGCGTCACACTGCAAACAGCAAATTTATGCAGCTGAAATGTTGAACAGCGTCAACAGCAGTTCTGGGGTGGCAAAGCAGTCCACATATTAGTGCAGCACACACAATACAAAACTGCAATAACGTGAATGCACCTGAACTACACTGGATGAAGGTGATGAACCTTCACTGCAGCATGGCAAAGGTGTTGATGAACAATAACTCATGAAGCCATTGAGTTATTTTCATGCCTGAGCTGCAGCTACCTCCACTCTTACCGTGTTTGTTTGTGCAGTCCGTAATGGGTTTTTTGTGTTGCTGGGTTCCTTTAGGGCAGGCTGAGCTGTGTCTTATCGACAAGGTACTTGAAGATTTGTTGTGGACATCTGTTCTGAGGCATTTTAGTTCCACAGGAGATTACCAAATGTGGGTGGCTCAGCCGTATAGATGGCCACTCAGTGACTTGTTTTGCACTAATGCCAAAACATCCAGTGAGATACCAGAATTATCAATCGGAAGTATTTGCTGTGGCCTCACAATTTGACTTATAAACTGATGTACTTTATTTTCCAGAGTATAACTTGCACATGGCCCATATGTTAAAAAAATTGCCTCTTGAAGGGGAGAAAACATATAAGTTGCACCTTTTTTCTGTATTGTCAGCTCTTGAATTAGGGATTTTCATGCATTGTTATAGTGTACTTTTTTATTATTAACATTTATTCTTTTAATATTTTATTTCATGCTTTGACTCATGGGAAAGATCTATATAAATAGTTATTATAATAATTATTATTAATAATGAATGTGCCATTTTTCTGTATATAAGTCGCATCAGAGTATGCAACAGGACCTCCTAAACGAAAAAAAAACCTGCGACTTATACTTCCTAAAATACAGTAAATCGCTTTTGGATGTATTCCATTTTTGTTTTAGCGAGATGAGCATGTGAATTTTCTGACGTTTGCCTTTGGCCATATTGAGTCAGCGGCGCTTTGCTGCTTTGACGTTTGCCAGCAGAGTGGGGTGATTGACCGTGTCACTAAATCCTGCTTGGAGCCGATCACCTTTGAACATCAGCCCTTAATCAGCAGTAGCACAAAGGTGACCCGACCGCCCAAACCTGAGCCTGATGTCATAACACACCTTCATTTTCCTCCTCTTTGAGGTGCCCTGTGAAGTGTTCAGACACGCGCCGCAGCAATTGATCAAACCTCAGCTTTCAGTAATTTGAAGACTTCTCATCGGAACATTCTTGAACATGTGTTCCAGTGTGGCCTGCTTGTCCTCTAATCCCCCAATAACCCAAGCCTCGGACCTGAAAGCCTGTAAGTGGTGTGAGGAGTAAAGGGAGGCAAAGGACAAGGGAAGTTTGAGAAGGGATTGAACAAACTATTTTAATCCCTGTAATGGAATTGGTGTGTAAACTCATGAACCTAGAAGTAAACACAAAGAAAATGGAGAGTGACAGATGTTGAATTGGTTCAAGTCTTTCCGGAGAGAGTTGTGTAAAAACACACGTTTGCCCCCACCCACCCAAACTGCCTACTATAACTTCGACACTCAATGCCTTTTATAGCTCACCTATTGTGTTTGTGAATACAGGTTTGTTTGTTTAATGTTCCATATTCCATTTATATTTGTACTGATTTGCAGCGCCCTGTACTTTTCATTACACTTGTTGATCCCATAACCTTATTCCTTTGGAAATTAGTTAATGTTCCATATTCCGTTTATATTTGTACTGATTTGCAGCGCCATGTACTTTTCAATACACTTGTTGATCCCATAACCTTATTCCTTTGGAAATTAGTTAATGGGTGTTACATTCAGGTACATACGCATTTTGACTGTAACACAGTTTTGGCAATTTTGTCACCAACACAGTGGAGTTCAAATAAAACAATCAATATGTGTTGTAGAGTAGACTTTCATCTTTAACTTATATGGAGTGGAGGGGTTGGTCACTCCATTTTCAACGGTATCAGGCGTGGCACAAACGGAATGGACACAACTGCAAACATATACGACTGATAGAGTTCAAAAGAGTTTTAATGAGTATAACAGGCAGAAGGTTTGTACATGCGTGGTTCAGCAGCGTGGCAGAGGTAGCAGACAGATAAGAGGCAGAGGTGTAGTCAAAAAACAGGCACATGTCAAAATACACAGTGTTTAGGCTATCAGAGGCAAGACAAACTCAAGAAACAGGTAAAGTAAAAAAAAAAAACGGCAAGCAAAACAGGACAAAATAAAGCACGGGACGGAGGCTGGAAAGTGACACGAAATCAACAACCTGGCAGTGAGCTGTGACACTGTGAGGGCTTAAATGGGGAGCAGACTAATCAAGGTGTGATGAGGTGCAGGTGTATGGAAGGACCTGGAAAGGAGCATGGCCAGGGAAGCCAAAGGTAAGTGCAAGAGAGTGCAGTGAGACAAAAGCAAAGCGAACTGGGGAATGATAACTGACTGAAAAGCCAATGGTGCAAAATGTGAAGTGCTCAACAAACAATAATTAACATGAACAAAACAAAAGGGGGAAAACTAGGAAATAACATGACTAAACTAAATAGCAGGAAACATGAAGATCAATGATTATAATCAAAACTAGAACAGAACTGATACTGATTAAAATATAAAAGTAAATGCAATAACCGATAAAGAGGTGACAACATAAACTAAGACTACACTGAAAACAAATGAACAGAACGACAAAACCAGAGACTACAGAATAATGCAATAAATAAAACAAACTAACTGATAAGCAATAAGTGACAAATGGAAGATAATCAGATAAGAAACACTTGAAGATCAATAATCAAAACCGGTGACTAAAGCATAATACAATAAATGTGATAAACAGAATTAAATTGACCAAAGCAACATAAGGGACCAAGAGTGAAAGCAAACAATAAACAATAAAGCGAAACTAAATACATTGCAAGGAAATGATACACAGAGAATAAATGAAACAAAACCAATCAGAACTAAAGCATGACCATGACAACCTGACATGAGATGAATAACAACATAGAAGGCTCTGAACCTGGAGGTCAATGAGAACTCACAACTTAAGACATGAACCCATCCTGGGCAGGAGCATGAAAGGCCATAAGTAATTGGTGGAAGTAATACAATTCTAAATATAAGGCTCAGCTGTTGAACAGCCAGTTTTATTTAGACAAGTAAGGGGATGGATTTCCAAGTAACTGAAAATGTTTTGGACTTCATTGACATTATTCATAAAGAAATACAAAAATACAAACATGATGTTAAATCTATCTGAAAGTCATTTTTAAATCTGAGTGACTGTGAAAGAAGTAGACAAGTGAGGGAATCCATAAAGACATCCATTACAGCTAGGGAGGTGCATATTAGGTCAAAAGATGGATAGATGGCCATACAATCTGTACTAATTTCTCTAAAAAGTGACTCTTGCCCAGCCAGATAAAAAATTAAGTGTTTGCATAGATTGGTAATGTCTTGCTGATTACCATTTCACTTACTAAGGCCAATCTCAGTCCTGATGAAGATGGGTCATACCAGATTGGTGCATTCCTGCCGTTATCTTTATTTTTTTTTATCTTTCTTGGGGATTGGCTGTTCTCCATTTGAAAATCAAGGCTGTAACCACACATTCTAAAAAACAGAATAGTTGGCATTATGGGGAGAAGCTCTTATTAGGCTTAGATTAGGGCCAAGAGAATAATTACCTCAACAATAAATGTTGTGTGTAAAATAAGGACTATTAGTTTACATTTAGCCATAATTTAGATGATTAATTTTCAACAATGTAGAGCTCACATTCACCAAACAAAACTAACTCCATCCTTGTTGTGCTCCACTGGTAGAGGAGAAGGCAGGATGGAGAGAATATCTATTGCAGATAGAAACAAGTGCATTCAGAAATTTCTAACATCTGCCAATCTGGATTTGGATCACCTCCAAAATTCAGTGGAGTCTTCCATGCCGTAATATGTATCTGTGGTGAAAATGTGGTAAGAATCCGTGAAGTAGTTTTGAAGAAATCCTTCAAAAACTATATAAAGGGAAATCTTGATCCAGAATCTGGATTTGGATCTGGATCACCACCAAAATTCAGTGGAGTCTTTCATGGTCTAATATCTATCTGTGGTGCAAATTTGGTGAGAATTTGTGACATAGTTTTGAAGAAATCCTTCAAAGCATTTCATTCATTCATTCATCTTCTACCACTTAGTCCAATTAAGGGTCGCGGGGGGGCTGGAGCCTATCCCAGCAGTCATAGGGCGTGAGTCGGGGTACACCCAGGACAGGACGCCAGTTTGTCGCAGGGCCACAAACAGACAAACAATCACAGACACACCCACACACACACCTACAGACAATTTAAAGATCCCAATCCACCTAACCCGCATGTCTTTTGGATGTGGGAGGAAACTGGAGCACCCGGAGGGAAACCACTCAAACACAGGGAGAACATGCAAACTCCACACAGAAAGGCCACGGGAATTGAACCCACGACCTTCTTGCTGTGAGGCAACAGTGCTAACCACTAATCCACTGTGCCGCCCTTTATAAAAGCGTTTATAAAGTGAAATATTGATCCAGATCTGGATCTGTGTCGAAAATTTTGTCAAAATCCGTGCAGTAGTTTTGACGTAATCCTGCTAACAGACAGACAAATAAATAAACGCCGATGATTTTATTACATCCTTGGCCGACGTAACCAGCCGGGAGTAGGTACCTGGCAAAGTTCAGGCATGCAAGTCCATGACACCAAAGGGGATTAACTTTTCAATTGGTGCCCGGATGCAACATCCAAAGCTATAAAGGGGCGCAAGCAGCATCTGCATTGAGCAACATCAAGCAAATACATACCTTCATTAACATATTCAATATATATTGTGTCAAGACTATTGCAGCTACCCATTTATCCACATGGTTTATACCCTATGATAAGACCAGGTTTAGTATTTTGGGCCAAATGCATTGCACAGAACCAGGTGCACATGCAAATAAAGGCTCATAGAGGGGACTGCTCACACCTACCCATGAAAAGCAACTATGCCAAGCTATCTTCTCAAAGAACACTCTTGCTGGTAAATATCATCAGACCCATTAAAAGGAGAGCTCATCAGTGACACTCCAGTGTGTGACCAAGGTTAGGTCTGTGAATGATGTGGAATTGCAGACTGCCCTCTTACAAAGTGAGTGGCAGGGCTTTAATGTCTCTCCATCTCCTGCTGTCATTCCTGCAAACTTGCTCCTGCCAGATGTTATCAAAGGGGGTTGGCTAAGTGAGTGGCAGAGGCGACCTTTATTTAGGTCTATTCTCTCTCACAGTGCAGGGAGATACATTCTGGCTTTCAACACTGTCCAGACACAGCCTGAGTAGGGCAGGAACTGATGCTTGGACCCTCAGCAGTACACTGGTAAACATTCTCAATGGGTTATAAAGCTTTTTTAAATCACCTTTTGGATAGGCAGTTGGAGATACTTTAATGTGAAAAGACAATTGTTTACCCTGCAGGCTCTATGAGGCCAGGCCAAAAGGTAGCTAGTGAATTATCCAGTGGTTGTGTGCTTGATTACAGAGAACCTCAAATTTAGAAAGTCGGGAAACACTAAAACTACTTATTGCACAATCGCGAAAGCTCCTGAATCATGTAATGTAATAAATCACAAATATGGGTTAGGGATTAGCTACAGTCTACTCAAGACAAACTGTTAAGTAAGACATCAGCAGGAAGATACAGAACAGAAGTTGGGTGTTGTTGATGCTACCACAGCCTTTCTCTCAAAACTTGCCTCTCATTTATGTTACATTTTAATTGCACCAATATTGTCAACACCTATTGTAGGATCTGAGGCTTTCAGTAATCTCTTAAGTAGGTGAGCACCCACAATATGTTTTCAAACCATAATATTTAATAATACATATAAATCACTCCAGCAATCTATCATTCCAACAGAGTTTTATTTGAAGGTATGTAATTCCATGTGTTCCCAATGTGTGCTCCCAAGATTGTGGGAGGGAATTTCAAACAGTTGGAATATGCTAACATCCCTGAGCAGACAAAGGAAGCAGAGAACAGGAGAAAAAAAAAAAAGTACCATCTAAAAGGCAGTGAGTATGGTGCATCGGGCAAGTATTCACAGCACTTCATTTTCCACATTTTGTAATGTTACAGCCTTACTTCTGAATTAAATTTTTCCTTAAAATTCTAGTCACAACACCCCATAATGACAACATGAAAAAAGCTGTTTTTATTTTTTTATGTTTACAAATTTCTTAAAAATAAAAGAGTAAGAAATCACCTGTACATAAGTATTCACACCCTTTGCTCAATACTTTGTTGATGCACCTTAGGCAGCAATTACAGCTTCAAGTCTTCTTTAAGATGATAGCACAAGCTTGGCGCACCTATCTTTAGGCAATTTTGCCCATTACTCTTAGCAGCACCTCTCAAGCTCCATCAGGTTGGATGGGGAGCGTCAGTGCACAGAGAGTTCAATCAGATTCAGGTCTGGGCTCTGGCTGGGCCACTTAAAGACATTCACAGAGTTGTTCTGAAGCCATTCCTTTGATATCTTGGCTGTGTGCTCAGGGTCACTGTCCTACTGAAAGATGAACTGTCACCCCAGTATGAGGTCAAGAGCACACTGGAGAAGATATTCATCCAGGATGTCTCTGTACATTGCTGCATTCATCCTTCCCTCAATCCTGACTAGTCTCACAGTTCCTGCTCTGCTTCTGGAGCTCTGACAGAGTGACCATCAGGCTCTTGGTCACCTCCCTGACTAAGGCCCTTCTACCCTGATTGCTCAGTTTAGATGGGTGGCAGCTCCAAACTTCTTCCATTTATGGATGATGGAGGCCACTGTGCTCATTGGGATCTTCAAAGCAGCAGAAATGTTTCTGTACCCTTCCCCTGATTTGTGTCTCAAGACAATCCTGTCTCAGAGGTCTACAGACAATTCCTTTGACTTCATGCTTGGTTTGTGCTCTGACATGTACTGTCAACTGTGGGACCTTATATGTAGACAGGTGTGTGTCTTTCCAATGATGACCAATCAACTGAATTTACCCCAGGTGGACTAAACTGTAGAAACATCTCAAGGATGATCAGTGGAAGCAGGATGCACCTGAGCTCAGTTTTGAGCTTCATGGCAAAGGATGTGAATATTTATGTACATGTGACTTCTTAGTTTTGTATTATTATTTTTCATACATTTGCAAAAGCTCAACAATACTTTTTCGCAGTGTCATTATGGGGTAATGTGTGTCGACATTTGAGGAAAAAAAATAAATTTCATTCATTTTGGAATAAGGCTGTAACATAAAACAAATGTGGAAAAAGTGACTTGCTGTGAACAGTTTCCAGATACACTGTAGATAGATACACACATACATATTCTCCAGGTTTTTAACACAGTAACTCAAGAGCAATAAATGTTATGCTTAAACTCGACATATTAGAAGCTTATATAATGAGGTCAAAGGCTTTCATGTCTGGTGAACATTAATGCACAACATCAATCAAAAAACAATGTTGTTTTGCCTTTATAACGTGTCTGTCACCTGCTGGATGGTTTGTGGATGTTGGATTGATGATTAATTACAAGCATTTGCGGTTGTCAGTGAGACAGACTGTTCTCTGCAAAAAAAAAAAAAAAAAAAAAAAAAAAATCAGAGAAGTAACCTGTTAATTCCGGTTTTCTCCACACACATACTGTATATATACAGCGGGTAAAATAAGTATTGAACACGTCACCATTTTTCTAAGTAAATATATTTCTAAAGGTGCTTTTGACATGAAATTTTCACCAGATGTCAGTAACAACCCAAGCAATTCATATATACAATGAAATCAAACCATCAGTGCCCATAAATTAAATTATGTGCAATTTTGTGAAATGATGCAGGAAAAAAGTATTGAACACCTGAGGAAAGGGAGGTGCAAAAAGACATGGAAATCCAAGACACCAGCTGAAATCTGTCAGTAATTACAAAGCAGTCCTGCCCCTTGTCAGTGCAAATTAATATCAGCTGGTTCAGTCCAAAGTGATGGCTTATAAAAAGGTGTCTCATAACCAAGTGTCGTGATGGGTAAAAGCAAAGAGCTCTCTCAAGATCTTCGCAACCTTATTGTTGCAAAACATACTTATGGCATTGGTTACAGAAGGATTTCTAAACTCCTGAATGTTCCAGTGAGCACTGTTGGAGCCATAATCTGAAATTGGAAAGAACATAATTTCAGAAAACAATAAGTAATGCACTCAACTGCCATGACCTGTATGTACAGTCACCAAGCAAGACTCCATTGTTGAAGAAAAAGCATGTTGAAGCTCATTTAAAGGTTGCTACACAAAATTTAGACAAGCCCATGAAATACTGGGAGAATATAGTCTGGCCCATGAAATACTGGGAGAATATAGTCTGGTCAGATGAGACTAAAACTGAATTCTTTGGATGCCATAATACACACCATGTTTTGAGGTCAAATGGCACTGCAGATCACCCCAAAAAACATACAGCGCATCTGGAAAGTATTCACAGTGCTTCACTTTTTCCACATTTTGTTATGTTACAGCTTCATTCCAAAATGGATGAAATAATGTTTTCCCTCAAAATTCTACATACAATACCCCATAATGACAATGTGAATTTTTTTTTCCCCAAATTTATCAGGAACTCAGGAAATCAGGAACTGGGAGACTAATCAGGATTGAGGGAAATATGAATGCAGCAGTAGACAGAGACATCCTGGATGAAAACCTGCTCCAGAGCGCTCTTGACTTCAGACTGCGGTGATGGATCATCTTTCAGCAGGACAATGACCCTAAGCTCACAGACAGTATATCAAAGGAGTGGCTTCAGGACAACTCTGAATGTCCTTGAGTGGCCCAGCCAGAGCCCAGACCTGTGCACCAATGCTCCCCATCCAACCTGATGGAGCTTGAGAGGTGCTGCAAAAAGGAATGGACAAAACTGTCCAAAGATAGGTGTGCCAAGCTTGTGGCATCATAATCAAGAAGACTTGAGGCTGTAATTGCTGCCAAAGGTGCATCAACGAAGTATTGCGCAAAGGGAGTGAATACTTATGTACACGTGATTTCTTAGTTTTTTACTTTTAAAAAATTTGCAAAAATAAAAACAGCTTTTTTCATGTTGTCATTATGGGGTGTTGTGAGTAGAATTTTGAGGGGGAAAAAGGAATTTACTCCATTTTGGAATAAGGCTGTAATATACAAAATGTGGAAAAGTAAAGTGCTGTGAATACTTTCTGAATGCACCGTATCAACAGTGAAGTTTGGAGGTGGGAACATCATGGTGAGGGGCTGTTTTTCATCATACCACACTGGCAAACTTAACTGAAAGAAGGATTAATGGAAAAATGTACTGAGACATTCTTGATAAAAATCAGGATGGTGAAAATGAAACAAGGGTGGACATTGCAACAAGACAGTGATCTCAAACATACAGTCAAGGATACTCAATTGGTTTCAGAGAATGAAATAAGGTTAAGGTCAAGGCTTATTTATTGTCATTCTAAGCATGTAATACACGAAAGGAACAAAATTCTGTATTCAATCCCCAGTGAATGCATGAAAGTAAAAAAAAAAGAAAAACTAAATGATATGCAAAATATATACAAATAAAATACACGAGTTAAATATAACTAAAATAAGTTAAACCTGAACTAAGTTCAACAGAAGAACCAGTGGTGAACTGCAACAAGTGAACTGTGACCATATTGCACTCAGTTCCATTTGCTAGAATGGCCCAGCCAATCAACTGACTTGAATTCAATAAAAAATCTATGGAAAGAACTAAGTTCCTAGGTCAAAGAAGAGGTCCACAGAACCTTCAAGATTTGAAGACTGTTTGTGTGGAAGAATGGACCAAATTCACACCTGAGCAATACATGTGACTAGTTTATCCATACAGAGGGTGTATTGAAGCTGTCATTACCACCAAAGGCTTTTGTATGACGTATTCAGTAAATTTAAGTCAGCGTGTTCAATACATTTTCCCTGTGTCATTCCATTTTATTACAAATAACTTATTTCTGTACTTATTTGTTTTGGTTTTGTTGCATATATGGCTTACTTGGGTTGTTTCTGACATCTGGTGAAAATTTCATGTCAGTGGCACCCTTAGAAATATATTTATTGAGAAAAATGGTATTGTGTTCAATGCTTATTTTGCCTGCTCTATGTATGTATGTATGTATGAAATATATATATATATATATATATATATAGATATAGATATATATAGATATGTGTGTGTGTATGTATGTGTGTGTGTGTGTGTGTGGTTTTGAAGTTACACATTGCTTGAAATGAGCTTGTACTGTATGTCAGTTGCATTTCCAAAGCCTACCTCTGACGGGCACAGAGGCCATCGCTGTGTGTTTAATTATTACTGGGAAATGACACTGTCAACTCACACACACCTCAAAATCTATTACACTTGTACCCAAACCCATATGCATGTCAGTGGGTTGTGGGGGGTTTCAACGTTGGACTTCTCGATCTCAATGCCCAACCAGGTCAGCCAAAGGGGAACCCTCCCCAGGCAAGCTTGTAGGAACATATTTCAACCTGGAGTTCACCTTGCTACACTCTGACTGGCTTAGAAATTGCAGTGTAAAGTGTCATCGTAACTTAGTCCTCTTTCAGCTGTCTTTATCATCAGGCAGAGCAGGTGGCTCTGTGGCATAGGAGTTGGGGTATTGAGCTATAGACCAGGGTTTGATTCCAAGTGACCTGTCTGTGTACTTGACAAGACATTTAATCTGCATCATCCCACTCCACTCACCAGTAAAATGATACCAAGCTTGACTAGGGAAGTGTGATGGACTGGCTCCCCATCCAGGTGGAGTCAGACTCTCGTCTACGTCTCGCTATGGTGTCCAGTGATGCTCACCGGCCCAACTGGCCTCAGGGTCTGCATAGGACATCTTCTGTATTGTCAAGAGAGGACATTTACTTCTACTTTTTTCCAGGACATTTTGATCCACAATAATTACAAAAATATTGGGAGCTTCTAGAAAAGTTGATAGAGAGTGTTTAATGGCCCATTTACACTCTGATGATTAATCCGGTGTTTGTTGACAGAGGGTGAAAAGTTGCTTACCGTTGACCTGCACTGAGGTCCACCACACTCTGCAGGAGCTAAGTTGACATCAGTTGGGCAATGCTGTTGTTTTTGTTGTGGTCCCAGAGAAATTTTCAACATGCTTAAAGTAGACCTGCATTGAAATAAATGTGGTCAGATCTCAGAAAGAAATAGCTGATATGTATTTATAAGACCCTTATGAATGCAGTAAAGTAAATATGCAAGCCCAAATTTGTAATTCAGCGGAGAAATCTTCGTTTAAAAATGACAAATTTGCAGCTAAAATTTGGCCCTCCACGAAAACTGTTTGTACATCCGGGACATGCCGTGACGTAAGGGAGAACACAGAGCGCTAGCGCCTTCAGTCCGATCCGCGCGTTGAGTGAATGCAATACTAGCTATTTCACAATAGAACTTGATTTTATCTGTTACTAATGTTACTGTTATACGCATCCTGGTTTCAACATCCAAAAGTAAGCTGCAATGAATGCGAGATACAGCTCTGCATGCTCAGATCAGCGGCGACATCGACAACGGGCGACGTTCTTCCCCGACCCTTACTGCGCTAGCGAGCAGGTCGTTGCGGTAACCCCAACCCCAGCCTTGCCCCGTAAGAAAATATTGGCTTGCATGGAGTGCCTCATCCGTTCACTCATACTGTAGTATGAGTGTACTACTACGTACTACTTACATTGCAAAAAGTCCTGAAAATATCATTTTTATGCAGTCCACAAACAGTCTTAGAGCAAGATAATATAAAACTCACCAATAATTGTTTTTTACAGGGAAATATGATCGAATATAGATCTAGTCTAAAGGCAAAACAATCATAAACAACCTCAAAACGGCGGTAGGCTAAAGACAGTGGATTTTCAATGTGACACCACTCAATCAAATGGGCTTATGAAAAAGTCCCCAAAAATAATTTTCAGGCAAAAATAAAAGAAATGTATACTCACCAAACGTACCGCAAGACAATATGAAGTTTAAAAAAAAGTTGATCGTTCTGTATAAGACAATAAAAAGGTGCTTTTGTAAGAGATGTAAGCTGACGTAAATCCACAAATTACAGTTGGTGCGCGGAATGCATGCTGGGATAGTGTCTTCTCTCTTACGTCTCGGCAACGTCCCGGATGTGATGACAGTTTTGCGAAGGGCCAAATTTTAGCTGTAGATTTGTCTTTTTTTTTTAAATGAAGATTTCTCCGTTGAATGACAGATCTGGGCTTGCAGATTTACTTTACTAGATTCAGAAGGATCTTATGTGTAAATATGTCATTTTTTTGGTCCAAAGATCTGACTGCCTTTATTTCAATGCAGGTCTACTTTAAAATCTCCAACGATCACGCAAAAACACCGGCAGCAGTTGAGCTCTATTACTGGTCCATGCACCTCTGCAGGCCAACATCGGAGGCTTTCACAGGATGCATCACCTTCTCTGTATCGCTTGGACATGAAGAAATGTGAGGAAATATGTAGAACCTGTCTCAATGACACAGCAATAATGCAATTGCAGAGTTACGTTGAGTTTATATAGGCTACGTCACATGACATTTCATAAGTTGAGTTGACGATGAGCTCCCCCAAGCTCCACTACTGCTCCAAGGAGTGCACTATGAATGTGCACACTCCCCATCAGCAGAAGTTACACTAAGTCCCCAAACGTTATGCTGTGCCAGTACAACCGCGGCTACATCGATCAGCATTGGGGACGCCTGGAATGCGCCTTCACCGCTGTTTCACAGAGGTTTTTGAGAATCAGCCAGCTTCAGCCACTTCATGTCATAGTGTGAATGGGCCCTTAAGAGGGCTGATGTCTGCTTGTGTTATTTTTTTTTTTATTTTTGCATGCTTTCATTTTCATCATGTCACTGAAACATAAATAAAACATGACACAGATTATATCGTTTAGTTATCAGAGCTATGGGTCAGTGGAGGTGACCCTGTTGTGTGACTGTTTATCCGCCTGACTGATTCGTCAAAACAATAATAAAAGCAACATGAAGTGATTTATTCACATAGATTGATTTGTTTGTCCAATTTGGGATGTGAAGTTTGGATATGTTCAAAGTGAATTTGTTTGCAATGTCAACACAGCTGAATGTAGAATAGACAGAAGACATTGTCTTGATCACATATTAATGACTGGTATATTACACACTGTTGCTTATTGGCAGAGCACGGATCACCTGAATGAGCGACTTTTCATGAAAAGAGCTATTCTGTGTTGTAGAAGCTCACTGGCCATATATTTTTTTTAGAAATAGGGGAGAATAGTATTTGAAATTGTAAGAGGAAATATTCACTTGTGTAGAAAGAAAGTAATTTCAGATACAGTGATGCAGCGAAGGTTAGCTATACCATGTCAAAGCAGGTTTATTTTTTTCATGGTTTTCTCCCATCAAGATGTGATTGAAGTTGGCTCATTTTCTATCTATTGCATAAACTGATTATTATCCTCTGCATAAGCATATTATTGTTTTGTGTTAAATATTGCACACCTCAGTTGAAGTGAGAAATTGGTTGTCAGCACAGCACCTTGGCCCAGAAATCATTAAAAAACCAACATAACCTATTATTAAGCTGTCATATTATATAGTATGGCAGTTTCCAGTCAAATTAGATTGTTTTATCTGCAGAATTTTGCATTTTGTAACTTTAAATATGACATACTGTAACGTCAGTCACGTAACATCAGTCACACATAATTATGCAATCATTGAGTTTATGCCTTTGAATTGTAACATGGCAAGGAGCAGCAGAATGACAGTCGCTTGCAACCTTATATCCTACAATAAAAAGAGTTGTTAACCCTGTATAGTTTGAAGACAAAGTTAAAATAACGTTTATGGATTTTCTTAATGACTGTTTTTTGTATCATCAGTCACACCCATAGTATTGAGTAGCACCAACAAAGTTTTCTTCCATACCAAATAGACCTTGTCTTCCACAAGATAAGAACAGTCAGGGGCTGTATGTTTTAAGTCCTGGTCACTACAAAAGGCCTGCTTCCTAACACCAGTCACTGTGGAATTGTACAAAAGATATTTTCTTCACTCCTTCACTCCTTAAGGTTGTAACAAGGATCCAAGAGTTTGGGTGGAAAACCAATTTGTCCAAGAGTTTCAACATAAAAATAAATAATTTGCGGAACAATCAGGAATTTTCAGGATAGTGCCAGAAAAATGTGTAGAATCACAGACTCAGATTTCTTGAAAACCTCCCTTGTGGCTTTTTCACAGTCTAATATGGCACCAGAATGGCTACTATTTCACTTATAAACAAATTTAAGTGTCTAAATGTATCTATTAAGGCATGAGAAAATCTTTGAAGTGTAGGTAAAATGGAGCACAACGTGGTGTGAATCTGCTGTTCTTATGCATCTCTCCTGATGCAGTTTGAGCAGCAAAACTAATGTGACTCCATTGCTAATGTCAAATGGCGGTGGGGGGAGCTGGTCAGACACAACAGGAGAAGCTTTGCATAGCCAGCACAATGATAAGGAACTGCAAGGACTTCTATGAGAACTGTAAATAACTATAAAATATCATGATATAATGTGTTACTGTGAACGCTGTATTTTTTGTGGTGATCTTGTTGAAGGCATGTTGATAAATAATTGTGGTGTTAAAATGTCATT
The DNA here is from genome assembly GCF_902500255.1 of Thalassophryne amazonica. Lineage (NCBI taxonomy): Eukaryota > Metazoa > Chordata > Actinopteri > Batrachoidiformes > Batrachoididae > Thalassophryne > Thalassophryne amazonica. The sequence goes on from NC_047121.1 coordinate 44,299,355, forward strand.
TAGCACCATAAGTGTAAAGTGTGCCTAAGACCATGACATTGATGCATGCCATTCATGACTGTTAGGTGCAACCTATTGTTGATGTATGACTTGTAAAAGTCTACTCCATGATTATAAGACAACCACACATATGGTACCTTCTGAATTATTCCATAGACTTTTGAAAAAATGAAATATCTACATTAATGTTATAAATTTTGCTGCTCCATGTCACCATGAAGCAATACGTTGTATTTGGTCTTTTTGTTCGTAGTCAATAGGCATGCAAAACAGCTTTTAATTATGTTTGCTTGAGTAAACATTCAGATTCCAGCCGATTACTATTATGAAATGTGTAAATATTTGGAAAGCAGGTTTTGTTAAAAAAAAAAAAAAAAATGTAGCCCACTGGAAGTTTTTCATTTTATTTGAAAATCTCATAAGTTTCTATAGTTATTTTACACTGTCTGTTGGTGCAGTATAGTTCATAAACTGAAATACATAAGTAAGTATGTCCCTTCAGCTGCTCCCTTATTTTCAGTCAGGGTCCCCACAGCAGATCCGAGGTGGATCTGCATGTTGATATGGCAAACATTTTGCACCAGATCCCCTTCCTGATGCAACTCCACATTACACAGAGAAAGTGCACTAATAACCACTTGGCCACCACCCCTGCAATAGACGTAAACATAATAAAAATAACATTGTTCAGTGGTTTAAATTCAGTCTGAGTAGAAAGACTGTTTGTGAGTATGTAGAGCTGTTTTAACCAAGTCTGAGTATCCAGTGACTCATTCCTGACATAATATTTCATGATGCAGTCGGATGTTACTCTCAGGGGTGTCTGGCCTGCTGCTCGGGATTTGGCACAGAGCAGGAGGTGGTCAGGCGATTAGGTCACCACACTGCTAAGAGATCCAGGAATGCTGTAACCCAGCAGGTTTGGGATCCGCTATGCTTCCAGGCTCTCTGTGGGAACCATTCTTCAGCATGCTTGTGCCATGGAAAATGAACATATGTTTGAGCAGAGAGGAGAGGAGCCTCTGGGTTCCACCCAGCACCACCTAATTAAACTAGGAGGGAATTTTACACACTTTAAAGAGAGAGAACCCTTTCCACTTTGCTTTCAGAGCAGTAGCGTGTAATTGGTTTTGCTCGATCGGTTGACGTTTTAGGAGTGGTTGACAATGTAGCAATAGAAGTCCTCATGCAGCAGTTGTTTTGGGTGAATATTTTGCAGATGTGAGCATAATGAGATTTACATGATCAGGCACATGCTGGTGAAC